>NC_134827.1:17217272-17826180 GCF_004210375.1 Tachypleus tridentatus
TATATATGTATCATTGAACTCAGTATAAAAACATTTATCAAAATATGCCCATATGAATCTTAAGATTAAAAAGTAGATATAAGTTTCCTGTGCTAAGTAGGGGTTAAAGAAATATGTCTGACGAAGTTAACAGTTATGCTGAGGATTGTGCTGTGCCCCCCTTCACACACTCATAGAGACTGTCATTATCATATGGTATTAACATTTTTATATATAAGCAAAAAAATTTTATCAAATGTAACAAAAAGGTCAAAATAAAATTACTTATAATTGCAGGCCATATGCACATACTTCACAATTAAACCAAACTACTATCTAGTACTGGTATCTCTGTTGCTGTTTTTATTTTTTATACAATAATTATTTTAACATTTAGAGATTTTTTAATGTTAATTACGTCTGTGGTATTTAACAGTAGGCTATACTGCTATAATTATATAATTACTCTTTACACAAACAAATGACTGATTTCACATATCCTGTTCAAACTGAAACGAAAATGTCTGAGAAGTTCAGGGAATACAGTTTCTGTCCTTGACTAAATAGGTAAATAAACGATTGTCTGCGCTTCCTGACATACAGAAGTTCCCCGCCGGTACAGCGGTTAATTCTACGGATTTACAACGCTAAAATCAGGGGTTCGATTCTCCTCGGTGGACTCAGCAGAGAGCCCGATATAGTTTTACTACAAGAAAACACACATACATTACTGAAGACTCTAATGATGCTAAGCCCGAGTATACGAAAACAACTTTTCTCAGCCATTTTGATGCCAAATACCGAATCGCTGCCTCTTCACACTAGAAGAGCAATTAAAATACAAGTACAACGAAACACCATGTGAAAATTCTGTCAGTTTTTGTTTGTTCTCGTGAAATTCCACGAACAAGTGATTAAAGAAACACTTTACTAGATAGAGAACATGCTACGAATAACTAAATGTTTCAAAAGTTACTTTTGTTAACTCATTAGACAACTGCTTTCAAGAAATCAACAGTCGCAATTTAAACTGTCCTTAGAGTTGGGTATACAGAGTATAATATTTATAGTTACAACGTTTCACCAATTTAAACTAACGTCGTCAGGTACAATAACTACAAAGAGTGAACTCCTGATATAAATAATATGAAAACTAGCGGATGTATACATTGGCATTTAATTGGTTGAATATTGTTCCATAACGATAAAAAAAGTTCTTATATACAGTCAAACAATTAACGTTAATTTTCTATACACGAGGAAACTTCATTATAAATACAAATGGGTACCAAATTTATATATAAAACAGAAAATTATGTCAAAAGAAAATCTGTAGAAGGTCGTATATCTACAAGTTTGCCAAACCCCCCCACTGACGACGTATGTCGTTAAAGCACTTGAAATTTCAGTTATAAATAAACAGTGTACGTCTTTCTCCCTTAGACAGAATAGGATACGTGAAAGTCCCAAAAACTGTTTATAAATCAATTTTGTTGTTACGAAAAGTGATTCAAAAAATTATTTTAGGTTATACCCAGCACCCTGTATTACTTGTACCTGATAATATGAAATTCAGAGGATTCATCGAGTTGCTCACACGGAAGACAATAACTGTAACTTGTTCAAAACTGAATAAGATTATGAATGATAGGTTTAATACCCATGGATACCACGTAGTGTTGTGAACTTGTGCACATTACGGCATCATAACATACCACACACTCATATATGTTGTCTTCCGCGTGCCCAAATAGGTCTACGCATCGAGTTTCACAACAGTGCGTCCATTAGTTGCTTAAACGAAGTCGTCCGAAAAGTAGAAATGAATTTTAAAAGATTCTGTTTATTAATTCATTAGTGACTTAATGTTCAATTAATTTATAAAACACTAGAACAATGAAATTTCTCATAAATCAACAGCAATTAAACAAATTTAGTTTGATCTTTAATTCAATGACAATCATTATCTCACATCAACAGCATTTTAGAAAACAATAATCAAAATAAATAAAAGTAAATTTACAGGTAAATTGGGTAGTAATAAGCACTACTCTTAGCTATTACACAACCAGTATAAAGTACCAGTTCTACCCGGAGATGTTCAATGACCCTAATGTCGATAATGTTCCTTCATTAATCCTGAGTACTTTTAAAGTTATTTCAAGGACGTCGGAGAGGGTCGGTCCCCGAAAATAAACTGTTAGAATATCCACCTACGATACCTGAAAATGTGTATTACGCGTGGGGGTGTGAGAAGAGGGTTCCGTGGGGTAGGAACACAAAAAGTTGATACGAGATTCGCGTTCGGCGACCCTGAAAATGTATTCCCTCACATAATTATGCCTTAATAAAGGGGAGCTACTTCATACGGATAAGGATACCCTCTTCTCCACTTTATGTCAGCCTTTCAAGTTTGTTTATGCTAGCTTCAAAACCGTAGAAAGAGTGTGTATATAAACACACAACGTTTTTGTTGTTTTTTTGTATCAGTCATGCTAGAAAGCCTTTTGTTATCTGGGTTCTTCTGTTTCTTTTCCTATACAAATGCGTTAAGCATGTGATACTGGAATCTAACGTCTATAAATCATGTTTAATTTGGTTGGTGATGCTCCTGATAATTAATAACTAAAGGTACTCCTGTATGCTACACCAAATTTTATAAGCACATCTACGAAACTGTAATTACTTGCAAATATGACGTATTCGATACACAAGCTGGTTTAACACAACAACGAATAATTACAGAAATGTTACCGACGCCTAATGCCTATGACATTACAGGGAAGTAGCTTATCGTACGTTGAAATTCCACAATTTCCTGGCTGTTATTAAAGTATTACCTTTTCTATTAATACGTAATAGACATTCATACGCTCGTAATTTCACCAGCTACGACTAGTTGTCTGAGCTGATATACCACATACAAAAACATGCCGTGAACAAGATACGTAATCACTTTAGCATAGCACTTTTCCCATTTATTTGTAATAAATACACGAATACTTTGAAGTCACGAAGAGAAATCACTTATGCATATAATGGTAGGTTACTCTTATGTTTAACAATGATAGTTCAATAACTATTGAAACATCAAGTACTGTTCCCAAAAGGGACTAGCGCTAGGGGTTTGCTGAGGTGGGCTGTGTACCCCCAAATTTCATTTTGGCCCACCCAAGTTCATTGTGTTTGGTGGTTAACAAAACAGTGTTATACATTTTAAGAAATCTTATGATTTTATTTGATGAGAAAAATCAACAAACGCTCCACCTCCACCCCCGAGGAAGAACAACTGGAACGTTGCCTGTTCCAAAACGCACAAGTTAAATACATTAGCCTATCATCAAGGAAACAGTACCTGTTCACGGTCGTCTGCTACGTCATTTAGTTGATCATCGGGGTCGAGAATACCTCCGTCATTAGAGCTTTTCAGCTTCAGGATAGTCACCCATGAATCGGTTGCCTGATGAAAGTATGAATAAATGTAAATAAAATAATTTATTACAATTTTCCGTAAAAATTTCAAAATACATAAACGACACGTAGGTGAATTACTGAGAAAAAAAAAACGACTTATATATATATATATATATATATACACACACATACAAACAAGTAGATAGATATGTGTAAGCAATCAGAAACATTGTGGTAGACCGTTTAGCAGCAAGTTTGGTATATTGCAGCATCACACATGATAACATTCCATCGGCTGAAGGGGGGGGATGTTTGATGACGGAATTCGAGCCCGCAATTACGTGTTCTGAACATCAGGCCCAATACGAAGAGATTTTTTTATTTGAGGTTCACTATAACAGTGTTCAACCACAAACTGTTCGTTCGTTTGGCAAAGATGTTGAGAAAATATCAAGTTGATATCTTAAAGTGTTTGCGTGACTATATATAAACACACACATCTGATTTGGCTCACTTCAACGTCTACTTTGACGATGTGTTGTTACAAGTTAAATAGTTTCTAATACAGGTACAATAGCAATAAACATACAGAAATGTGATTTTTTTGTTACAAAACGCTTTTAAATCTTTACCAATAACAAATATGTCAAGAATGCATTCACCTATTACTGTGTAAAATCACGTGACGTCCTTGAAGTACTATCACCAGTATTAATGAGGAAAGTGTATGGCTGACAGATGACAAACAGGAAGCAGCATATAATTATGTTTATAAACATCCGTATACTGTAAATATACAATTCCAACGAAAACCGTGAAATCTGATTGTTAGGTGGGTCGATATCAAGTATCAAGACTCTTTGTTCCAAAATATATTACTTGTAGCTTGACTTACGTCACTTATCTCAAGGTCAAGCTACTAGTTACCACCACTCTCTTCCTGCACGTGACTAAAAGCAATTTCGTATAAAAGAACACGTTTTGTTTTTTAAAACCATTACAAACTACCTGAGTCTTAGACTCTTCCCATGTTTTCTTTATATGATGAAAATGTGTCTTATAAGACAACATATTTTCATTTCATTCACATTCTGTTTTAATAAAAATAAATGATGACTGTTGTTTGAAAATGTATATATTACAAGTTCGGTCGATAAAACTAGATTGTAATGTAAGTTAAAACTTGTTTGAAAGTACCAGGCATATCCGACAGAGATCACGATTCCCTTGGTTTCCTTAGAACACTAAAATTCAGGGTCGATTCCACGCAATGGACAGAGCGTAGATAGTCCACTGCAGTTTTGGACTGAAACTAATATACATACATACATACATACATACATACATACATAGTGAGATCATGGTTCCATCGGTGGGTCAGCTGTAAGTTGCAATACTAAAATTCGGAGGTTCGATTCCACGCGGTGGACAGAGCGAAATAGTCCACCTTGGTTTTGGACAAACAAACACAAAAATACATACATACTAGATCATGAGTATAGTGACCCAAGAATTTTTTTTTATCCACGAACGGTTACGATATTTTAATGATTTATTACCTGTAATAAAGCACCACATTGTTATTATTCAAGACTGTGAATTATCTAATATTAAACAAGAATGCCGTTACATACATTTATATTAATAAGGAATAAGACTTACGGTTAAAAAAACAACTAAAAACATGTTTGTTGCATTTCACGCATAGCTAATAGAGGTCTTTTTACGCTAGCCGTCCCTAATTTTGAAGTAACAGACTACAAAGAAGGCAGCCAATCAAAATTACTCACTGCCAATTCTTGCCATACCGAATAGCGGGATTTGGCCGGCACTTTTAAACACGCACGAACCATGGAACCCCAGTTCCATAGTCTGGCAACGTATCCACTCTACCACGCTCAGCGCAATAGGCAGCTCTGAAATGGTACCATAAATGATAACTCCTCCAAAGTATTCACTAATGGTGCGACAATTTTCTTGTTTCTGAAATTTCGCGCAAAGCTACACGAGCGCTATCTGTGCTAGCTAGCCGTCCTTAATCTAACAGTGTAAGACTACAGGGAAGGCAGCTAGTCGTCACCACCCACCGCCAACTCTTAGGCTACTTTTTTTACCAACGAACTGTGGGACTGACCGTCATATACAACGCTCCCATAGCTGAAAGAGCGAGCATGTTTGGTGTGACGGGGATTCGAAACCGGGGACCGAAAGATTACGAGTCAAGCGCTCTAACCATCTGGAAATCAAGTCATTGTTTGCGATCGGCAGACAACGATACCAAAAATTTACATAATTTAGTTTATGTTAATGACAATTATTATTTTGGGATTTATACATATATGCTCGTTTTATAATGTCTTAGCATTTTATTTGTTACACTTTCAGTATATAGTATTTTCATAAATTATATATTACTGCGGACCCCAAAGGAACTGCGAACCACAGTTTGGGAACCTCTGCTTTACATAATTATGAACAAACTTTATCAATGAAGATTAAAGGCTTCTTACCACTGAATACACACTAAAGTTTTGAGAAGTTAGTAGCTTTATAAAGTCTGATTTGGCGTTATTTAGATAAATACGACCTCTACCATGCGTTTAAATTCTTCATGTACCGCGATTATTTTTTTTTTTTCTAATAATTTCTAAGTGAGTGAAAATATAAAAGAATATACAAAAACAATCCAAAGTTGACGAGTCTATTTGCATAATACCAGGTCTCACCAAGCCGGCTAGTACACTACAGACACAGTCGTAGTTGAGTTACCAAACAGGTGTGAACTGGATCAGGTTAGTGAAATGTAATTTTAAGGCAGATTAGTGGGCCACTAAAAATTACAAAAATCTTACGTTACTAATGTCTTGGATAACGGCTGTTGAAAAATATGAGAGAGAGAGAGAAAGAAGGGGTACACACTATCCGTGCCACTAGAAGAATACAATGCTTACCAGATTCTTATGGGTAGTGTTATATTTATTTATTGGTATTTTGGGTGGACTTAGGAGAGTCAGGCACAATCTTCACCTCTTCCTTCCGCATTTATGGGCATTATTATAGTTAGGCAACTGTCAAATGTCGAATACAACATATTAAGAGGGTATTGCTTTCACAAATGTTCATTTACATGAATTCAAAACCGGTCAGTAGTGAGTGGGTTGGTTTAGTTTACTTTGAATTTCGCACTAATCCACTCGAGGGCTATCGGCGTTGGCCATATCTAATTGAGCAGTGATAGATCAGAAGGAAGGCACCCACCGCAAATTGTTGGGATACTCTTTTACCAACAAAGAGTGAGATTGACTGTAACATTATAAAGCCCCATGGCTGAAAAGGGCGAGCGAGTTCGGTGACGAGGATTTGAACTCGCAACCTGTATATTACGAGTTGAATGACCAGTCAATAGTCTTAGATAAAATTAAACAACCTTTCCACAACCTTCTGTTGTGATTAAAATACAGTTCATGACAGGAGAATGTCACAGATGCAGAAAGAATAAAACTTTTCGTATGCAACAAATATATTAACCCATAGTGCAGAAGGTTTAAAATTTCGAGATCTATTAAGTACTGAGATAGTTTTTATTTTACAAATTTAATATTTAGCGAAAATTTAGTTGCACTCCACAACAATCACTGTAAAAATATTTTAAACTTGTTTCTTTATATATACCTCACACACTATTAAGTACATTAATTGTTAACGACACCACGGACTAACAATAGAACATTTACCAAAATATTTTTAAAGAGATCTCAAAAGTATTTACCAATAAGTTACTTCATTGCATCAACTGTGTCATTGGGGAAGAGCATCGCTGCCACGCTGTATTCTCTTATTATACATGTATTGACTGTAATGAAAGACACCACCGCTAGTTAAAGAACCATTCAGTGAAGTCTAAATTCAGATTGCTTTTTCTCATATCATCACCAAACCAAATTTTAAACGATTTTCTAAACAGCAAGTGTGCATTAGTTGTGGGTCTGTTGCACAGTGTGTCTAACATTTAAACCTTATATTACACAGCAAGAATAAACCTGTCTTTGAATGTGTGTAGTTAAGACTTTAACCTGTTGAACGAGTTTACAGTAAAAACAGTTGACTTTATTTTTGTAAAATCAGGTTTAATAAGTTAAGATTAATCACGTAACCCCTTGGAACACAAGGCTCCAAATTCTATACAATCTTATAAAACAATATTGAAATTATCTTATGCTGAAAGATGTGTCATGTAATTATTTTTATGACAGATTTGAAACATTATAAATGTCTATTGTTCACTCGGTTTTAAATATCATACAGTTTCACGTGCAATCACTCCCTAAATCCATAACTCAGCAAGGTGGGTGTTACCATAATATTACATTATTTAACTTAGCAAGGTAGGTGTTACCACAATATTACATTATTTAATTTAGCAAGGTGGGTGTTAACATAATATTACATTATTTAACTTAGTAAAGGTAGGTGACCAACATAAAATTACATTTCTTAACTAAGCAAGGTGGGTGTTACCATAATATTACATTATTTAACTTAGTAAAGTTAGGTGATCACCACAAGATTACATTCATTAACTTAGCAAGGTGGGTGTTACCATAATATTACATTATATAACTTAGTAAAGATAAGATTACATTCCTTAACTTAGCAAGGTGGGCAATTATCACAAGATTACATTCGCATTACACGTTCTATAAATGCTATTGAACGTTTGAGACAACTAAATGCAAGTTGTGTGAATATATATATATATATTTAAACAAAGTCTGACAAACGTCCTAGATAGCATTATGACCAAGGGCCAGAACAGTTACAGGTAAACTTCACGACCTCTTTTATCCACCTCGGCTCACCTTTATACTGAGACAAAGCTACAACACAACTATGGATAATCAAAAAGTATCAGTCGGTTCAAATGAAATCACAAGCCCTTCTCGGAGTACCATGGTAAATATCATAATGAGCAGGAGAATTTCAAAATGTTGGAATTAGTTTGATAAGATGAAAGCGCATACATTGTCAAGCACTTTTCTCTTGAGTTATAATCAAAATAAAATAATGATTAGAAATGTCGATATCACGATGGATATTAAATCTTCATATTAGGTTCATCTTTGAAATAATTAATGAAACATTGTAGAAGTCATGATGATAACACTGGAGAGATTAATATTATAAACAACTTTAAACAAGATAACAACATCAAAATTCTAAAATCAAATAAAAGCAATGCTATAGGTACAATAAACACAAATGAATACATTCAAGAAATGAACATCTTATCAGATACAAATTTAAACTACTAAACACAAATACAACAAAAACACATGAAAACCAATTGAACAAAATATTACTATACATGAAAAAACGAACACAATTTCAGAAAACGTTTATTCTTACCAACCAAAGACCGACTCACGCACACCACAACTATATGGCACCTCCAAACCTCACAAACCCGAGTGTCCACTACGACCCATAATGTCGACCTATGAATCATTTAACTACAACCTCGGTAAATATATAGGTGGGCATTTTATAAATATGTAACATCAGCTGGCTCCTTTTTCAAAGACTCTTTTAATTTGAGATATATTCTTAATCAATTAAATCATAAAGCCTTAATGGCCAGTTTTGATGCAATCTCCCTCTTCGAAGAAATCTTAACAACTGTAGCCTGCAAGACAACTTTAGAACTTTATTTCCAGGACCCCAACCCATTGATACACATTCACTGGAACCAATTAGTAACTCTTATAGAATTCACTACCACCAAAACTAACTTTATGTTCAATAACCAAAACTACCTACAAATGAATGGCCTAAGTATGGGGAATCCCGTGTCACCAGTTCTAGCCAACATTTTAAGACACAGATTGAATCACAAGCGATCAATTCAACCTTACACCTACCACTATACTGGTACAGGTATGTTGATGATACAATTGCTGGATTCACATCTACAGAACACACACTTAGTTTTTTTTTCCAATCACGTTGACTCGATACACCCCAACATTAAGTTCATCTGTAAACAGGAAAAAAATAACCAAACAGCATTTCTTAACCTCAAGATCACTAGAACTGATACATAATTCAAAATAAATCCACAGAAAAATCATCCATACTGGATTACACATTCCTTGGGACTCAGCAAAAGAAACAAAACAAAAATTCAACATATTAAGAAACCAAATAAACACAACCACAAAACTATGTTCACCCAATGACATTAACGATGAAATCAACAAAATAAAACAACACTTCATCAACATCAACAAATTTCCTAAAAAAAAACATGGAAAAAATTATACGCATACTCCTAGACCAACAACAAACAAATAACAATAAATCCCATAATACAACAAACTACAAAACCGTGTACTGCTGCATACCATAGGTTCCCGACATCAGCGAAAAAATAATCAACATTTGGTAAAAAAACAAACTTATAACAAAACACAGCATTCCAGTAAACACCTAATTTATTCAAAAACCAGGTACAAAACTAAAATCCATATTATGTTAAAAATACACTGACAAACACAAAACCAGCATAATTTATAAAATACAATGCAACAACTACCACGACTTCTATATTGGAGAAACAAAAAGAAAAATGGAAACTATATTTAAAGAACAAAAAAAAGAAACCTTCACACGTTTTTGAACACTGCAAGTGAAATAAACACAACATAACCATAGAAATCACTCAGATATTAAATAGGGAAACAAATATAAACGAACGTAAAATCAAAGAAGCCCTACTTATACAGCAACTAATGCCAAAATTAAACCAATATAAAGGAACACCTTTATACCTATACTAATTAATAACCTAACATCCAACTGTCACGTCCCTACAATCCCGTACCAGTTTATACTCCCGTTCCTAAGATGTGTCCGACAACGGCCACTTGCAAACTCTCTCCTTCTTAACCTGAAGATGACCTAGGAAGGTCGAAACGTTGTTCTCTCCTTGTCAATAAAAGTGTTAATACCCATACCAGCCATTCTGAGATGCAGTGGAAAGTTTACTTGGTTGTATAAACTTACTGTAGAAATATTAATCATTATATGAATGTCACAGTTGGAGCTACTTTTAATTAATTAACGACAATAGTTTATATATTTATGATACAAGCATGGCCAACATGGGCTTCGATACTCTAGGATAGCGTAAGTAAACGTATAATATTCAGCTGTGCTGAGTTACATGCCTACTTAGAAGAAAAAGGGTAGAATTTTAACGGCTTTTCAGAACAAATCGAAAATAACTCATTATCCACACGGACATGACGTGGTTTGCGTTACTACACGTGCAATACATATTATTTATACGGAAACTAAAATTCCTGATGGGCCATACAAAATGTTAAAGATACAACAAAACTGTTGTCAAGCGCAATTTTCTCACTTAATAAAAGGGGGATCACGTCCCCTGTTCATAGTAAATACAACTCTCACTGACAGAGATATTATCATGAAATACATGCGAATCAAATAACTTTGCCTGATTCGTCTGCAGGCACCAAGTGCTCTGTGGTTTCATTTCATACAAATTTCACGTTCTACAATATTACGCTTATCATGAGATATATATTTTTAGTGTAGAATAAGAAACCCCTCATTCACTGAAAACTATAAATTGCCTTTAAACTAAAAGAACCTTGTACATAAATGTGAAACAGTTCCACTCTTAAGAACCCACCAAGTTTTACTAATGCTACCCTGAAATATTCCAGTCCCCACTCTAGAAATCGTACCTGTTCACATCACACCGGTTAACATTAATACTCTGTATTACATGACCCATTTTTACAGAGCGGTCTTGCAGTATCTAGTTGTGAACAAGAAAAAAGTTTTGACTTTAACGCTTGAATGTTAATAAAACGTGAATGTTACGATATATTCTATGCCCAGTAGGCTCTTTGTTTTGTTTCAACTGTCGTATGATTTTGCACATGTAGTTGCGTAGTTATTTGACTGTCTCTACATACATACATACTTAGACATATATATCATTATAGTACCTCTTAGCTTTCAAACGTCACGTATCAATCTGTAACTAAATATTCATCGTTTGCTTGTTTTTGTATTTCGCGCAAAGCTACACGAGGGCTATCTGCGCTAGCCGTCCCTAATTTAGCGGTGTAAGACTAGAGGGAAGGCAACTAGTCATCACCACCCACCGCCAACTCTTGGGCTACTCTTTTACCAAACGAATAATGGAATTGACCGGACCATTATAACGCCCCCACGGCTGAAAGAGCGAGAATGTTTGATGCGACCGGGATTCGAACCCGCGACCCTCGGATTAAGAGTCGAACGCCTTAACCCACCTGGCCATGCCGGGCCACATATTCGTCGAGTAACAGTATTTCGTCTATCACGAAGTAAGTCACCAGTATAAAATGTTTTTCATACTGTACATTATTTGATAAACTGTTATATATAAAACTGTAAATTACAATACGAAACTCTGTCTCTATTGTTTCTAATACCAAGTAAAATACATCAAAAATTAAATGTTTATTAGTCAAGACTAAAAAACAAAATTATCCTCTATTTTATTTCTTACCGCATTACCGAATGCCACATCAATATAAGTATTTGTACTTCTCTCAGTGATATTTATGATTTTACGGTTTGATCTCTTCTGAAATCTATATAATCTAATAAATCTACAATATCTAAAATTATCCTGAAAAGCTTTTAGCAGGGGAGTATAAATTACTACATTTATAATTCTACAGAAGAATATTCGCCTTTCAGTGTTGTATTACACAGATGACAAGAGTTTGTTTCGATTTACACAATCACTTCTCGGTCCTGCACTTAGTCCATTGTTTGCAGGTCCATATAGTATAGCTACCAAACCATCAACGAACCCAGTCTGAATCACTTGTAAAAACTGCGGTTTGCCTAAGTCTTCCGTATTTGGCTGAAGTGAGGCGGGAGTGTCGTATGAATTTATTATTTTCCTTTCTTCCTTGAGCACATTTTACTAATACAGTACGGACTCTCGGCAGATGCTAAAAATATGAATTCAGATGTATGAAGGACCAACTTTTTTTCGGTTGTTTTGAAACAATACATGTATCAAATTTCGCGGCGTCACAAGTTTTCTTTCTCTTTTATACGTGTAAAACACACCAGAAGAATTTTGGTTTGGTTGTCATTCAGCATAAAGCTACACAATGAGCTATCTCCACTTTACTCACCACAGGTATAGAAACTAGGTTTTTGCGTGTTATGCCTGCAGACTTACAGCTGAGCCACACGTGGTCACACTAGAAGGAATTGAGGCTGCCTGGAAATAAATTTCTTAAAATATCCTAATGTTCCTGTACCTTTCTTCCCATTCTGCTCTAAAGCTGTCCATGGTGTCTCATAAAATTCATCTACGTATTTATTATTTGTTAGAGAGAGAGATTTACTTCACCATGGCAAGTACGGAGTTGGACATCCTTTGAATTTTCAGGCACTGAGTGGACAACCTTCATTCCTTACGCCGTCTGACAACTGGTAAGTTTGTGACGTCAACATATGAGGATATAGTGAAACTAGAAGGTGAGTGTATCCGAATTCGATACATATGTTGTTTCTAGATAACAGAAAGGAAGTGAGACCTTTATGGGCTTGAATTCATGTTTGAAATGCAACACATGTTAGGGGTCCTTGATACAAAAAACAAAAACATACTATATTAATGTGTTCAAGTGAGGAGCCAATAATAAACTTAATGGAAATAAAACTCATTGCTCTCAAATAAATGAATTTCTGGGAAATATTCTACATTGTTGTCATGTCACCAGCCGTACAGATTGTTACACAGCTATGAAAATGGTTTGAGGTCACATCTGTTAATTTGTTAGTACGAGAGATCAATTACAGGTGCCAAGCCGTGTGAAATGTTTTAATGTTTTAACATTTCACACAGTTTCAAATACCCATTAATATACTGTAAAACAATGCACGTCGTCGATGCAAAATAAAAAATAATTAATATAAATGTGTTTTATTGTAATTAAAGTTCCGTATAAATAATTATACGATCAGAACAAAGAAACTGAGGGTTAGAAAATTAAATCCAGTACACGAATCAACAGTAACTTCCTGGTTATCAGTTTTACAGCGCTTAACCCATTGCCTGGGAAGAAACCATACATTAAACAAAACCGAAAGAGAAACAATGAGGAAATATACGGGGCGTGTCCACTTCAAGTGTTACCTCATTAATTCATTGTAAAATTATTATTTCGAAGGAACTTTGGTCACAACACACTGCTCGGTTTGAACGAGAATTTAATATAAAATCAGTAAAACAGTACAACCTGTGTACTACACTACAGAAGGCTTGCCATTTCATAAACTAACTTTTGTTCCAAACTACCCAATCACGGGAGTATTTTGTTTTGTTTACACTTTAAAAAATAAATAAAAAATTACCTAGCTTTCACACGGACACTTTATGAACTTCATAATTAATGGTTGAAAGGGTTCAACGTTAGATGTACGACTGCTACGAGGACTATCGTTCGTTTATTACTGCTTTAGTAAAGCTGGAATTCCCTTCTTCCTGAAAAGCTGGTACATAAAATTGATCATTCTTGCCTTTTTTAAACAATTTTATTAACTCCTGTTATTTTGTCTCGAGATAACTCGTGCAAGCCATTTGTCACCGTATTTGTTAAATTTATATGCGTGTTATCACGTATTCCAATAGGCTGTCTAAAACCAGAATAAAAAAAGGCTCGTCACGACTTTCACAGTAATTTCAAGCCTTTCTATCAATCACATGCATATTAAACTTATGTTCTACTGTTTCTAAACATGTGCTTTTATTTTGTTTGTAATTACGCATAAAGTTAAACAATGAGCAACCTGTGCTCTGCCCACCACGGGTATCGAAATCTGGTTTTTAGCTTTGTAAGTCTGCAGAAATATTGCTGTAACACTGGGGGCAAGTCTGTGTCAAAGATAACATTCAAGTCAGGATCGTAGCCAAGATTTTGGTTTGGGAGTGTGAGTGCGTTGGGAGTGGGGGACTGGCCGAAAAATAACCCATTCCCCACATCAAATAAAACGTTGCCACACTATTTGTTTTACATTTAAAATTTTGGGAATTTTTTCCTTTCTTGGAAAATAAATTCCAATTTTTCTTCTCTCCATGGCCTCACTATAAACATACATTATTTTTCTCAACATATATATATGTATACAGTTTACAAACACAAACTGCATGTGTAAACATACACATACATACACGGCATGCTTTGAGAGACTACGACTTATCGCTGTGCCACTGGGGTGGGGGCAACCATATTGTGAGTCGTAAGAAAGTCCTGCGCATGCTTGTACCCAGCATCCGAAGGAAACTGGAGCAAAGGCTGTGTTTTCACTACATTAAAACAATGAATTAAGTCACTTCTTTTAACACAGCTAGATACATAATATTATTACAGCAGCGTTTCTTACACTCTCATCAACCACGCCTCTTCCAATAAATACAGTTCTACGTTCCCTCTTTTTTTAAATGAGTGAAAGAGTGAGTTAAGTGACTAGATTATAAAATGCTATACGTGTTGCAGTAAGTACATGTTATTTTCATTAATAAAAATATATTAAGACGTTTAACTGACTGTAGATTAATCCCCGCCCTTCCCAAAGAACTCGCCCCTCACTTTGAGAAACACTGTACTAGGGTCACGCCACAATCTTGATACGATACATTTGTGTGAACAAGACAGAAGTTGTTTGCTGTTCAGCTTATTAAGACTAATACCACCTTATTGGTCTTGGGCTACAAAACTCTTGTAATAATACATGTGGTTAAAGGTTAAATACGTCAAATACTACCGCAGCCAATCGCCTGACGCTCTAGTTACTGGTCGTGATGTTTCACATGCACACAACTCGTTGTTTGAAACAAAAAAAGGTGGTGTCATCGTCGTTTTGAAGTTAAACACAAAGCGTTATCTGTGCTCTGCCCTCTACGGGTATCGAAACCCGATTTCTAGCGTGTAGGTCCGCCGACATACCGTTGGAACACTGGGGAGCACAACAAAAGATATATTTTGCGTTTACACTGACAATGCTTCGAGAAAAAGACCTGAAATTCCGGGTATTTAAACGTAAAATAAAACCTTTTTTTTTATTTATAGGGAAACTAGGTGTTACCGTCTGATTTTGGATGATGATAACAAAATTGAAGAAAGGTCTGTAAATCTTTATATTTATAATACAGACGACAAACAAATGGACCAATAAAAACGATACAGATAAATAAAGTACTTGACATTCAATAATTCTAAAAAATAAACATAAGATCGAAACTTCAGGCATTTTTACTGTAAAAATCTTTATCTTTAAGTAATTGAATAAATGCAATGGTATTTCTAATACCGTGTTTCTCCGATAATAAGACCTACCCATAAAATAAGACCTAGTGTGATTTTTGGGGATAGTTTTAATATAAGCCCTACCCTTAAAATAAGCCCTAGTTAAGATTGGCAGGAAGAGGAAAGAAATAAAAAAAATTATTTATTAATTAGTTTAATAATAGTTTATTTTAAATGGTTAGTTTAATAGTTTTACTTTGTAACTTCATTTTTTTAATATATCAAAATAAGACATCTCCCGAAAATAAGCCCTAGTGTCATATTTTGGAGTGAAAATTAATATAAGCCCTGTCTTATTTTCGGAGAAACACGGTAGTTATTTAGTCAAGTCCACTAGAAAGCATATATAACGCCATCTATTGATAATTAACGTTGTTAAATATAAATTATATAAATGCCTAAATATAATAAAAACTGATGAATTTGTTTGTTTTTTATTTCGTTCAAAGCGACACGAGGGCTATCTGTCCCTAATTGAGTAGTGAAAGACTAGAGTGAAGTAGGCATCTAGCCATCACTACCGACCATTATCACTTGGACTACCCTTTTACCAATGAATAGTGGGTTTGACATTATAACGCCCCCACGGCTGAAATGGGAAGGAATGTTTAGTGTGAAGGAAATTCGAACCCGTAGCCCCCCCCCATTACGAGTCGAGCACTCTAACCACCTGACCATGTCAGGCCAAGACAGGTGAGCCAGATACAATATGTGAATAGGCAACTGAGAACAATACTCTTATAACAGTCACACGTCAAAAAATTAAGAGGGGGGGAATCGCTGGCTTCTAATGTACTTCCGACGTTGCAATTTCAACAATGATATTCCTCCTCTCTTTGTTAACCTGAAAGCGACCTAAGAAGGTCAAAACGTTGTTCTGTACTTTATTTTTATTAAAGTTTTAATACCCATACCAGCCGTCTCTAAAAATGTTTCTTATTATAGTCTTGAACTGACAATCTATACAAAATCTACCTGTGCTCTAAACCACTGGTTTGTCACTCACCATTGTAGTATGGGAACATCATTGTTTACCTCACTGATGGTCTTTGTAAAAAAAAAAAACGTTTCTTTGTTGTTTAGCTCAAAGCTAAATAACGGGATAATTGTGCTATAGCCACTGCACGTATTGAAATTCCATTTTTAGCTTTAAAAACTCTAAGACTTATCACTGAGGTTTGATACACGCACACAACTTCCTGTATATTTCATTTGAAACACGAACAGATGTTGTTAGCTTCATACGAAAGAAATCCACAATGCACTTTAGGATATCAGAAATACAATTTTTACAAATATAATTTAAAATTAATTATATTTCTTTGAAATACTGGAAATAATCCGTTCATTCTACGCAACGTGAAATACAATATAAAAGGTAAGCATCTGTGGTGTTAAATTATACAAGATAATGAGGTCCAAGACCTCCACAAGCCAGAGCTGTAAACAAATAACATATACTAGAAATATATCACTTTGTTTCCAAAAAATTGTTTTCTGACTAGAAGTATCTTCACCACAAGTTGTTTTACACGATCTAACCGCTGGTTTAATACTGTTCGTGTCACAAAATTTGGCTAAAAAACAATTTTCAAGCGATAAATTTCGTAATAAAAGGGGATCTTCCAAAACAAACTCAATAACAATGGCCTCTGTTTATGAAATGAACACCTTGTGCGTGGCTTCAAACTTCTACATAAGGCTGTTTACAGTGGCCGGCCATGGTCAAGTAGTTAGGACACTCGACTCGTAATCCGAGGGTTGTGGATTCGAATCCCAGTCACAACAAACATGCTTGCCTTTCAGCCGTGAGGTCTTTATAACGTAACGATCAATCCCACCATTCGTTAGTAAAATTGGTGGGTGGCGATTACTAGCTGCCTTCCCTCTAGTTTTACACTTCTAAATTAGGGGGTGCTGGCGCAAATAGCCCTCGTGTAGCTTGGCGCGAAATTCAAAAATAAAACAAATAAACTGTTTGTTAATTGCATTATCATACGTCCTCCTGGACATACACTGTATTAAAACAAAAAAATATATGACACGTCAAGACAATCAACACTACAAAAAACAAACACAGTGAAATCATTTCTCGTCAATAAATACAATCACATTTGTAATGGCAATCTTCGCTCAGCTCATGTGTATTAGAAATGTATTACAGAGAAAATACCAACGAGCATGATGTTAAGAAACAGGTAACGTATCACAAAACTGTTGAAAGGAGGTAATAATGTAACCTTTTCTACAGCATATAATGGATATGACCGTGCAAGAAGTTCTATTAAAATTTAGTTTCATACGTTTAGCTCCAGAATCAATCAGTGTCTGTAAATTATACATCTATTTGATATTTGACCTCAGAGCTTGTAAAAGTAGTGCGCATAGTTGAAACTGTACATTTGGCTTTTATCAACTTTTTATTGCATCAAAGGAATTTCAATTTCTAAAACAACGATAAACTTCTATTAATTATTTTAAAAGTATATTACAATAACATTGATGTTATATATCTCTGGACAAGTGTATTTCATGTTAATCCTATGAAGTGATTTTCCTGAAGTTTGAAGTTCAGCACAAACCTACACAATGGGTTATCTGCGCTCTGCCCACCACGGGTATGAAAACCCGGTTTCTAGCGTTATAAGTCCACAGGCATACATACCGCTGAGCCACCTGAAAATGTTTATAAACACAAAGACATATATACATATATAAAATATATACTTGATTTTCAAAATACACTCATAAATGTGGTACAGAGTCTTTTAATCCCGAAGAAAACAGTAAATTATTCAAATTCTGAATTTTTTCAATCCAGAACAGACATATGAAGGTTAAACTGTTTTGTTTTTTTGGAGGGAATGGATCCGTAGATTTATAAAAAAATATTTTCATGGACATATAAGTGAGAGTTTAAAAACAAGTACCTAAGTTTAGATATCTACATTTACAATCGATACAGGGTTAGCAGCACGGATTTACTCGAAACATAAATGGCTGTTCGAAATATTTTGTGTAGTTGTCCTTTCACGCGGGTTTTCACCGTTACTCTTACAGGGTATAATATTAGTGTTTACAACACACACACCCTAGCAATTTCCAAATGTAAATTATCTCCATATTACACGTAACTGTTATGACAAGTTAGTTATTATTTCAGTAAAATCGTATCAATTTTTTTTCTCTTAGTTAAATTCATACAATTTCTCACTAACAGAGACAAAAGGCCTGAGAGAAAAATAGAGTAACTAATACATTTTGGTTTACTATGTTCCTCCATGCCACATGCTTAAACATTATGTGCTTGAATCTATACCTTCATTTAAATATTTACTACTTGTATTCTGACTACTGGTAGATCCAAAACAAACCATTCGGTTTACATCGGTTTATTTATTCTGTTCGTAGTATTAAGTAATCTCTCTTACGCACATGTGCTTAACAGAGCATGATAGTGCTTTGTAGGTCGACCACGATATTTTACGCTTCGTTAAACAGGAAACGACTGTTACGCTGTCCGCAAAACAGTTTTAAAGTGCTCTGGTCGTCTTGCACGTAACCTTTTAGTTTGAATATTTAGTTGAGTTTATCAGTATCGTCTTAGTTCTACCATGAATTATTAAAAAACTGAAAGTTGAGCAAATTAATATAATGCTAAAAGATAGCATGCACGTGTTTGTTCGTTGTGCATTTTCATCTCTGCTGACTTCTGATTATGGGACTGTTTTGCGAATCGGGTCTATCTCCTTATCTCGGCAGCTACTTATTTATTAACAGCAGGGCGCTGCTGTCACCGAATAAAAGTTACTTGCTGAAATATTTATTACTCATGTCAGGATAGACCGCAGTAATCACCAAATGATAATAACAATACTGAAAAGTATCTTAGGTGGCACCCCTCAGTGAAATACACATGTGGTCCCTAAAATATGTGTGTAAAATATTCTGCCTATATGTTACACAGGCCACCTTACTGACCATTGCAGATATACAAACTGACTGAATAATCACCATTTTGGAATGGATAATCACATAACATTATTATGCTGAACTCCAAGATAGCATTTCTTCGTTTTCTTATAGTTAAATCTGCCCATGTTAATTACAATGACCCTCATATGAATATGTGCAGGAATGTAATCCCTTTTGTTTCTGTGTTGAGATTCTTTATCACATAAGCAAGTGTGGTTGATTAAGGTCCAATGTCTTCTGCCTCACAGACAAAAAGTTCATCATACATTTGCTTTATTCTGTCATACTATTCAATGAGGGCTAACCACACAACTTGATGAGGGCTTACAACCTTATTTTCCTTACTTCTAAGAATTGTTATGGTTCAATAAATGATTAAAAGTACTATTGTTGTTCAGAATGATGTTCTAAGCATACTTTTCATCTTGTTACAAGTTCCCCAACTATCTTCTAAGTATTGTAAACCTTTTGGTTTGTACAGGATATATCTTCACTCACAATGTTAGATAATCCTTCACTGCCATTATGTATAACTGTGTGAAAGTCAACATCAAGGTGACATCTCAACACTGCACATTTGAAATTGTACCATGCACATCTTGCAGAGTAAACAATTTTTATCACACTACCAACATTCAATTCTTCTTACCACAAAAATGTTCTTATTATGAAGACTGCAAAGTGCTTCTGAATGGAAAGACCTGATCTAAAAAGTACCAACTGTATGTGTTAAAATGTCAATTTTATGATAGGTTTGATATTGACATTGTATACCTCCTCCTAGATTAATTAAATATCTGGTAAAATCACTTCTGGAACTTCAAGATGTTTCCCTTTTGACTAAATCTGCTACTTTTCAAATGCCCTGAAATCCTTCCCAATTGTAGCAACAGACAAACAACAATGGTACTGGGATCACTTTGTCACACATCATTAATCTACATGAAAGCAATTTCAACTAAAATTCATCATATCATATACAGAAATTTCTGATAGCATTGTAACCTTGCCTTGCATCACTCTATACCAGTTTCCTGTGTGAATAAATTCTCACTTTCTTTATATAGTAATGACTTTTAACATCATTATTTATCACATTATGTGACATTTCTGTAATAATTTCACTAGTTCTTGGGCAGTTTTTCAATAACAAACCTTATGTTGCAAATGTAGCAACTGTATACATATTGACTAACTCTGTTCCTCAAATTTAGTCAGTCATGCTTCCTGACACATAACTGTTGGTACTCCTGTTCCAGTGTTAAAGTATAGCTTTAGAGGAGAGTTTTTTAATTTCTATTTCACACCCATTGGTCCTTATTTCCCATTTGAGTGGTGGATGTCCTTGTAGTGATGTGATTTTATCCTTCTAAGCATCTTCTGTAATATAAATCTTGTTTGTTGTGTGGACAGATACGAAAAGTCTATGTCCTACCCTTTCACTATTGGAATGGTTTGATGTATAGCTAAGCTATTCCCCTGTATCTGTGGTTAACATGCAAGCCTGTGCTACACGAGATGCATGTTTTGGTTACTTTGTCCAGAATGCGAGTATGTCTTTCCACTTCTATTGTGAATTGTATCACTGAATGTTGTCTGTTCAGATGATTCACAGTTATCTTATTTACAGAGCATTATTGCCATAGGACAAATGTATTTGTCAAATTTTTCCATTGATTATTAAGCCAGAAGAAGTTAACATCACTTGTTCCAATGATACCATTATTTTCAGCAGACCTTGTGATGTTCATCAGCAGTTTTGACAAATATTTAAATTATGAAAATTGAACAGCTTTCTGGAAAATAGTAATTCTATTTCAATTTAATATGAAGTTCAATTTTATCTTCATTTTCGTGAAAAACCCTGATCTGTGTTGTCTCACTGCAATTTTGGATAGTAAATCCAAGAGAAGTATTTTGCATCTCATGCAAGCTCTAAAAGGTTCTCACTTTCACCATTTCTACCTTTCTGATTATAGATTGAGTGTCATACAGACAATTCCATTAAATCTGATGTCTAAATACTTCTGAGAGCAATAAGTAAGAAAAACAGACTTATATGCTTCCCAAAAAAATTTACTCTTATTTTTCATCATAATTATCATAAATTCTGCAACTCAAAATGCTTGCATTGCTGGATGTGTTTAAGCAATGCATTAATTTCCAAAAGGTATGTAGCTATAATATTTAAGCAGCCCATATTGATACTATCGTTACAAAGGGACATGAGATTGATAATTGAAGAATTCTCAAGTAAAATTTATGTGAACTTAAAAATAGATGTTCTTACCAATAGCCTTTCAACCTAGCTAACTGGTTCTGTGTTTCATCCACTATGTTTGCAAGGTCTGTTTGGCTAACTACTTTTGTATATATCACCCACTATGCCTTCAGGGTCTGCCTGGCTAACTGATTCTGTATATCATCTACTATGTATGCAGGGTCTGTCTGGCTAATTGGGTCTGCATATCACCCACTATGCTTGCAGGGTCTGTCTGGTTAAATGATTCTATATATCACAGGGTCAAAGAAGCTACTATGGAATCTTATATACAATTTATTGAAAAACAGTGAGCTTAACACCAATATTTTCAACAGAATTTCATCTTATCCTACAGATCTTTTCATGGGTTACTCAATACCACCAATACATTTCTTGAATAATATAAAATATACATTTCTCCACAGATTAACATTAATTTTCTCATTAATGGATGACCAAGTGTTTCTTCAAGCTGATGGTCACAATCTTAATTTGTTTTAAATTGTGTCTCCCCATTAGTAATAATTTTGATTTTTCTCCCCTTAAGGACAAAATTTTGCTCACATTTTTAAAATTATTTATTCAAGTTCATGACCCTGCTGTTTTAGTTCTATCTAAAATACCAGATATATTCTTCGTTTGTCTTTCATTGTTCTCTATTTTTTAATCTGCTCTCACATTTCTTTTTAATCTTGTAGATGTTTTTAACTGTCATTTCTTCTCATGAAACCAAATTGTAATGCATCAGTTCCAACCAAATTTCTTTGACAGCTAAGAACCGGATTTACCTCAAAGAATGAAAACTGGTTAGTTACCTCAAGATTTCAATGATGCTGACACTCTGTTCCAATTATTTTATATAATTTAATATGTACTCAGTTTACCACTCGTCAATAAGAAATACTGAAACGTATTTCATTACCTTTATTCAAATGACACTGGCTTTACAATTCTGAATCCCTAAGGCTCTATTGGACTTCTCAATGGTCAAATCTCTTATATTTTCTACTAAAAACACTCGTTTTTATAGAAGTTTCTTCTTTCTCGAGTTTTGAAGCGTAAAAATTATCGACAAAGAATGTTCTAGGCATACTACTTTGATAAAAATAATACGTCAACAACAGCCACACACAAAAAAAAACGTCAACAACAGCCACACACAAAAAAAATACGTTTACCAGCGAAAGTTGTAATATACAATTTACAAAAATAATGTATGTATAAGAGAACAATATATTTAAAATTGATGTCTAGAATCAATTTACAAAACAGCAATGAAAATTAAAAAACAAAACAATGTGAAAACACATGGATATTAGCCTCACGTGCATGTTCTGTGTGCAATGCAGCGGAGAAAGCACAGAGAGATAGAGAACTGGCGAGTGGTCGAAGTTCCGCTTTTAACACAACTGCCTTTGAGGCGCCGCTTCAGAGGTCCTACACTAATATTAAACGAACATGCATCTAAACCGGAACAAAGCTAACTATATTCGCCGACACGTTATTACCAATGCTTAGATAGCAAAAGGAAAAAAAACGAAAAAAAACACTAAAAGAAATCGCACAGCAAACCTCTGTAGCTGTACAAACCACCAAACGCACAAATACGAGGTAATAGTGATCATCATACAGGTCAAAAACTTTGATTCGGCGTCTAACTGCTTATGTGCTGTCACCTGAACAAAATTATAGTTTTAACTTTCTGTACAGACTAAGGCTTAAGGGAACAGTGCGAAAACAGGTATATCAATCCTTCACGCTATTATTTTAAAAATATGCATGATATGAGCACTTATACTAAAAGAGGAAGATGTATACTTATCGGGAGAGCTTCTGCAGTTAAAATAGAGTTGGAATTTTCAAGCTACAAGATACCTTATGGAAACGTGGAATAAACGGCCACATTAGACTTCTAAGTTCAGGTATGGCCGTCCTTAATTTTGAACTACTGACCAGAGGGAAGGAAGTCACCAGTCAGTAATAACTACCACTATAGGGGCTTTAAACTGAGTAGCAACATTGGTTGTTACTTCTATAACGCACAAGGCCCAATGTAGTCCTTTTCTCCACCCCCTGGTCACATAGAAATCACTATTAAGACACGATGGATCGTTACATAATAGGTTCGAACAATGGGCACCATCAGTTTCCTTCAGAAAAATATCTGTTACTCTGTAACAATAATAACGTAACGTCAGTTCATTGCACAAAGTAACTTAAACTAGCATTTGGAAATATTTCATCTCCCAAGTTTATTTTCCTGACTTAACATACAAGAAGGTTACGAATCGCAAATCTAAATTATTATACGCTTTTTTTTTTTTCAACTGATCCCAATAGCACATCGGTACGTTTGCAGGCTTACAACGTTACAATCCGGATTTAGATACCCGTGGGGAGAGCACAGATAGCTCATTGTGTTTCTTTGTGATTAACTTCAAACAAACAAAACCTTTCTCAGCTACCATACTTTGATGATTTCATCAACATTAGCAAGAAGTTATTTGATAAGTCACTTGAACTCGAATTACCCTCACCTCATGAACAAACACATTTTCGGTGTTAATTTCAAAGCAGCGTTGTTTGTTTAAATTTCTACACCTGTTAGCGATATCTGCTCTCATTGAATTTTCTAGATTGGCAATACTGACAAGTACATTCTGTCTTTGAGTTACATGAACTGACCAGATATTGTTCAAAACTGTAACCTTTAGGTGTCTTTAGCTTGGTTACTCTCTTTTTATAAAACGAATGCGAGTTAATACGAATCCATGGCTGTCTACTGTTAAGTAATATCTTCAATATCAATCCACCATTTCCACATTAGTAATTGTTCCTATTTCTCTACTGATCTGTCATGAGGGTTGCAAATACATGCCGACCAAGAATACACAGCTCTCACTGTAATAAATCAGCAGGAGATTAATGTAAACTTCTAAACCTGTTTGATTGTTTTTGAATTTCGCGCAAAGCTACACAAGGGCTATCCGCGCTAGCCGTCCCTAATTTAGCAGTGTAAGACTAGAGGGAAGGCAGCTAGTCATCACCACCCAACGCCAACTCTTGGGCTACTCTTTTGCCAACGAACAGTGGGATTGACCGTGACATTATAACGCCCCCACGGCTGAAAAGGCGAACATGTTTGGTGCGACGGGGATGCGAACCCGCGACCCTCAGATTACGAGTCGAACGCCTTAACTCACCTGACCAGGCCGGGCCACAAACCCGTTTGATACGAACTATTCTGTTAAAAACAAAATACAAGTAGGATCGTGCTAAAACATGACGTGAAGTCAATCAGAGAAGTCTAGAAATAATTTTATCTTTTTCCACGCACTCCTTTTAAACAACTACAGATTATGTACATATTAACAGACACGAAACAACCATTTCTCGGCCGCCATACTTAGGTACTATTGTCAAGAAAACTGTTTTGTTACATCATAACGTTAAATTAATGTCGGGCCATTCGAAGTACGAAGTTACGCACGTTGAACACCTGTTTCACCAAGTTCGAGAACAAAGATTCTGCTTGAGCAGCATCAGGGTTCGAGCAAAAAGCCACAAATCATAAGCTGAAAACGTGACGTCAACGTGTTTAAAAAAGGGTTGTATTTTATTAAACGATCTTTGTGTCGCCGGTATGTCGGAATCAGAGGAATAATCTATGAAGTTAAAATATAATCAGTGTGTTAAGAATGTGACAACTGAGCCAAATTCTAACTACATTTTCACTTTATGACTGGTTTCAGTTAATTTCTTTCAAACTTTCTTGAAGATAGTAACATTAAAGGCTACAGATTTAAAATAACTGCTTTTTTTAAACTTTAGACTTTGAGTCGAATGTTTTGTGAAGCGTTTAGTTTATCTTTGTCATGTAAATGACATTAAAATAACTACAAAAATACTCATAGAAAAAACATTTTATTGTTTGTTTATTTCGAATTTCGCGCAAAGCGAGGGCTATCTGTGCTAGCCGTCCCTAATTTAGCAGCGTAAGACTAGAGGGAAGGCAGCTAGTCATCGCCACCCACCGCCAACTCTTGGGCTACTCTTTTACCAACGAATAGTGGGATTGACCGTCACATTATAACGCTCCCACGGATGAAAGGGAGAGCATGTTTGGTGCGGTGGGGGTTCGAACCCTCGACCCTCGGATTACAGGTTAAACGCCTTAACACGCTTGGCCATGCCGGGCCAAAATATTTTATATTTCATTATTCGATAATTAGTAAAAAATAACTTCGTTCACGTAAATTTGTATATAAAAAAAAAAGCAGGGGTAATTCTGCATTTAGTTAGTAGACAACCTTGGAAACCACAAACACTGGCGTTAAAACCCTCATCTAACTTATACATAAAGTATTTTTGTTGTACATGTAATCTTCTGGTCTCCTACAATTTCAATGTGCAAAGCTTCTGACTAAAAATGTGCATATTTCGACAAATCCTATTTCACTGCGACATGATTAAATGTTTTAGATATTTGCTGTCACAAACTGTTAAAATCTGTTTATTGTTTTGTACACACGCTGCACATTTAACGTTTTAGCCTTAATCACTTTAGTCTGACTAATAACTATGGTCACGTCGTTTCGGTTTATCACTATAACCTATTTGTATAACAGCAATCTCGCTTTGACGCTGACTTGTGTAGTCACCACTTCAACAAAACAGTTGTGTTACCAAACAACTTGTTTGCAACGCAGTGTTTTGGGATAAATAATTACTTAGACTGCACAATTTTCGTTATAGATTAGAAATATAGTTCCATTATAAAATGACTTATAACACGTAAAATACATATATTAAAATTAGTTTTTAAGCCTTTTTTTATGGAAATAAACTTGCACATTCAAGATTGTTGAAATATGTGTTCATCTAATATGAAAATATGAAATAAACTAAGTTCCTTATAACAACACCCCTGAAATATTGTACGAGAGAAACGTATTACTCAACTTATGTTGGCATTTTACGCAGTACAAAGTTGCCAAAATAACAGGTGTTACTTAGTGCCCAAAAGAAATAATAAATGTCGTGCGATCTGCTCATAGAATTAAAAGTTTGACCACGATAACTTTTGCCACAGGGAGTTAACTGTTTAAAAACGAAAAGTGATTAAACTATTTATTTATACACGTTTGATGTTACAATTCTTTACAAAAACTCAACATATTTTAGTACAGAAATGATGCACGTTAAGTATAAATGTTATCCGTCACAACTAGCAACTCGGATTATAAACTGAGCCGGATACTGTAACAGTATAACTGTTATATACTGTTTATAACTGCGAGAAAGAATACTCTTAAACCTAAAATTATCAAGAGAAAGAATTAAAACTCAGGTTATATCAATTTCCAGTAATATTTATAATTTTGTTGAGGACAACGTTGTTTCCGCTGAACGACACAGTTATAAAAACAAATATATATGAGAGTCTGTAAAAACAGTTTTAACGAAACTTGGTACGTGAACAAATATCCTCAATGTGCGGTTTGGTTTGTTTTGAATTTCCCGCAAAGCTACACGAGGGCTATCAACGCTAGCCGTCCCTAATTTAGCAGCGTAAGACTAGAGGGAAGGCAGCTAGTCATCACCACCCACCGCCAACTCTTAGGGTACTCTCTTACCAACGAATAATAGGATTGATCGTAACCTTATAACGCCCCCACGGCTGAAAGGTCGAGCATGTTTGGCGTGATAAGGATTCGAACCCATGACCCTTGGATTACGAGTCGAGTGCCTTAACCACCCGGCCATGCCGGGCCTTCTGAATGTGTAATGAGTGTTGAAAAAAAAACCTGAAAACAATACCATAGGCGTTTGAAGAGGAAGGCATGGACAGCGTTTCCAATATATATGGGGCAGCAGCTTTCGATTCGCTCCATTGTTTAATTTCATGGGTATAAAATTCCTCAACTTCCATCGAATAGCTAGTCCAAAATTATGGCTTAAAAATAAACAGCTAAATAAAGTTAATATAATATCTAGGAATAAGATTCAAATTGATTCAAATTATCACTCTACACCCGGGGCGTAGATATTTTACACCCGATGGGGGGGATGATTTTTGCAACCACTTATGTGGACTTTTCAATTTGCAAATTGGTAATTTCTGATTACGTGAACCTGAAAACTGTAAACATGCAGTCACAGAGTAATCTTGTTGCCACGATACTTGAATGTATACTTAGGCCTAATGACTGATACTTAAGAACTATCGCTTAGATCGAAAAGATTAGAAGCACGCTTATATACGCTTATAAGATGTACATTTCGGCTACTAAAAAAGCCTACATCTAGCCCTAATTATGTAACTCGATTGGTAAAAACACGAGAATCACAAGAACAAACACGCAATTTGTAGGCCTGTGATGCAATAAAAAAATTCAAGAGACCAAACTGCAGGGGGGGATGATTGTATGCACCATACCCCCACCTAAAATGAAGGGGGGATGTATACCCTCCATCTACGCCCCTGCTTTACACAGTTGTAAAGATTTTCTGTTTATCTTTGACAGGCCTGGCAAGTATCATCCTCTGACAGCTCTGGACCTTAATTCACACATTTTGCTCTAGACACTTATGAATATCATTCTAAGCTGTCATCATAACAGTTTATCAGTAAAAAGCAAACATCAAACGGATTTACAAACACCAACACTCATGCTGACCCTTATAACGCGTTGAAAATTTAACTGTGAAAAACAGAGCACTTAAGTGTCTGTTTAAAAAACTACTTGCACGAATTAAAGACAACTGGTATTTAGTACAAATAACATTAGATTCATAATGGAGTTATAAGTGTAATAAAAAATTTCCAACCTCTTCCTTTTTTCCCCACCAACCTTAGCGCTTATTATACCAACTACTGTCATTCTAAAATCAAGTATATTAACGCAAACAGCAACAGCCCCATATGTACAGCGTGCCCCAAAATGAATGTACCAAAACGAACGTCGAATAACTTTTATTATTATTATTTAAGACAGCAAAATTCAAACCACAATATCTTTTAAAGGCTTTTTTGTCTTATTTAAGTTAGTTATTTTTTATAATTACTTTCGTTTTTATCGTTATTATTTATGAATGTATATATTGCACATTTCAGAGCGTATCCTGTTTTTGAGCAAAATGACAACTCCTGAAGTTTCCCTTATTTAACTCCTTTGGACATTTACTTTTGGGTGTCTCTGAAAACAAAATTTACTCTGAAGCTAAGTATCCGTGATGCTGTCTTGTCCATTCCTACAACGGTATTGTAAAATATTTTCAGAATTTAAACGCAGTAGACTGATAAAAACTAATGATGGAAGACATATAAAAGTTTATTAAATTAAACTTGAAAGTCTTTAGAAAATATTCCGTTTTGATTGAATTTTGTTCTTATATCAAATAAAAAAATTATTAGTTTCTTTTTGGTGTTCGTGTGTGTGTGTATGTTTACTGTCGTGCTTTAAATTATCGACCATTTTGATCCATTCCATGAAATAATCTGTCATGTTTAAACACGTTGTTTAAACGAACAATTGTGTCTGACAGAGGACGGGGGTAGAGTTAATGTTTTTTTTGGTTTTTTTAAGAAGTCTGTAACAGCATGGACAATAACTGCCCTATTATCAGTGAATGGCTGTTTTATTCAGTGTTCAAATGACTTATGTTTTTCGTTGTAACAGATCATGCCAACCTCCAAACATATTACAAAATCTATTTAAATAAATTACGTGTTCACCGTTCACGAGGTTTCAACATCAGAGATGTATATGAGCAGATGTCGATTATTTAATTATTACTTTGTCTTTATATACATTAAAATTAGATGTGTAGATCAACAGTTGCTAAGGGTGTTTTGAATTTAAGTCACCAATATTATACTTAACCAAATTGTAAAAGAACAGTATAACCAAACCTAGTGAACTCCTTCATCAATCGGGTGACATTCACGTAGACACGTTTCTATATTAGAAACTCGAACTCAATTTCTAGTTATCCTGTAAACCAGCAGTTCTTAACCGAGGGTACGTGTAGCTCTTGGAAGTACAAAATTACTTCCAGGGGTACAAGGCGGAATTTTGGCATAGTTGCTATACGTCAACGTAGCTCAAACAAATGCTGATGGCGTCAGTGTGGGGGTACACGATAATGTCGAAAATTAACTAAAGGGTGCATTACTAGAAAAGATTTAGAACCACTGCTGTAAACCAACCTCGTGGAAATTCACATGTTCCACATGGCGTCTGAGAGGGGGCCCTCAACAATCACCTAACACTGCCTCTGTTTCATTCAATCCTTATCTGGGAAAACTTATTGTTGAACGACCCTCTATTGTAAAGCGTTTTTTTTTTCCTTTTTATTTATATATTTTTTTTCTATTGTCAAGATCTCCTTCTGTAGGTCTAATGTACAATACACCACAGTACTTTTTCGGAGTAGTAGTAAACCAGTATACACTGGAGGTACCGACCGCATTTTGAACAAAGGCCAGAAGAACAAGTGTATACAGCATTTACCTTAACGGCACGAAAGTTCTACTTGTTTCTCCAATAGAAAAACGCGAAAAAAGAAAAACTTAAGACGTGTGTGAATTTTCGATATTCCACTGCTTTCTGCAGACTCCTGAAACCTTAAAAGATAACGCTTCTTTCAAAACTAATCAATGGCATTCTAAAAATGAAATCCATAACGCTTTCTAATCAAAAATCAGTACCATGAAAAGGTCCAGATGACCAAGGGCTGCTTGTTATTTTTCATAATGTAAAAACACGATTCAGCGAAAATAAACGACAAATCAACATATCTTAACTAAAAGTGACACAACAAAGAATTTCCCTTGTAACATGACTTACTATTATAGTCTGCTGGATAAATAAAAAACAACAGAGGAAAAATACAATGAACTGATAACTTTCATAATCGTGTGGGTAGGACGCCTGTTAATGCCTGGGGACACTGTAACCACGTTTATATAATTTGTATTTGTGGAAAGTATAAATGCCTCATATCCAATCATTACAACATACCATATTGCTCCTAAATAACCCACCCTGAACGTTGCAAATTGCGAAGAGAGGATGTGCTAATTATAATATTTGTGCAGTTCCGGATTCTATTTTGCACATGCCATTTGTTTATATCAATGCTAATAAGTGTTTGAAAGTTTTCTTTTCTTTTTTTCAAAATCAAAATTACAATAATAAAAGTGCATTATATGCTGGATTACTTTTGCTGTCACACAAGATAAATTTATAAAAATACCGGGAAAAGGGAAAAATTAAACTGACGTAAATACAGAAAAACCTAAGTACAACGGTGATTTCAGGAAGTAGTAATATGTCACACAAATTTTACATGGTTATCAACGAATTTATACCGACAGTTAACTAATGAATAAAGCACGTCATGTTTCGCGCTCCTCCAAGGGGATCACTCCCCAAGGTTTGGAACCACTGCTCTAAAGCTATCCCGTCGTATTGTAAAAAAAAACAACACAGTTCCGGTTTTACCCACGTTCATTCATTTACTGCAACCCTCTTTACAAGTAGTTCTTTACGAAGGTTATATCCATTAATTCGGACTATTTACGCCAGTTGTTACAACTTACAGTCTTGTATATATATTCTAAGTTACCCCCACTAACTTTTGACGTAAACGGTGTGTATATAGCGGTCCTAAGATGTTCTTATTAATACGAAAGTTTGAAACCATTTGTTGGTACTTATATATTACTACTAGATGTCCGTAGGGAATTAAGTGGGTGTGTGCGTATCAGATCCTAGAAATATGGTTTTATATCTTTTTTTTTATATAATAGACTAAGATAGTTTTTAAAATTTTGATATCAAACGCGTCGAAGTTCCTTCCGATCGCTTAAAAATTACAATGAATTTATCGTAAATATCGTCAGCAACGTCAGTACCCAACTGATAAAACAGTAAATCTAACTATACACCATCATTTATCTATCGTCAGCAACGTCAGTACCCAACTGATAAAACAGTAAATCTAACCATACACCATCATTTATCTACTCATTATTGGGTTGGGTTTTAGTAACTTGCTTTGATCGGAAGTTAATATCAAAGTCAATGAAAAATGATATCCTTCAAAAGCTAACGAAACCACTTTGGACATAATATTAGTTTTTAAGACATTTGTGAAAAATGAATTTTAATAATCGCAAATTACTCAAAGCATTGGCGTACTTTCCACTAAATTGTGAAGTCACATAAAGTGCAATTTCGTAACTTCTACCACAGTTGCATGTTTTATAGTAGACTGAGAATGAAAATAAGATAAACGTAATAAAGTCGCTTCAGTAATATATTATTTAATCCAACACAATGACTTCGAAAAGCTCTTTCTTCTGATTATTAATTTAAAAAATAACTTGCCTGAATTCAGGTTTGAATAAAATTACTTGAAGTGTTTGTTTGTTTTGGAATTTCGCGCAAAGCTACACGAGAGTTATCTGCGCTAGCCACCTATAATTTAGCAGTGTAAGGGTAGAGGGAAGGCAGCTAGTCATTACCACCTACCGCCAACTCTTGGGATACTCTTTTACCAACGAATAGTGGGATTGACGGTCAAATTATAAGACCTCCACGGCTGAAAGGGCGAATATGTTCGGTGCGATGGAGATTCGAACCCATGACCCTCAGATTACAGTCGAACGCTTTAACCCACCTGGCCATGCCGGGCCTACTTGAAGTGAATAATACTTATTCCCATTACCTTGGAACATCACTCAGTGGCTACTTGTGTAGGGATTTATGTATAGTTTCTGTGTATTCTGTATTTCTTTGTACTTTTTGGCATTGCCATCCGTACATTATTATTATTTTGTCAAAAAAATACTTATTTTAAACAATACCAAAGAATATTTTGTAATAAATGATAGTCGCTACGAAGGCAGCAGTTTTAGCCTGATTTGATGAGTTGTCTCGACAGACATCATGTGTTGAGGTTAATGAAACGCTATACTGCTTCTGTACTCCCCAAATTAAAATGCAACATTTTGGTGTGTAAATCACTGTAACAACTTCAAACATTGGCGAACTAACCCTACTGACGCCAGAATCAGTAGAACACTTGACTGTTACACTACTCGCCTGTTCTCTATTTTAGAGATATTTTGGTTAAACTGAAGATCTTTAATGGCTTTTGAAAACCTCAAAAACCTACGTTAGATATTAATACTAGTTCCTTAGATTGCTATATGAGAGATTTGATACTATGATGAGCAATACATGTGTCGGCCATTTTTCCTGCTCACTCCTACATATTAAGCACTACAGTGCTTATTGATGATATGGTGTTGCAAAATTCTTACCCTAATCCTGATTTATTGTGGTATAAATAACTGTAATAAAAATTACATTTCACCAACTTAATCCAGTTCACACAATAAGACTTATTGTCAAGTAGTTTACAAATATAAATATCGCGTCTGTCATATCCCAGCCGGCCATAAGAACCTTCTGGTTACTTTTAAGCATCACTGATGGATTATGAAAAAAAGACATGTGGCTTTGGTTGGATTCTTATTTCAACTGAGTTCACATCACCTCAGCTTGTTACATTTGTATAGGAGTTTATCTAAGTTTGTGGTTTATTTCGCCAGCAATAACGTTCTGTCGCGTGGTGTTAGCGTTCGTTTTGTGAATATCTTTAAAGTTCATCTTAAAACTAAAATTATTTCGATTACGAGGCAAACTGTCAGATTTCTATAATAGGTATCACAACTCTGGCCATTTGTTAAATGCGGGTGTACAGGGTTATATAGTTTGCAGAGATTTAGATTCATAACTTTGTTTGATTTTTAATGATTTTCACTTTATTTTAAAATCATTTTATCATTAATATGTTTAGAATTTTTTTTTTTGTTACCACTAATTTTATGTGTATGTATGTAAAGTAATTATCCTTAACTAACATTTCTTTAGTATCCAAATAAGTACAGTCATTTTCATGAGATATCTTGAGCCATTGATGTATGTTTATACCCCTTTTGACGGTGGATTAATAAAGAAAAAAACACCACGTGAATAATAAAGTTAACGTGTGTGTTCACGGATACCATACACGATATTAAACCTTCAAAATGTAATACTCACAGGTTGAAAGAGACTTTTTTCCTCAATAATTCCATTCTTCAATCATTACTAATATTTTTGTTTTGGTGAACCAATGTATTTTTATATTTTAAACTATAACTCTTCTCATAATGAAACTTTTAAGAAACTTCTCTAGGCCTAGATTTTTTTTTCACCGAGTACTTCATTTATAAACCGTATTAGTCATATCACACGGACAAAACTAGCATTCAAACCTGCAACACAAAATTACGATAAGAACTACTTTTTATATATTATTAAATCTTCTCACTTGTGATAATGAAGTCTAATTCAACCAGAGTTCCCTCGATATACATTTACCTCAATATTTAAGTATTACTGAACCTTTCTGGTCATGACAAGTAAATCTAATTCAACCAGTGTTGCCTCAATGTAAATTTACCTCAATGTTTTATTAACTCCAATTATGTAATCTTTAAAGAACTGTAGAATGTACTCCCAGTAGTCAATATCTGAGATGAACATAAGAACGTGTAATTTTAAACAAAAACTATTTTATTCATTTCCTCTAACAGATATTTACAAATAACTGAGCAACGAAACACATTAACATTAGATTAACCTACATGATAAAATATTAACAACATTTATTTTATTCTTGAAGCTGCAAATCTTTCAAGTAACTGATGTGAAATTCGTCTACTTGCAAACACTGGCCATTGACAAACAAATCGTTGCATATTGTATTCTTCAACTACAGATTAAACATGTTTCATTCCTCCACGAAACAAATATGTTTCACATACAATCTATTAAATTTAGGGCCACTTTGCGATTTGAAACAATAAAGAAAAATTAAAAAATAAACTACTAAAAGATTCTTGGTAAAATACGACTACAGGCCTTGTTACCGTGACTGAATCCATGTTGTTTATCGTACTGATGAAAATGTGGTTAAACGGGTGTTATTTATGATACTTGTTTGTGTTTATAATAACAGCTATACGTATCTTAAGTTAATTAATCTTTAAATAGAATACTATTAGCATTTTACCTCCATGTTAAAGCAATTATTCTATGTTTACGTCGGAAGAGGGCATCTTGTTATAGAAGTAATCAGACAACGAGCTTTGGCTTCAAGTCTGGCACCAACAAGTCTGTTTGGAAGAAGACAAAACAATCGAAAAAAATAGGGCTGCGACAGACGCCCGCTGGTTCTGTAACGGGAGAAAAGAGCAAGGACACGCAGTTGTGTTATGGTGGACTAACAAGTTGACATTTCTGAATCCCTTAGTGTGGTGGGGCTACATGAAACTCGTAACAGATGTGCAAAATGGGCTAAAGAGAAAAAAAAAAGCAGTACGTCTACTCCATGTCCAAACACAGATAGCATGTTACTGCAAAATGATTTTTTTTTCAAAGAATACATCCGTTTTTTTAAACAACGTTTTAAAGCTAAACATCTTATGCAAACAGCCGTTAATTGCTTTGGGTAAATGTGTGAAAAATATTATTCTAGTATGAAATTGTTTACGACCCCACAAATTTATATATATTATACGTTTATATGTTTAGATAACGTATGTTTACATGTGTACACACTTATATATTTAATTAATTGTGACAGGCTTATATATACAACAAAATATCTAGCCCTCATACCTTGAACTACAACATGTATTTATGTTGTAATGCGACACAGGAATCCAGCACCGCCAAGCGACAATTTACATTTCGCATCGTTGACCTTGACGTTGCAATTCAAAGTACTGAACTTAGTTTTGATATATTAACTTAAATCTAAACTTATTTTAAACAGTGAAGATAGAGGTTTCTATGTGGTTTATTTCTGCATGGTGTTTTATGTTTGAAACTGAATGACAGCTATGACCATATATTATCCATTTACCTAGCAGACGAGAAAGATTCCATATTATTAACCCATACGTATACATATACAAAGGCTAAGAATCACTGACAGTGACACACTGAGTGGCGTAATAAACCTTCACTGCGTGCAACTGAAGAAATAAATGGGCCTTTCTTCATTAAACGTTGTTATTCATGGGAAAACACTACAGGACGTTTTTAATTTTATATAATAACTCAATTTCGATTCAGCCAACGCGGCATTGAAAATGTAATTAACATGTGGGGAGTTGTAATGCAAACACACAACAGCGATGTACCTGATTTCTCAAGGCGATATCTGTTGAACGTACCAGGTGACGTTCACGGATGTGTGCATATATATGCCCAATATCAACAAACATTTCGCAATTTTTAAAAACACAGAAACATGTTCGGGTACATGTTATACAAAAGTTAATTTTTCCGTACGTTACAAGAATTATTGTTGTTAGTATACACTTTATACTATACGTTTCTCGTGTTAAAACAAACTGCATTTGCACGGGCCGATGTTTTGTGAATTCAAGTGCTACTTTCAGAATTTTGGGTAAATCTAGGTGGCCACATACACATAGTCGTCCCTAATTTTTGAAATGAAAGAATAGAGAGAAGACAGCCGGTTAACAACATCCACCACTGGCTGTTCGGCTATTCTCGTATAATCGAATAGCGGGATCTGAACAGTATTTATACAATAAAGAAAAAAACACCACCAAAGTGCGCAGAGAGTTTTTATGGGAACGGGACACAAACCTTTAACCCACGGTTTCAGTTTGATAATGGCAGCTACTAGACCCCCTCTGATCCATGCAAAATCAACTCTCTAATATTTCATATTCTTTCTACATTAATAAATCAACCACATGAATTTTACTGACAAATGATTCAAAGAATGAACTACTTTTGAGATTCTAGTACATTAAATCTTGTGTAAGTTTTTGTATATAGACATGAAACATGCACATATACTGAAAGCTTGATATACAGAAACACCATGTGAGACCCACAAGGTTTCACAATTTTTTTTACAATGAAAGTACAGTGAAAATTATAAATATTAAGTATAACAGGAACATGATTTCACTAGTTCTTGCAACATTTAGTTTTGGATTGATGGTTTCATCTTATACATATATTTTGATTTCTACATGAATATTTTAATAAGTATATGCATGATATATTGCATATTATGAAACTGTAAAATACCAGTTATTAACTTATATTAACAATACAGCTCCTGCAAAGCCACGTGCTGTCAAATATATTTGTAATTTTTCCTAGTATATTCTCTTTACCTCTAAAAACGTTAGAAGTGAACAGCGGTATCTATAATTAAAAATGTGTACTATTATTTATCCTTTAAGGCATATTATACTAAAAAAAGTGTTTTAACACAGACTTTTTACTACAGACTTACAATAATTGTAAAAATAAAGTGTTTGTATTTATATTTCGTAATTAGAGCAAAACCACTTAGGCTATTCTACCTGTCACCATTTTGAACTATTGACCAGAGAGAAGGCAGTCAATCAGTACTTCCCTACTACCCATGATAAGAATGATAGTAATATTTTATTGTATTGCATGGATTAGAACCTGACTCACAAGCTCCAAAATCCACACTTACCATATGACAAACAAATGCCCTAGAAAAAAAATGGAACATAAGCTCTACCATACCAAATATTTTATGAAAGCAGTTTAATGTATCGTTTTTAAAATCTAATAATAAGCACAGCATTATGTACTTATTACAAGGCCAGTTTATTTTTACACAAATTATCACTTTTTATGGATTTCACTATCAGTTATTTATAATCAACAAAGACATTAATGTTTATAACTGTGACTCTACTGTCAGGTGTCTCTTCATCAAACAGTATTCAAATACCTTCAACAACCCAGCAGTGATATAATTCATTCTGCTTCCTTTTCAATAAGACACTAATACATTCAGCATAAAAAATAATATTTAAATTAATTATAGAAGATTTTCATATTGTTGTAACTACTGTAAAATGCACTCAGCCAATTTAATGGTTGCACTTGTTCAAGATAAAATTGTTCATGTTGTCCTTATTTTCCTAATGTAGATGTTATTAAAATGTTATATACTAGCACTACATAAGTACAACATATCATACTTCTTGAGAAACATCACCTACAAATTAAAATATTTTACCAACGTGTAGATCATTTGAGTTTCTTACATCTAAACCTTAAAGTGCACTCTGCAATCCAATTGCCTAATACAATGGTTTTTCTTCATATTCTACTTTTATTTTTTACAGAAACAACTAACAGTGATAAGAAAGAAAATCAAACACACAGTACCAAGTATTAGTTAACAATTATTTTGAGTCATAGAACATATGTAGATAAATTCCTAACACATTTTAGCCTCAGTCACTGTACTTGGCTATCAACTGATGCTTCACAATATACTTAGTTAAAACTGTAACAAGAATCTTGACTCGTGTGCTGAAATCTTGCAACTAAAGTTAAATAGCAAAGTCAAACATGTGTTGGTAAAATATACTTTATATTGGATACAATATATTATTCAACACAATTTGCAGTATATTGTATTGGACACTAAGGAGTAAAATGTTTCTTGATATTTTAGGGTAAGTGAAAGGTCCTGAAATCTGGACGAGTTTTGACAGCTTAAACCCAACATTATATTTTGATACAGCATCTTTAAAATTTGAACTATTTTTTGACAGCTTAAATCTAATGTATGTGTTTTGAAACAATATTATTGAAAGCTGGAAGCATTTTGACAACTGAAACCTAATATGTACATTTTAATACAGTTCCTGAAATCCAGACTAAACTGATCAGCTGAAACCTAATGCACATGTTTAGACCATGTGAAATGTTGGCAAAAAATATTATTCACAGTAATAATACCAAACTGATTAAACAATGTATTCTAATCTTTATAAAAACATTAAAAAAGGTATATTCAACTGGCTAAACTCAGTACCAGATTGATTCTTAGTTTTACTATATGTAGGTAATTTGTTCTGATAAGTTAACTGTATCTACTACAACCTGAAGTACATAAGATTTGACAGCTGATGAATAATCCTACCCCAAATTGCATTTTTACCAACATACAGACATGAGTGTTAATACTTACTATTAAAACCTAAAGTAAACATAGCTTTGGCAGCTGAGAAATCACCCTGCCTCAAACTGTGTTTTTACCAACATACAGACATGAATGTTAATAGTAACTATTGAAACCTGAAGTAAACATAGCTTTGGAAGCTAACAAATCACCTTGTCTCAAACTGTTTGAAAAATCTCTTTCTCTCCATATATATTCATATTTTAAAATTTTCCACCATTTCCATTAATTGTTTTGTGTGTCTTCTAACATTCATTAGATTTTCTATGCAATTTAATTGGACTTTTATTTTTCAATGTAATACTGGTTCAACAAAGAGTGTGTCACTTAACTTCTGTATTGCAGGTAACATTACGGATGACTCATTGATCAGTGTATTTTAAGTGGCCCAGGCACAAATATCGTTTCACTTGTATCACATTTTACATTGCAATATTAAAACAAATCTCTCATAGGTTTTATAACCAGCCAAACATATTAACTTCTGTAAATATATTAGTATCAACTCAAAGTCTTTATTTAAAAAAGGAGAGAGCACTAAATATAACAAGCAAGTCTGTCTTCTTTATTTTAGTCTTGTATTCAAAACAGTCTCTCATTCAGCATATCAAAACTTTAAAATAAGAATATTGCTTAATTTCTAATCTATAAAAATTAAGGAAGACAAAATCTGTTCTCCAGATTACTGTATTATTAGGAAGACTGCTAGCTACCAGAATATGAAACAGTTCTTGAAGCAAAATTTCACATTGTAAGTAAATATTCTGGATGACAAACTTGTTATAAATACTACAAAGTTACTATTTATTAAACACAAAGATATGACACTATTTATTCTTCCAAGGCATATCAAACAATGGTCTTCCCTTTCTTTGTTCTTGATGAAGAAGAAATATATATATTTATTGTATGATTACTAATGTTATCTCCATTTTCAAAAATAAAAATGTTACTATAAAAACTGAAAATAGCTAGTATATTACTTGTCATCACTTGCAGGTAAGGTTTTGGAACTAGTCATACTTAATATAAGGTTATCCTGAAACTTAATATTTATAAATGATAATTGGCATTACTTTAGAAAGGGGTTTTCATGCTATACTAAATTACCAGCTTTTAAAAGGTGTTTTTTGGTTTTTTTAAATGAGAACACTTCAGTATATATTTCATATTCCATCTACCAGAAAATTTTAATTAGGAATGATACATAAGATTAATTAGTAAATTATATTCTTATGGAATTGAAACCTTATAAGAGAGACAGAAAAATACCTTGATGGTAAGAACAGAGGTTACCGACAAACATTTTGAGGTTAAGAGAATGTGGCTGTGATGTTCCTCAAGAGTTTCTTTGTTTTGTTAGGACAATAACATAACTACTTCAGTAGTAACAGTACACCCTACATCGATGGTGGTACTAAGATGTGTGGAAAATGATTTTTTTCTGTTTCAGAAGGAAATGAACAGTCTTAGTGAATATGGGAAGAACATGTTAAATGCATTTAAAGTAAGACACACAAACCATATGAGGTATAAAAGTTTGACAAGACTTTCATACGTATTTTGGAAAACTTAGTTACAATTCATTAATGTCTGAAACCTTACTTAAAGACGTCCTTTGACTGTAGCTAACAGAGATTGCAATCTAATTAAATTTTGTAACTTAAAGATATTTAAAGCGTGTGTAAGATTTCTGGGAAATCTCAGAGTACTTGAAACATTATTAACCTCATTGTTACAAAAGGAATATGTTCATAAAAAACATTTTCTTTAGACGCAGAAGTGAACTTATTCAGGTACTTGAGACTGCTAAGAGGTTTGACAATATAAATGTAGAATGATTATTTGAATGGTGATGATAAGGTTTGAAACAGTAATCTTAATTTTAGTGATAGTAAGTGTAGATTTTGGTTGCCCAGATTAAGAATTCTTCTCAAGCATAACTGCTTCTTTTTTGAGAGTTATGGGCTTATAATATAATTTTGTTGGATATGTGAATGTAAAATATAACATTCAATCTGGATTATTTGCTCTATAATGGAAAAGTACTCCAATGGATAAAATATCAATCTATTAGCTTGAAATTAAGTTATTTCAGTACACTTTATCAGGAAAACTACTCCAGAAGTTCATTATTCAAAGGAAAGATGTAATGCTGATCAAAAACAAGAAGGTACCTAGGTTTTAAAATTTATATGTTGTCAGCATCAATAATACTTTTTATTAGTTTTCATTTCTAACTTTATCAAAGGAATTCTAAAATCAACTTGTACAAGTATCTAAAATGCTTCAAATGTCAAAACAATTTCACTCTCCTAGTTTACTTATTAATAAAACTCTATGCAGGTCCATATTTTTTAGTTTCTTTCTGATTGAGGAATCACTTTCAAAGCTCTTAAAGGGCAGTAAATGTTGTACTGCCACCTTTCATTTATACAAAAATGTAGCTACTACATAATTTTGATTGATTTATGCAATATTTCATTTTTAAAAAAAATATAATTCTTAATTAAAGAAAATACAAAATATTTAGTTGGAAATGTTTATATACAGCAATATTTATTTCACATCAGTTGAATCTTAAGAGCACTTATAAATTCTTGCAAAAAAGAAAGTGAATTTCAATCAGGATTAAACATTCACCTTTTGTTTTAGTGAAATGTAGAGAAAACTGTATGACATTAGAGTATATTACTTTAGGTATGTAGAAGTAGCCTTAAACAGAAGTGACCACAGAACTACAAGTTAATGTATTGAAGGGTTATACATTTAAGATAATTAGAATATTAAGCTAGAAAGTTAGAACATTTTAATAAGTTATTTCCTGTCATTTGAGTTTCAGGCTTATTATAAAGTAAGTTTGCAATTGTGAGAAAGGTTTCCAGAAAGTTTATCCAAAAGTGTAAAAAGTTTAATGCATATTAACTTGGTTTGAACAGTGGAATACTTACAACTACATCTGAATGGCTAAAATTAATAAATATAACCTTCGCTTTAGACACAGCTACACACACACACATTTTCAAACAAGCTATTTCTCTTCTAGAGCTAGCTTGATGGCATGTTTCGTACTGTTACTTCACTTTTCTACAATAAGCATATGAACAAGAAAGACTTACACTTGGCTCTGAATCATTAGCTTCAGTGGTTGTTCTAAGAGTGAAGGTATAACCTCTATCATTGTGTTTGTTTTTATTACTTTTTATGTAATGCAACATATTACACCACATAACCAAGTGGATTTCTCAATGCATATTTTCCACTTTCAAAACAATAACTTTAAATATTTAACTGTTTAGATGTTTCAAAGTCTTACAGTTATGATGGATATGTAAAACAACCTGAAACAACATTGCATAATATTTTCACCAAGCATTTCATACCATCAGCACACTTGACACTGTTATTATCAATGGCATACATAAACAGCTAATGTAATCAGAAACACTATTTAAAATGTTCTACTTTCTATTACTGTGCCAATTTTAAATCTATTGTTAAGCATCACAAGTATACTTATCAGTCTCTTAGTTACTAAAGCAAATTTGTTAAATCTCCTATTGTACCTTTTGTCACAAACCATCTGAATATATTACAAAGTATCTCAAACTTTTTTTCTCTGGAATCCTGTTTTGTAAGGATGAACATTCACCCCCCTACTTTCTCTCATATGTCAGATAAATAAAAAATTAACAGATAATAAGTCCTGTTAGAAATACATAAAATACTAATATAACAATAATTCTACACAGACATTTTATTTTTAAATGATTCCACAACTTTAAAATAAATCACAAAATGTAAAACACTAAAAAGCACCACACTGAATCCAGGAATTCATGGCATGCCCTTTTGTCTCAACAAGTTACTCTGTATTTTGAGATCATGAGTGTTCTATAACAGTGGTAGTCAAACCCCACAATTTGGTACAAAAAAAAAAAAAAAAAGAGTAGCCCAAGAGTTAAAAGTAGGTGTTGCTAACCAGTTGCCTTACCTCACAATTACAGAATACTGTATGCATGAAAACTTAAATTAAACTGAACTAAAAAATGCTTTCCTTTAGTATATCCAGATAGCAAAGGGGTTAAGGGGAAAAAACCCTTTCTGAATATATTTGTATTTCCAAAAATAAATGAACACCTTCAGACAGACACTTGTTGAATCTTTTCAATTCCTTTGCAACCCCTTCCCCCTTTGGAGTCTCTTACGACCCACAGTTTGATAACAGTTGACATAATGAAATCAGAATATTGTAAAAAAAACAACAACAAACTAATAAACAAACAAAAAACTTTATAAAATTATTCACTATTTCAACTGTAAAGCAATTTTCAAATGCTGTTGAATTACCCAGATAAATGCTAACAATGACTTCCAAACTTCTGATAATAATAAACAAGACTGTAATTACACATTTCATGACAAATATTTATTGTTAGTTTTAATTATTTTCTACATCAAAATGCCATATTTATTCTTTGAAAAATATATGCCTTGTAAAAATTATTCTGTGTGACACATTAGAACCAAAATACAAGTACACTGCATAAAGGCTATTGTCTTGTACTTCATCTATAATACTCATAACATAATGCAACCATTATTCCTATTATACAATATCCTTGAGATCTTAATAACTTGTGATACTAGTTCAGAATCACCAACAGCAAAAAGAAACCCAACACCTGATTATTTCTGGAGGACCCACTTTCCAAAAGCTCTCAAGTTTTCAGATTTTTTTTTTGTTTTACCTTTTCTTGATTGTGGGTATTCTTCAAGTAACATAAACAAAAATATAAATCTTATGTGCAATACTATTTCAAGCAACTTAAGTAACACAAAGGCTGGATTGTATATTACTGGTCAAGAATTTGGTTTAAATCAATAAGTATTCCTCGGAAATGAAATACAATGTTATAACTAAAAATGCAAGAGAATTAAAGCAAATAAAAGCTGGAAATAAAAATATTTGCTATTTTATGATATATAAAAAGTAATTATTATTGTTCCACATAAACTTAAAACCATTCTCACCTAAACTACTATAACAAAGAAAGAAAAGGGTGGCAAGTCACTCTGTCCACCTACTGTAAATAAAATAATAAAATCTGCTTCCTCTAATTTAACTTCCAATTCAATTTAAACATAGATCTTCATATCCACTTATCCAACAATCCTTTAAAACAACTCTAACTCCAAATGCATACTTACACTGAATAAGTCACTTCATAAACTTGTAACTCATTCTTATGGTAACAGGAGTAAAACCACAAAGAGTACTCCAAATAAAATTACACCAGTTTTATATGAGATAGAAATATTATAATACACAAACACACCAAGAGATAATTTTGCCTTTCAAGGTTGTCCTTACACACACACACCCTCCAGTACAAATCTGAACTAACTCTCAATTTCTCAGAACATATTTGATCCCCTTTGCATACTTCTGTAAAGTGCTCATCTCCACTGCTGCTAACACAACTTGTTCCCTAAACCTACCAACCTATTAGATTATTAAAAATATCTTAACTGAAGCCTATCTTAAACTTCTTCCTATCATCCTATTAGCTTCAGAATGTGGATAAATGCCTTTAACATATTAATGTTTTGGAACATCTTGTAAAATTTACCGAGATCAATCCGTACCCTTCTTTTCTTACAAAAAAATGAGATGTCCCCATCTAGCCTTGTATAAAAACCTTTCCATCCATAGGGTGATACTAGCACCCTTCCTGGAATCCTTTCCAAAAAACCAATACCCTTTCTTAGATGAGACCAAAACTGCACACAGTTTTTGAACTGAAACCTAACTTGTCACTTGTATATAATTACATTTTTAACTTGCAGTCAATAAGTATATAAATACACCATAAAATTATCTCATCTTTACCATTTCAACACTTTCAGTGACTTTCCAATCACCATACTGAGAACCTGTTCTTCTGTCACACAAATGAACAAATTTCCATCTGTTAAATCACAAACACGGGATAGCCAAGTGCATTATCTGAAACCGACTATGAAGTTAACTTGCCAAATATTTGTCCAATTTATCACTTGATCTGAGTCATACTTCAACATCCTCAAGATAACCAGAAACATCTTAATGTTAGCAGTAAACATTTAGTTTAGTAATTATGCCCTTCTCTGCATCATTAATGTACTTAACAAAAAATAACAATCTGAGCACTGACCCCCCTTCAAGACACTCCACTAGTAAATAAGGTCTATTTAGACAGTATTTATCAATTAATTACAACCAACAACATGCCTTTGCTTTTTCTCATCTAAGAACCCTATACATGAATCAAGTAGTCTTCCCTCACTAACACTTATGTATTTATTTTTAACTAAACTTCTGTGCAGCACCTTGTTGAAAGCTTTCTAAAAATTTAATCATACCAGTCTGTTATTCACATGAAAAGTAACACCCTAAAATAAAGGTAACATATTGCTAATACAAGATTTCCCTGTTGTTAATCCATGTTGGCTTCCTTATTTAAAATTCCAAGAAAGAAAACAAAATTAATTTCTCCTTCCACCACAGCTAAATTATTAGTAGACAGTTTTATTACAAATAACATGTAAATTTTACATTCTTTTGAGATTTGACGATCAACAGCAAAATAATTCACCCTTATTATTATCACAAGTAATAAACAAAGATCTCAAAACATACCTCAGTGTAATTATATTAGCCAGAAAATTGGCATCTACGACCACTCTTTGCTTTCCACCACATAAAAAGCCAATTTTCTAATCACTCTTTTTTACCAATCCCACGAGCATCTAACCTACTCAGTGATTTATTGTAATACCTCATTAAATGCTTGTTGTAACATCTAGATGGCCTAACCAAAAATAGTTAAAAGAAAAAAAAAACTAACCAAAAATAAAAACATATACTTAACTTTTAAGTTTTTGAGTTAAAGAATATAATTTCAGTTTGTTTTAAATATTAATGAATTATCCAACTTGGTATTAGTATTACCAGTTTTAAAGATATGGGCTGAACTACCTATTCCTACTTTGCTCATTTCATACTCTTAAAAATATTGAATCCCACAGAAAAATCTGTTAATTTAAATTACTTACCTTAGCTGATGCTTTCTTGTATCTGGTGATGGCAAGCTTCATAAGATCTCTTACCAGAATATTTCCATCTCCACAGGGTACTATGACACCAACATCTCCAAAGTTCACAGTCACTTTCATTTTATTTTTCTTCAAGATAATGTTGTAATTCCAAAACAACTAATGTCGTTCTGTAGCTAAATACTGAATCGTTTACAATTTAAATACTTTTATTTTAAATTATAATTTAATGTGATAACTTGTTCAAGTGAACAACTGTTGTATAAAATTAACTACTAACATCTATTAAAATATTGATAAGTGTAATATGCTGATTGTCATTACATCATGCATAACAAAACATAAATAGCAGAATAATTCTAAACTTCATCATTTAGTTACCACGATCAAAAGAAAATCCGGACATAATAAACTAGTTACTAACGTCTGCATTGCTTTACTCATTACCTTCCAAACATCTCACAGCTATTCAGAAGCTCGCCTGATGGTTTTGAAGTTGAGTAAATTAATTATATACTAGCATAAAAGACACAGGTTTCTTAATCACAGTTAAATAGTATCTCGCATTCTCCAGGAACAGACAAGTTCAAATCTGAGGTCCTTTCGTTTTTTCTTCATGATCTTTAAAACATAATTTATATTAATTTTTGGAGAAGTTATTTTTTAAACCTTTTCTTTAAAATAAATCCAAATAAGAACTGTGTTTCTTAACCAAACTTGATTGTCATGCTAAAGATTCCAGTTCCACTGATAAGGCCACACTGTTTCAATCTTTCTACTTGATAACAGCCAATAAATAACCGTTAAATCTTTGCACACCTGGCATGGAACGGAGATTTCCTTACGAGTTGCCGTCATCGGCCATCAGGCCTTCCATCTTCAATCTTACCCGTTGGTTTTCAGACAAAGGTTCTTGTTTGAACATCAAAATCCCTAAGTGTCTATCACACAAAAACTTGTTTTTTTTTTCACATACAAAATTACACTAACACTAAAACAATTTCTTTTTTTCTGAAGGCGACTAAATAAAAGATAATAATAAAAGAAAATATTTTTTGTCAGAAATGGAACAATAAACAACACATAAAATAATACCTCGCTTAACACGAACGGTTAGCCGTCTAGTAAACGCGCCTGACCTAACGAAACAGGCTATTGGTGTTTCAAACGACGCTTGATTGGCTAGCAGACGACGAACCAGTTAATAATCTAGCACAATAGACGTCGCTTAAATAGAGTAGTAACGAAACAAAAAGTGGTGTTTTTCATTGTTTGTTCATTTGTTTTACTTTGAAATGAGTAACTGAAGTTAGCAAACAGATTACAAGAAATATAACCGATTTATTGAAATAAATACTTATGCAAAGCAAAAATCAAAATCTTAAAAAAAAAAACACATAGTATTTGACACCCAACAATGACAAATTGGCTTGCAAATGAAAAACAAGAAAAAAGAATTGTCGGCTCTGTATAAGACTATTTGTTTGTTTGTTTGTTTGAATTTCTCGCAAAGCTACTCGAGGGCTATCTGCGCTAGCCGTTCTTAATTTAGTACTGTAAGACTAGAGGAAATGCAGCTAGTCATCAACCCCTCACCAACAACTCTTGGGCGATTTTTTTCTTTTTTACCATCGAATAGTGGGATTGAGCGTCGCATTATAACGCCCCCACGGCTGAAAGGGCAAGTATGCTTGGTGCGACGGGGATTCGAACCCGCGACTCTCAGATTACGAGTTGAACGCTTTAACCCACCTAGTTATGCCGGGCCTCTTTTAGCTTCTTTAAAATTTTAAAATAATTTTACCACAATTGAAACTTTATTCTAAATATATACATAAAAAATATTATAAGCTTGGTATTTTCACTTATTTGCAATTTAACTTTTCTACTTATCCATTTATAAAAGTGCTTGTAATCAAACCCTAGTTATGTGTGTGTGCTTATATTTAAGCACAAAGCTACAAAAGGGACTAACTGTGCCGTGCCCACGGAGGGTATCAGAACACGAATTTTAGCGTTATGATCCACTGGTGTATACAACTACGCCACTTGAGAGTTGAATCTCATTAATGTGGAGGAAAAAATAATTTGAGATAGACTGGTCAAATCAATGCAAAGTTTTTAATTTATTTTTTAATTAATATAAATAGGTATTTCAATCATTCTTCACGTAATTTTTGGCCTAGAGAAGACTGAACATAATTTTGTAGAGTGAGCAAATGATAAGCTGCAAAAACTTGAAAATTGAGAGCTTGAAATACAGACCATTCTGCCTGTAAAGAGGGTTCGGAAGAAGAAGAAAACCACGAAAGGCGCGTCCACTCATGATGAACAAGTATCTGATACTATCACAGCCTGTAGCATTCAAGACCTTATCTACTTTTCTTATGTAAGAGATTATGGGTTTCAGGCACAACCTTTAAAAGAATTAAGTAAAATGTTGCTCAATTGGAATGACAGAAATTCACAATGGAAAATTCATTGCATGATTAGACAGTTCATCTTTGCATTGAAACGAGCTTAATATATCAACATCAGAAGAATATATGGTCATCGTGGCAAAAGAAACATCTAGGGAAGACAATAGTGAGGTATGCAAAGAGAGTAGAAATAGAACTGGTGAATAAGTCGTGGTCAACAGGTAAGAACTGCTATATTGTTTGCTTCTATCAAGTACTGTGATTATAAATATTTTTACTTATTCATATAATGAGTTGGGCCTAGCCTAGAAATTTCTATTGACTGTGTCTTTTACATAAGTTATATGTGAGAGAAGCTTCATCTTGAAGTTGGCCAGGATCCAACTGAGAAGCAGTGCATTCCAGAACTTCAAAGTCGTTCGTACTAATGACAGCAGAAAAATATGCTATAATAAGTTTTGATTTGTACAGAGATGTGGAAAGGAGTTAATCCTACGAACTCCGTTCATTCCATAAATTAATTCACCAATATTTTCTTACTTGTGTGGCTTGCTGCTTATATGAATGAACGTAGCCTTACAGCTGGCCAGTATAGAGGTGTACCCGTACGAATATTTATTTATTGAATTTACTGATTTGAATGAAGAAGCAGGCCTTATTTAAAGTCTTTTTCTTTGTTTCAGTAAGGATCTAAGTTTCAGTTTCTTACGATAAAAACATAAGATCCTCTGACAAAAAAACAAAATACAAATCCATTATAATGAAACGTTAATATTTTAATATTGAACCATTCCAGACATGTCACACACATATATATATATATATCAGTTAAATACAATGTTTTTATTCACATATTTACTACTTTTAAACAAGTCGGAAGTATACCACACCATTAAATCTAAACAAATTAGTTTATATATATACATTAAAATAACTAAATGAACTCATTGCAAATTGTATTCGAAGTATATCTGCGAAGCCACCAAGTGGCACAGCAGTATGTCTGCGGGCTTACAACATTAAAAACCAAGGTTCGATACCCTGGTGGGCATAGCACAGATAGCTCATTGTGTAGTTTGTGGTTAACTTAAAAAAAAAATGCTTGCGTAGGTATTTCATAGTCTATACCCACATCAAACAATTCAGACAGAATAAATAGTATGGTTTTTCGTTCACTCTCTGCAAGTGTCCTTTGCCAAAAGCTATTTTTTAAGTACAAAAATGCCAAACCTGTACCAGCAGTTTATATAGAATTAAAGCCTTGACAGCAATAAAAGATATTAACATAGTGCACATTGTAGAAGCGACATTTGTGTGTACAAAGAAACATTTAAAACGAATTCGGTCAGTGTAGCTCATAAATGTTCTTTATTTCTACAAATTGTGCATGCTTCCGTGGTAATGAGTATAGGCGTTACACCCTCAGTGTGGGTCACGTGTATATCAAAAATGTCTGGACCAATTTTTAGACCTAGTCCGTCACTGATTCACCGAAAACGAACTTTGACTTGGATTATTGTTCTTTCTGGATTTTACACTTGAGGTTGATTGTTTCTATTTATATTTTCAACCTTGTTGCCACTAGAGACTTAACCTCTGACAGTGGAGCTGCCATATATTGAGAGTGTTTGACTCACTGCGCTTTTGCATGAAGACTATTTCCAATGTAAACTCTTCCTCAATGCCATTTATTCATATATGTTGATGATTTCTAACATGTTTTTCTTGGTGAGATTCTATGACTATTTGGTGTCCATTTTCCGCTCTACACCCATACCCATCCAAATTCACACGCAAGGAATAGGGTTTTTAAAGAATACAGTGCGTTCCACTAGTAGTTTTGTAGTTAGGTCCGGCATGGCCAGGTTTATAAGGTCCTCGACTCGCACTTTAAAGGTCGCGAGTTCGACTCCCTTTCATATCAAACATGTTCGACATTTTATCCGTGGGGGCATTATAATGTGACGCTTAATTTCACTATTCGTTGATAAAAGATTACCTCAAGATTTGGCTGTGAGTTGGTGGTAATGATTAGCTGCCTTCCCTCTCGTCTTACTCTGTTAAATTAGGGATGGCTAGCACAAATAAGCCTCGCGTTGATAGCTTTGCTCGAAAATGCAAGACAAACAAACTGTTGTAGTTAGAAATCAATGTAAACGTGTACGTGGTTGTGTTTACAATTATACGCCCCTATATCTAGAGCGCAACTTTTTTTTAATTTTACTGGCATGTTCACTATTCATCATTAATCGTGGTTAATGTAGAGAAATTCCCGAATGTTTAGGAATCCAATCCCACTGACTGTTACATTTGTCTTACAAAATTATATTTCAGCTTTTACAGCTCCTTTAAATAACATCCTGGCCTTCTATATTCTACACAATTTGTTAAGAGCTGAGATTTGTTTTTTAAAAAATGTATTAGGACTATATTTATTGTTGTGTTAGACTTTATTTTTTGTCGCGATAATAGTAGGATTGTATTTTACATACTCCACATGATCGGATGTTTTGTTTCATACTTGTCTACTTATTGAGACGTATAGTCTCAAATTGGTTCATACAGTTACGACAGAAAGTGTTCGTACCCCTGCGTCCCGAGTGGTGTTTTGCTCATAACTTAAAAAGTATCATAAGTAGGCTAATAGAAGTAAAATATATTATAAACATTATACTAACACACATCTACATAAATTTTTATGTAAATTAAACGACCAATAAACTGTTTATAAACAAATAACCATAAACAAGAGGAGCAGAAAGTGTTCGTACAGTTCAGAACGTGTGAAAAAAACTGATATTCCCGTAAAAATTGTGTTTAGTTTGGCGAATAAACTACATTATACCATTCCAGAACTAGACACTCGGTTCATAATTATTGGAATTTAGCCAGCAAAAAATGTACTTCTGGCAATTTAGCGTCGTCTCCGTCATTATCTGCTTGGTCATCATGGCAAACAGGAAACAACTGTCCAGTGATTTAAAAAAACCGAATTATTGTAAAATACAAGTCTCGTGTGTCTCTTTCCGGTATTGCTACACAACTTAGTGTGCCGAAATCTACTATTCAAAGCATAATTGTCAAGTTTAAGCTTATAGGATAAACCACTAACCTCCTTCGTTCCGGACGCCCCACCAAAATTCCAGAGAGAACCAAGAGGAAGGTTCTCAGAGAAGTTAGTAGGAACCCTCGTTTAACACGTAATGACATACAGAAACTGGTAAGGGAAACTGGGGTTGAAGTAAGCACCTCTACAGTTACGAACATGTTACGCTCTTCTGGGTTCAAAGCATGCTGTCCTCGTGGAACTCCATATTTAAAGCCTCTTCATTTAGAAGCACGATTGAGGTATGCAAGAAAGCATGTGGATAAACCCTTTACCTATTGGAAGATAATTCTTTGGTCAAACGAGACTAAAATCGAGCTTTTCGGCCACAATGATGTTCGCTATATTTTCCGTAAGAAGGGGGAACGAAATCTTCCACAAAACACCGTTCCTACAGTAAAACACGGAGGTGGATCGATCATGCTATGGGGTTCCTTCAGCTTTTCTGGTGTAGGCAGCAATCACCGCGTAAACGGAATCACGAAAAAAGAAGAGTACGTTGATATATTAGGCACTTATATCAAGAATGATGCTCGGAACTTGCTGCTTGGGCGTCGTTGGATCTTCCAGCACGACAATGACACTAAGCAGACATCGAAATATGTGCAATCCTTGTTGGAGAGGAACCACATAAGCGTTCTGGAATAGCCATCGCAATCACCCGATCTTAACCCAATTGAAAACTTTTGGCATGAGTTGAAGACCAGGGTTCATCAGCGTCATCCGAAAAACTTGCAAGAGTTAGAGGCCTTCTGTAAAGAAGAATGGAAGAAAATACCAGTCGATTACTGTCAAACGATCATGGAGGGCTATGAGGAGAGATTGCGCCAAGTAATTCACCTGAAAGGCTATACAACTGACCATTAAAATAGACGCACGAACACTTTCTGCCACTCCTATGTTTGGTTATTTGTTTATAAACAATTTATTTGTCGTTCAATTTACATTAAAATTTGCGTAAATGTGTGCTAGTATAATATTTATAATAAACCTTACTTTCATTATCCTACTTGTAATACTTTTTGAGTTATGAGGAAAAACTACTTACGACGCAGGGGTACGAATACTTTCTGTCGTAACTGTATATGTCTGCAAAGAATTACGGCAATAAAGTCAAAGTTCATTTCAATCACAAATAGTTATTTGTTTGTTGGAATTAAGCACAAGACTACACAATGAGTTATCTGTGCTCTGCCATCACGGGTATTGAAACGCAGTTTCTAGTAGTGTGAGTCCTCAGGTATACTGCTGTGACACTGGGGACAAATCACAAAGAGATACAGTAACTAATTATGGCAGAAGTGAGTTTGTTCTCATTAAACAAGTTTAATACGAATGTGATGGATTGTAGTATCATTTGGGGAAATTATTTTTCTATCAGTGTAAAAATGCTTTGAGGTGGACACGATCAGCAAGAACGTTCAGGTACAGATTTATGAATATCAATAACTTTTAAATAAACACAGGTCTCAATCCAGACCATAGGGACGTTCTAGACATAATCCGTTCACCAACGATTTCAATTCTTACTACAAAATTATGGCCAAGTGCCTCATGCATTGTTTTCCATAACTTCGTCATGCCATCAGAACAGGAAAAGAAGAAATGTGATTCATCAGGCCATATTACGTTTTCAGACACTCGTCGTTCGCAGTTTTACTCTCTAAACACCATCGAAATCACAATTTCCTATTTTACATTTTTATCGGCTGCCATATGAAAGCTTTAGTCACGTAATTTACATGAAATAGTCAGAGAAAATCCTGACCATACAGATGAAAACAGCCCAAAGACTTTTACACCTCACAAATCTATTAAATCATTATTTTCCTCTCAGCCATCAGCAATTGATAATCACAATTTTTCCTATTAGAAAACGTATTCATTTTAGTTACTAGTTTTAATAACCCCTGAAAACAAATGCCTTAGGAAAAGGTTGTTCGTGTTAAACAGAGCGCCAACTTCAATTTTACATTGAAAGTACAACCGATCCTTGCTCTTATTCATTGCCTTGCAAATTATCCATGCAATAACTACATGTTTCCGTTTATAGGTAGTAGTCAGACATTTGACAGATCATATGACCAGTACATATTGCGTATGCAAGTTTATGGGAAGCTCTAAAAACGTGTCGGTGGGGGGTAAGAAATGCACTAAAGTGGCAAATGACAAATTATTTTTTACTAACATCATATTGTTTACAAAGAAAAATTATTTCGAGCAAACAATATTGTTTCTTTCTTTAACCACTGTCGCCATTTATCTAACAATCAAAACCACGTCGAGTGATCGATGTAAATCCTTTTAAAACCACAAAACATAAAATTACAGTGATCGTTTCTATACAACATATTTTACAGTAAAAGATTTATCACGCTTTAGCATTTGTACCCACGATAACATTAATAAGAATTTATTGATGGAGATTCTTTTGTGTATGTGTGTGTGTGAGTGCAAGCACTTTTATCCATACTTCAGAGGCCCGGCATGGCCAGGTGGGTTAAAGCGTTCGACTCGTAATCTAAGAGTCGCGGATTAGAATCCACATCGCACCAAACATGCTTTTCCTTTCAGACTTGGAGGCATTATAATGTGATGGTAAATCTCATTATTTGTTGGTAAAAGAGTAGCCCAAGAGTTGGCGGTGGGTAGTGATGACTTCCCTCTGGTTTTACACTGCTAAATTAGGGACGGCTAGCGCAGATAGCCCTTGAGTAGCTTTGCGCGAAATTCAAAACAAACAAACAAAAAGATTTTCTCTGAGCAAACATGTCACGTTGCTAGGTTAATATTGCTCCAACAATGACTCGATTGAACTCAATCGAAACGAGAGAAGAATAATCTATTATTTCATTTCTATGACAGTTAATGAAAAAAAAATGAATGAATTGTTATTAATCTGTGAAGCGTTTAAAAGATTTCGATTAAATAAATATTTTTATTTTACAAGATAAAAAGTGTGATTTATTACCTTTTCTGATGTAAGAAGGTATAACAGTCTTAAGTATGGGGTAGTGTTATCGCCACCCGACAGTACAGCGGTATGTCTACGGATTTACAGCGCTTCAATTCCCATCGGTGGGCTAAGTAGATAGCCTATGTGGGTTTGCTATAAGAACAACACACACACACACACACACGTGATAGTGTTATCTTAATTTACACTAATAAATACAATTTCAGGGCTTTGCGATGAATTCTTATATACGTATAAAGTGTTGGTTATTTACGACCTTGCTTTAATGCTATCTTCCTGCCTGTAAAATAATAAAATACTGCATGTTAATTCATAATTAACTAGTTATTTTTTAACCATGCAATATGTTTAATTACATTTTGTATTTGTTAGTTCATTGTATAGTTGACAAGATTTGGCCCAAGCTGTGATAAATTGTTGAGATTAGTAGGCAAATAAAAAATAATTATAATACTCTATCTCTGTGAAGGATTGAGAGAGTTATAAATATTCACCATGTATATACTTAATAGTTTTTATTATCTGTTTATAATATAATTTTAGATAATTAATAATTATGTCTGGAGTTAATTTACTGGTTAATTATTGTTTTATTACAAGTTATAACTTTCTTAGAAAGGAATAATTTCTTTTTAGAACAGGTACAACATTTTGATTACTGGTTCGATCATTCTCAAATAGACAGATCCTCTCGTGTTCTGTTATGTTTATAAATATTCTAATAATTATTCCGTGTAAGAAAATAAATTTACTAGTGTGCTATATGTACTAGCGCAGGGTCTTCAAAGCGTTCTGTTTCATTATTAAATATAACCAAAATTGAGAGTAATAAATAAAACACTATTTTGCTTTTAAAGTTCATATGTTGTGCTGTGTTTTGTAGCCTACATAATGCATATATTTTCTTGTTATTCATGACATGCAAAGATTTTACTGAAGTCACGACAGCACAGATTGTAACGTTAAACATCTTTAAGGTGACGTAACTTTATTGTCTACTGACTAACTAGCCGACAACACAATACTGTATATTTGTGAAAATGATTAAAACAAGTACCCCCTTTTGGGGAAATACGAATTACTTTGGTATATAAAATAATGTTCCACGCCATCTTGGGCCAATTTTACAAGGATTAGCATAACTCTGAACGATAGAATGTTGATTATTTAGGCAATGCAAACACATTTATTCATATAAACATATTCAATATAGCCAAAACATTTCATGAATAATTTGACTGAAATAATTATAAATAATATAATTTAGTTACTTTATTATTCGAGAATATCAACACGTGTCCCAGAATTTACAAGTGTAAAAAGTTCAAATAAATTTTCAGTGATGATGAGAAAACCCGCTTGTAGAATACATACCATGTATTCTCTTACTTGATATGCAAGTATTGTAACAAGAACTGGATTAAGGAATATGCTAGCTAGATCACGGCCTAGCCCCCACACCTAAGGTATCGGGATGAAGCTTTTGACAAACCCTACATAACTGAACTTGAATAGACAAACAGATCATTGAATAGACAGATAATTAAACAGATTATGAAATACATATAATTCGTCGAGGGAAATGGGGCTACACGCCATGTTAGTACACAGGCTGTTGTAAGCAGCATTGGTTTTGGATGGTCAAGCTCGCTTCTAGAGTTGCTAACAGCGGCGCAGCGTTAAGTTTGTAGACACACAACGCTAGAAACAAGTTTTCAATACCCGTTGTGGGAAGATCACAGATAAACCATTGTGTAGCCTTGTGTTTAATTCCAACAAACAAATAGCTCTTTGTGTTGTTTTTTTTCTCGTATCACTCATGGCCTCTCTCTGTCTCCTCTAAAATATTTAAAATCGCCTTAGCCCTTGCAAGCTTTTAATTCGGCCCTGGTTATAAATATTGACAAAAGACAGATGATGCTAAAATGAAAGAAAACATGGATAATCCAGTACACGACCTGGCACGACCTGGTGAGTCAGTTTGTGGACCGGAAAACCCAGGGATTTGAGAATCGATGGGTCTGCCATGGTCAGGTGGTTTGGATGCTTAACTCGCAGTCTCATGGTCGCGAGTTCGAATCCACGTCGCATCAAACATCCTCTCTTTTTTTTCAGTCGTGGGGATGTTATAATGAGTTGTCCAGTTTAAAAATTCGTTGGTAAAAGAATAGCCTGAATTTTGATGGTGAGTAGTCATTACTACCTGACTTCTCTCTTGTATTTTACAATTAAATTAGGAATGTGTAGCGCAAATAGCACTAATGAAGCTTTGTGAGAAATTCAAAACAAACCAAAGGAACGATGAGGTGTGATCCACTGAATGCTTTCTGCACTTTCAACTGTGAGCGTATTATAAAGGTGACAGTCAGTTCCATCGTTTGGTTGAAAGAGTTAAATAAAATCCTTGTGGCAGAGAATGCTAATATCTGCTTGCTTTCCATCTGATCAGTAGTTTAAATTTAATGATGGCTATGCCTAAATCTCTCACCTGATCGTTCAGCTCAGGTGTGCATAAAACGTTGTTGATACTGTTATTACAGTTTCAGTTGTTGGACAGGTTTTTTTTAAAACTATTTGGTTAAAAATAATAATGTAAAGTTCCGTCCATTCAATGGTAACAAAAATGTTTTATTCCTTTTATACAATTTTTTGTTAGCTCAGTTATTACTTCCTCTTCATAAATTCACAGTAAATGCTAAAAGTAATACTCAAACTCGCTTACGTATTCTTTTTCTTGTATTTGTTGTACTTCTCGTGTATAAAAATAGTTATTTAAAACACAAGCTCAATATTCATAAATTGAGCTAATCACCTAATTGACTAAAAATTAGCTAACTCGGTACTAAAATAACCTATTGTAACACGATTACAAATCATTCAACCACTACAGCTTTACTCTCGTTTTATAATATTCAAATTGTCCCAACATTTCAGAAACGTTCTTGTCATCAAGCTACTCCCATCACAAAATGTCGAAAGTTCCTCAGTCCAATAACAACACAAATATCTACATTAAAAAGAAATAAACAAAATATAGCTTAAAACTATATGCTTATGATATTCTCAGGTCTACTTATAACCTTCAGGTAAGAAAACCAAAGAAAGAGTAACATACTACATGAACATTGACTTTCCCAGTTTCTACACATCATTTGATTATTTCCTAAGTCACAATATGGAGGATACAATTTTTAGGCATTCCTAAACATCCACATGCTTTGTTTGTTTGTTTTTGAATTTCGCGCAAAGCTACTCGAGGGCTATCTGCGCTAGCCGTCCCTAATTTAGCAGTGTAAGACTAGAGGAAAGGCAGCTAGTTATCAGCATCCACCGCCAACTCTTGGGCTAGTCTTTTATCAACGAATAGTTGGATTGACCGTCACGTTATAACGCTCCCACAGCTGAAAAGGCGAACATGTTTGGTGTGACGAGGATTTGAACCCGCGACTCTCAGATTAGGAGCGAGTGCCTTAATCACTTGGCCATGCCGGACCTCTACATGATTTATGTCATTAGAAAAAAACATGAGTACAAGTAATAGAATTGTATAAAAATACAATTCTTCGTTTCTCAAAATCTTCATTTTTTTCACGACCAAGGTCGTCAGGTACATGATTGTGAAACGAAGATTTTTTTAAATGTACATTTTTCTTCTTTTTTTCTCCAGTTCTGCAATCATGAAGTTTCGCCAAGTACCGATAGTTTCACGTACCATTTATATAAGTACGAGTAAAATAAATATCAGGCGACACCTTCAGTAATAAAATGTGGCTACACACCAAAATGCTAGCTCTCGACTCCCTTGTCTATCAGCTCCAAATTTAGGACTGTTAAGAGCTGAAATCTCTTGCGTGGCATTTTGCGATAATTCTAAACAAATAGACAGATACATTGCGAGGCCTAGAGAGAAATGATGTTGAAATATCACATATAACACAAAGACAAGAAAAACAATTCAGACAGGTGATAGGCGAAGTTATGAGAATCGTGGAGCCCTGAAGGACCTTATTTAAAATAGAAACAACATTATTTGCATTGATAAAACTGAGAATTGTATCACTGGAAGATTAGCAATATAATGTTAATCTTGAAGATTAAGAGAAATTTATCAGAAGTAACGAACTGTCAATATCCTGTATAACGTGTGGACCGAGTGGGAAGTGTTGAGACTATAGGACTGGCAGTACAATGGATACATATATTGTGTTGAGGTCCATAAAATGGATAGACAAAGAAATATGCACTGTAGTAACTGAGAGCAATATTCTGTAAAATATGAAGAGATAACAGCAGAGAGGATTAGGTTTAACAGTGATGCCAGAATAAATTCTAATTTTGTCGTCAGTAACATGAAGATGGTGACGTGTTTTTCGCCACCTGAGAACATTAATTTGAGTGTTTTTCGTCCAAATTCTTTTTGGTTATGGCATGTAATGTAATGTTATGAAAATAACATCGCCAGGGTGCGTGACTGTTTATTTCTCTTGCTTACAAACTGGACGAAAATTTTAAAGCTTTTTAGACAATAGTGCTTAAATGGTTGAGGGGCATAGTTATAATAAACGTGTGTTACACATAAAATGTCAAAGCCAAAACGACAGTGAGTGTTTTATGCGTAGAGAACAGAGCATTAAGATAATTATTACAAAATATTAAAATTTTAAGTGTAAAAAATTTATTCTTCATAAATGATCTCAGAAGATAGAATGCATAATTCATCAGAACTAAAAAATTATACACGTTTGTAACTTAGAAGTCTAAACAGAAGATAGTGCCTAGAAGAGCCGCCGTTTTACAATCTGTTGTTGTTGTTTTCTAATATTATGCCCCCACTCACCCAGTAACTTATGTCTGATTGGTTATACATCCAAAGATCGGGATTCGATACCCGTGGTAGGTAGAGCATAGATAACCTACCGTATAAGTTTAGCAGCAAAAAAAAAAAAAAAAAGAACCACTGATATTTCAGTTTTGAACAAAATAATGATTTCACCTTTAAATTCTATTTGCACATTATCTTGCTATTTTCAAAAGAAAAAAACCGAAACTTCTGTTATGTTGTTCATTTCATTATTTGTAGGAAAGAAGTGACTGATTGTTTGGAATGAAGTATAAAGCTACGCAGTGGGTTATCTGTGCTCATCTGTATTCTAACAGTGTGAGTCGGCAGATATCCCGTTGTGCCACTAGGGATGGGGAGTGTACGACAATAAGAAATAAAATATTTTGTTAAATGTTTGCTTTATAATTTTGTGACAGACCGAGTATTAAAATATTTGTTATATTATACAATTACAAACAATTGTAAACCATTTTTTTATGATAATATTAAAAGGTTTTGTGCTTATTCGTGAAGTAAATATTCGATATATATAATTTTTTTAATTATGCATGAGAAGTTTGGTTCTCAGGCACGGTTATGTGCTTTACCGTTAATAAAAACAGTCAGGAATTTTTTGTAAAGATCTTTCTTAATGCTTTTGGCTTACGTCCATTTCAAGAATTTGTTTTTGTTTGTTTTTGAATTTCGCGCAAAGCTACTCGAGGGCTATCTGCGCTAGCCGTCCCTAATTTAGCAGTGTAAGACTAGAGGGAAGGCAGCTAGTTATCAGCATCTACCGCCAACTCTTGGGCTACTCCTTTACCAACGAATAGTGGGATTGACCGTCACATTATAACGCCCCCACGGCTGAAAGTGCGAGCATGTTTGGTATTATCTATTAAATGCTACAAAAGTTGTTTTTTTTTATTTTTATTTTCCCTTTTGTTATTTTCATCTTTCGAAGCTCTACTCAAATAAGTGGTTGAGTCTAACAACGCAAAATGCATATTTCTTCTTTATGTTCACTGACCTTAAGATTTTGGCTAGCAGTGTATATATATATACACACACCCACGACATGTTTTAGAAGATTACGACGCTAAAATGAGGGATTTGATACTAGTGGTGGACAGAGTCTAGTTAGCTCATTGCATGTAACGCCAACCAAACCATTCTTTATTTAAAAACAAAACTTTATTGTTTTCCTTCTCCTCTTTCATTTTTCTAGAGACGAAAGAAATTTCATCTACAACCCTGATTCAGATTGGAAGATGTTTCAGACTAAATCAGCTTAGTAGAACAATCACCGTTCATAACGCTAGTTTAAGATTTCAATTTGTTACTCGGAACTTTGTATTAGTGAATATTCTCTTTCAGATGTGCTATTCTAACGAGCCATGTGCGACATATGTTTGGTGCAATATTTGTAACTCGTAGCAACATTCTCCTTGTTTGTTTGTTTACGGTCCATTGCAGAGCGCAAGCCGTTTCCTCAAAATTTGGAGGCGATACACTGGCTAATTCTGGCTTATTTATATACACCTAACTTTCATCATTCACATTTAAATAGTATTATGTTCTAATATATTTTAAATTTAAGTTATTCGAATAAATTTTGTTTTAAAACTCCAGGGACGGGAAACGTCCACGTTACCAAACAATTTTCCTGACACAGATAAAAAGAAAAAAATGGTAAATAGTACTTTGGTCATGCGTGTGTGTTTTCTTATAGCAAATTTACATCGGGCTATCTGTTGAGTTCACTGAGGGAAATCGAATCTCTGATTTTAGCGTTTAAAATTCCTAGAATTACCGCTGTATCAGTGGGAGACCTTTGACCTTGAAATAAATAGACCAAAAAACGTTGTTCCTTGATGCATCCTCATTGGTCAGTTCTTTAAGTCTCGAATTATATATAGTTTTCTCAGGAAAAATAGTGAGCTAAGTAATAATAAATTATAATCGCGCAACAACAGCGTTTTGTGGTAAGGAGTTACTGAAGCAGAAATCTTCAATTATACTATGTTAAAAAATAATATTAGAGTCAGAAAAAAACATATAAACATCTTCTACAAAAAGAACTTACATTCAAACAACAACAGCGTTTCTTGATAAGGAGTTACTATAGCAGAAAGCTTCCATTATACCACGTTAAAAATAGTGCTACTACACGTTCATATGGTTAGAGTTAGGTGAAACATATAAATAACTTCTACAAAGAGAATTTCCATTTAAATAAAACGTAAAATATTGTATACGTTGATAGGAGTTGTTTTTCTCTGACATTAATAAGTTAGACTATATACATACATAAAATATTTTCTAAGAATTTATTAGTGTAAATAAAAAAACATTAGCAAGAGTGCGTAACAATATGCCAACCATGCTATATTTGTTATCTGCAGCGTCGACGAAATATTTCGTCCATTATTAAGGCCCACCGCATTAAGTCGATTTCCACACCATTGACATAATAATGGCTGAAACACTATATGTTATAGGATTGCCTAATCAACAATTGATATGTGTGAATTAGATTAAGATGGTGAAATGTGAGGTTTGTGTTTCAAACAATTTTAAAATATTTCCTTGAACAGTTTGTAACTAACAGGAAAGTAAAATTGATATTTAAGTTACCCTTTTCATACGTGTTCATATTTCAAACATGTGTCTCAACTTCAGGCACAAAAATTACTTACTACATGTTTTATATATTACTTTTACCTTTATAGATTTTCTGTTGAAAGTTTCACTGAAACTACATTTCGAATTACTGACAAATATAGCTATCTACAAATAGTTACCTCAGAGGCACAAATATTATTTTTTAGCTTTTATATAAAATAAACTCGTTTTGCATCATTTAATAAAAACTTATATGAATACTATTATACTTAATTTGATTTGTTTTATTGACATTTTATTAAAAATTGAGATGAATTTCAGAAAAACAAATAAAGATGCTCAGAAACACCACGTGTAATAAAATATACTACAAAAAGGAAAGTAGAATAATTTCTGCTTGGAATTAAACAATCAGAAACGATTCAAACGATTTCTTGAGAAAATATTTACCTTTACAGAAGGAGGGGTTTAAGTAATACACGCTGCCTCACACTTATAATTCAAAATATATATTATTATTATATTCTAACCAACGTTTCGTCTTTAGGGCTTCATTGATGTTAGAATATTCGTTAAATTATAAAACTGCTTTTAATGTTGTACAGTATTTCACGAGTTTGCCACAACGTCCTTCTAACAGTATGTAAATCATTGTAATTGTTCCATCACTGTTCAAATATTACAGTATAGTTATAATATTAATAAACTATACAGCTATACTAACATACTACATATATAGCTATTTTATGATATATAAAAGTAAAGAGAACTACAATATATATTGTGATTAGCTAAAAAAAATACATAGACGGAAAATAGAAGCTGCTAAGAAACAATAATAAGTGGGAAGGATACGAGGTCTGTTAAAAAAAATACGCGGACTGTTTGAATTGCGCGGCTCCAGTTGGTTCCAGGGGAATCCGCTTGGTGTCGCTAGGTTCACACAGATCAGCTGATTACGACATCATTTTCCGATTGCAGATATCTTTATTTGTGTATTAGCTACGCGGTTTTAAGTGAAGTGCGATTTTTTCGTTTGGCGGATTTCATAATGAATGACCTGAAGGAGCAACGACTTTCTGTGAAATTTTGTGTTAAACTTGGAAAATCTGCGACTGAAACTTTTGCTATGCTTAACACGGCTTACGGTGATGTTGCTATGAAGCGTACGGCATGTTTCAAGTTGCATGAACGTTTTAAGGATGGTCGACAGTCCATTGAAGATGATGGTCGTCCGTTGACGTGGAAGGACCTGACAGTCAGCTTGCTGAAGAGTGTGGGATATCAGTTAAATCTTGTTACGAGATTTTGACCGAAAAATTGAAGATGCGCCGCGTTGCTGCGAAATTCAGCCCTCAGAACTCGTGAGTTTTTGGCCAAACACTCAATCACTGTTCTTCCCCACCCCCTTACTCACCTGACCTTGTTCCTTGCGATTTTTTCTTGTTCCCCAAACTCAAAAGACCCTTGAAAGGAAGAAGATTTGAGACGATTCCCGAGATTAAAGCAAATGCGACGAAGGAGCTGGAGGACATTACAAAAGAAGCGTACCAGGACTGTTTCAACAAGTGGAAACACCGTTGGGATAAGTGTGTGCGTTGGGGAGGAGAGTACTTTGAAGGGGTCCCAGACCTGTAACTTCTAAATAAAGTACATTTTGTTTTATGACGTCAATCCGCGTATTTTTTGAACAGCCCTCGTACAAAGTTTATAGACAGGGTTAAAACTAAACTGTAAGACTGTGATACTCCAGAGTATGTAAGCGTTAAACTGAAAATAATGGTGTGATTTATATTGGTATGATGTGTTGTTTACAGCTTTAAAATAATATCACAAACCGCCAACTCACATTTTTAGAAATTACAAATAAATTTCAGAAATCCCAAATGTCTTTAAAAATCATAATAAATAGCAAATCATGTAGTTAAATTAACGAAAATATATAAATGATAGTTTTAATTAAAACGAAGAAAAAAAAAGCTTTATATTTGCATGCCTTCAGGACACTGAGAGCGCATTTGACAACGGTTGACATAATTGGATTCGTTTCAGTTGTCCCAGATTTTTAATACCATAGAATACAATCCAACCCACTGATCTCCGTTGGTTTCATTATATAAGTCAGTTCTCCAATAATCATTGTGTTGGATCTCAGATTGCAGACCAAGTGACTGTATGAGAGGGTTTAACTCTACTGGCGTCTAATGTTCATCTTAAATCACCTAGAAGAATGGTGTTTTAAGCGTCGTATTAAAATATATCCTCCTCCTATAAATGCAAGTTGTTTGTTTTCGAAAATCATCTAAACTTAGAAGAATCCCTACAGTTGTTATGTTCAAATGGGATTTTGTTCTAGGTATCCATGTCTGCAGAATGTTTTGGTCTCACTTACGACCCAATCTGTTAGAAACAAAATTTGTAAACTGAGTTAATTACATTAGCAGTCCAGTTGGAAACAGTGGAAAATGTAAGAAAAATCTTCATTAGATCAGTCATCGAATACGCCTGCCTCGCTCGGTTAAATATAGCCAGATCTAGTCTAAGAGAGCTCACTACTATTCAATATCAAATGTTTCGCATTAAAAACTCCACGAATAAATTATACACAAAAATAATTTCTACACAATTGCGTTAACCCCTCGTTACCAGACAGGTTCGTCTTTTGTTCAATCACACTATATTTAGAAAAAATTAAGTAAAAACAATTTTATGTGTTACTTTAATAAAAAATTATAAATCAGGGCATAAATACAGTCGAATACATATTCATATCAACATTTGTTATAAAAGTTACTAATTATCTCTTTATCTTGTACACCGGTGGGACAATGATAAACCCATAGATTTACAACTCTAAAATCCTAGGTTCGACTCCTTTTGATGGACACAGCAGATAGCGTAATGCGGTTTTGCTCTAAAACAAGCAAAAGCTTTGACCACCTATTAACAAGGTCCTTACAATCCGCCCTCCGCTAGTACAGCGGTATGTATACGGAATTAAACGGTAAAATCAGGGGTTCGATTCCCTCGGTGGGCTCAGCAGATAGCCCGATGTGGCTTTGCTGTAAGAAACATAAACCTCACAGTCATTGTTATTACATTATTCTCTTCAAATATAGACTGTCTGATTTGTATACAGACTGTGGTACAAATATGTGTGATGTTCTTATATTAAGTAGGACTGTAAGATTTGTTCGTGGTCTAATAACGGTTGAGTAGAGAAAATTTAATTATCTACGGACTTTAGCAGCATACGTATTCTAATCCACCAGATGAGTGATTAGATCCACATAAATCTCAGGCAACATGGAGAATCGTGCTACACACCTTTAAAAGTGTAAAAGTGTTTTGTTTTTCAAATTAAGTACATTTTTATCACATACAAATGTTGGCTTAGCTTAATACGCGGAACTGGTTAAGTTATAAAATACGACAAATAAAACATAAAGCGACATAATTTATTTGGTCGGAAGAGGGGGGAGTTAAATTGTCGCATAGATAAATTGTTTAAATAGTTATGATTTGAATGAAAACTTCGAACATCTAGCCTTTGGGCCGCATTGATACGTAAAGAAGTGACAATCAATTATTATTTCTTCACTCGGAACAAAAGTCCGAATAAAAGAGTGTATACTAAAGTATTCTGTAAAACTCTATAGTTTCAAACAACATTTATGTGAGCTCACCACGTACTTATATGGCGTTATATCTTATAGTACAACATATTTGGAGCACACTGTATATGTGTCATTTGCTGTATAAGATGTGGTTAGCTGTTTTCCTTTATTTAAAGATTTTAATTACAAAATTATTTTGTTCTAATTTGCTCTGAAACGAGAGTTCTTATCAATTTTTGATAAGCTTCAAAGCCTTGCATAATAAAAATATTTGATACACACACACATATATACATACAGGGTGAGCCAGAAGTAGGTGGACAGCATTTGAAATAGGTTTATGTATCGGTTATATTAATGCAATTGTATATTATAACTATGTTGCAACTATATTATTTGTGTTATATAATTACAATTTTATAATTACATTTGTTTTAATTTAATCTGTTTTCTTTTTTTTTAGATTGTTAATAGAACCCATAATGTCAAATACTTTAAATACAGATAAAAGAATATGGGTGTTAAAAGAGTATTGGAAATCTCAAAATACTGAAACCGTAAGGAGAAAGTGGGTTGAAACATTTGATACTCCAGCTCCAAAAAGACAAACCATTTACCGTATCCGTGACAAATTCGACGCCACTGGCTCAATCCTTAATGCTGCTAAAACTGGTCGACCCAAAACAGTCTGTACAGAGAATAATAAGCAACGTGTTGCCGATGCATTTGTTCAAAGTCCAAACAAATCCACCAGAAGAGCTTCTATGGAATTGAACATACCACAAACCTCTATTAGGCGAATTATAACGCAAATTGGGTTGAAACCCTATCGACCACAACTAATTCATGGCTTATTGGAGGATGATCCAGACAGGCGACTGCAATTTAGTGAAATTATGCTGAACAAGATTGAAGAAAACCCAGGAATTTTAGATAACATTGTGTGGAGTGATGAAGCTTCTTTTAAATTATCCGGTCATGTCAATAGACATAATTGTGTTTACTGGTATAGTGAGAACATGCATTTAACATTAGAACAACAGCTAAATCAGCCTGGTGTCAATGTTTGGGGTGGTATTTCAAGTTCTGGTGTTTATGGACCATTTTTTTTTGGACGGAACAATTACAGGAGATAAGTATCTCGAAATTCTAAGGAATCAAGTTGTTCCCCAGTTACAGCAACAACCTAATTTACATGACTTTTATTTTCAACAAGATGGGGCCCCTCCACATTATTCCAAAGGAGTTCGTGAGTATCTTGATGAAACATTTCCATTGAAATGGATTGGTCGAAGAGGTCCAATCGATTGGCCGGCACGTTCACCGGACTTGACCCCTATGGATTTTTTCTTTTGGGGAGTACTCAAGGAAAAAGTTTATAGTCAAAAACCATGAAGTGTCGGTGATTTAAAAAATTACATAAGAGATGCATTTCAAGAAATTAATGCCCAGAGTGACTTGTGCAAAAATGGTTGTCGAAGTGTAAGAGGTAGACTTCAAAGCTGTGTAAACCAAGAAGGAAACCAATTTGAGCATTTGCGTTAATAAATAACATTTTATTTTCATCAATATAATTGTCTTATTACATATAGTTGTACGTATACGTGATCTCTAAATAAATGTTTTTTTACTGTCCACCTACTTTTGGCTCACCTTGTATATAACCTGAGCATTTGTTTCATTTTATCTATTGGTCAAATCAACATTGCATGTGGAGATATAACTAGGTTCAGAAATTTACTGCAATACCACAAAACGCTTTCAAGATTCTGTTGCTGGTAAGTTTACACATATATATATTCAAATATATTTAATTAATTTTGCGAGACTTCGCTATAACTGGTTCATGTATAAGTACTATAAATTTTAAATTGCCAACGATTCATGTCTACGTCACTTATTACTGTATGTGTATTCATGTAACTGGCACAGTGCCAGCAGTCTTTGCTTAATTAATTAACAGCGATTACAGTCCTTAGCAAGCCAATTACTGTAGTTTTACGTCATAGAACAATAGGAGTTCAATTGGCTGAAATGTTTTTATTAGCACTGATGTGACTAATTAACAATTTCATATCCTCGCATATTTGTTCTCACATTTTCCACTATCTCGTTTATAGACCAATATCTCTATCCCTACCACGATTATAAATAAAAAAAATAAACTACCAGGTTTATAGATAAAAATTCACAAACTACCAGGATAAAAGAAAAACAACTTTTCTGCAACCAGTGATGACGAGAAAACCCGCTTGTAGATAAAAATATATGTGTAAACACAGCTGGTTTGGGTTGAGAAAAATGTTTATGTAGAGGAGCGAACAACGTTTCGATCCTCTTCGGTCATCGTCAGGTTCACAAAGAAAGAAAGAGGTAACTGATCGATAGCTGACCACATGTTTGAAGGGGGTTGTGTAACTGAGTGTAAGAATGTAGAGAGCGTGCTTAGATGTTGGATTATATTTATTAATATAGGTATAAAGGTGTTCCTTTGTGTTGGTTTATCTTGGGCTTGAGTTGTTGTGTAAGTAAGGCTTCTTTAATTTTGCGTTTGTTTATGTTTGTTTCTTTATTTAGTATTTGGGTGTTTTCTATGGTTATGTTGTGTTTATTTGATTTGCAGTGTTGTTCGAAAACGTGTGAATGTGACTTTTTGTGTTCTTTGAATCTGGTTTACATTTTTCTACCTGTTTCTTCAATATAGAAGTCGCGACAGTTATCACATTGTATTTTATAAATAATGTTGGTGTGGTGTTTGTCAATGTAGTCTTTACACAGTATAGACCTTAGTTTTGTGCCTGGTTTTTGAATAAATTTGGTATTAACTGGAATGTTATATTTTGTTACTAGTTCTTGCCAAATGTTGGTTATTTTTCTGCTGATGTCGAGAATATAATGTATATGGTTTCGTGATTTTTTAATTCGTGGGTTATATTTACTTTTGTTGGTTGATTTTGCTTTCTGTCTTGGTGAGTGCTTATAATGATTTATATGGTTTGTGGAGGAAACTTGTTGATGTTTATGAAGTATTGTTTTATTTTGTCTAATTCGTCGTTAATTCTATCTGATGAGCATAGTTTTATGGCTGTGTTTATTTGGTTTCTTAGTATGTTGAGTTTTTGTTTTGTTTCATGTGCTGCGTACCAAGGAATGTACAGTCCAGTATGGGTGATTTTTCGGTGGATTTCTGTTTTAAGTTGTGTATCGGTTCTTGTAATTTTGAGGTTAAGAAATGATATTTGATTGCTTTCTTCCTGTTCACATGTGAAGTTAATGTTGGGATGTATAGAGTTAATGTGATTGAAAAATATTAAGTGTGTGTTCTGAGTGTGTGTGAGAAAATTTTTCTCAACCCAAACGAACCGTTTTTACATACATATTCTTCTGCAACCAGGATTACAGATAAACAACTTTCCTACTACCAGACTTACAGATGAACAAACCCTTCCCTACACAACCGGATTTTTTTTTAAACAGTTTCTCCCCTTCTGCTCTCAGATTAATAAATGAATAACCCTTTTACTATCAAGTGTTAACATAAACAATTCTCTCACTACAAGGTATGTTTTTAGATATATAACAAGAAATGTACTTTAATACTTCATACTTACCTGAAACTTAAAATTAGCAATTTTTATGAATAATATCTTTTTTTACGTAGTACAAAATTCACATGTGATTAATATCACACTTTTCAAAACTAAAACAAAAGTTATATATTGTGTTCCACATGGGTGTCCACAGTATTGAAAAAGTTAAACCTATGAATGGTGATTATTGGTGACCTATGGGTCCTTTCACTGCCGCCTGTGACTTGTTTTCAAATACTAAAATTTACAAACCTCGTATATATAGACCACTTAACAATTATGACTGGAAGGCTGATGAAGAAATGTGTTTAATTTCAGATTATTCGCACGACACGTTTAACTTTTACAGTAAAATTTGTGCTAGACGCGCTATTGAGAAAACATAGAGATACTTGTATCTTTTTAACCTTATTAAAACTTACTTTTTAACGATAATAAAATATTTAAAATGTCACAACATTAATTTTGACATTATGGACGATAAAGAAAGGCATGGACCTGAAAACTTTCACAAGAGATCAAAGACGACATCTACTCGAATTTGAGTAAAATCATCTCATATACTGAATTAAGAACAATGTACACATAATTTCAGAATTCAAGGATAAGCTGAGCTTGGTTGATTATTTGTTTGTTACGGATATCCTTCGCGCAAAGCTACACAGGGGCTAGCCATTCCTAATTTTGAACTGACAGACCGAAAGGAAGGCAAATAGTCGGCAGCATTTGCTGCCAACTCTTTGGCTATTCTACTCTTATGTCTTGACCGTCACTCATGTAATGTGCTCACGGTCCCAAACATAAACCATGCCCCCTTTAGTACAAGGTAAGTCTACGGATTTACAACGCTAAAATCAGGTGTTTGATTCCCCTCGGTGGGCTCAGCAGATAGCCGGATGTGGCTTTGCTATAAGAAAATACACACACACGTAAACCATGAAGTCTGAGATTAGGTTCGGTATGGCGTGGACAGGTGGTTAAAGTGCTCGACTCTGAAGATCATGGGTTCAAATCTTCTTCCCACCAAACATGGTCGCTCTTTCAGCAGTGAGGGTGTTATAAGTTTGTGGTCAATCTCACTATCCGTTGGTAAAAACGTACTACAAGCATTAGCGGTGGGTGGTGATGACTTGCTGCTTCCCTCTAGTCTTACACTGCTAAATAAGGGACGGCTTGCTCAGATAGCCCTTGTGTATCTCTACGCGAAATTCAGAACAAACAAACAAATCCTCAGGTTCAAAGTTCAATGTGTTAATCACCAGGCTACAGTCGGTCCAGATAAATTGATTTAATACTAGTTTAAAATTGGTCGTTGTAAAGGTTAATATAAATCTATAACCTCTCTTGATTCAGCTCAACTCAAAAGTATTTAGCGAATGTTTATAAAGAAAGTTTCGTAGTTCAGCATGTCATACCCCACAAACGGCATGGTTATGGTATTGGTCTATGAAACTGCATAAGAGTGATAAGGATAGCATACAAACGAAAATGTCTTAGTTGTCACCAGGGACACCACTAAGACCTAATATTGGATCAATTACAGAAACTGTTGAAAATGACTCCTAGAGCGTCCAGAATTCATTGCATCCGAGTGATGTGGATATTAAGGCAACAAAATACATCTTATATGGTTTGTTGGTCACTTCTTATGTAATTGTATTATTAAGAGCTGGAACTGTATGTGGCTTTCAACGGTTTCAGGTACATTCACAGCCAGGAAATTGGCTGATGTTAGGTTCAGTAAACGAGGTGGTCAATCTAAAAAAAAAAATGACTAAATGATTTTGTATTCGAAACGTTCCTGCAAGAAATGCTTCACCTGGTTACAAATATGTGGAGGGGCGCCCTCTGTGTTGACGGCAATTTCACCTATTCAAGGCTCATTAGTATAGCTTGGGTCAGCAAACCAAAGAAGTACTATTAGGCCTCTTATAGTGGTGATGTGTATATAATATATACGTATAGGGTTTTGAGTCCGTTTTGCTTCACCGACTGCCTAAATTAATTTATATTATTATATAGTGAAGTAAAACGGACTCAAATCCTCATAGGTACTTTAGTTAATCCACCAGCTAGAACACAAGGGTCTATTCTCGATTCGTAGTTGTTTTGCGTAGCAGAAGAACAATGCATGTCGTATAATGAGTGATAAGCACGTAACGCTGCAAAGTAACCACTATGAAAAAAGGAAATTTTCTAAAAAGGTCAAGAGATATCTTCTTTTCACTGCATGACATGCGTTGCGTGGAATACCAATGTAACTGTTATAATTTGTCCTCAAACCTACGAAGAAAATACCGAGAGTAAAACCCAAAATAGCGGAAAGAATATATGTGTTTAGCATTCAGAGTATATAACTAATATTAACTTTCGATATAAAAAAACCTACTTAAAGCAGGAAATTAAAAAGTAGCGCGCTAATGAGTGTAGGTAATTAGATATACCTTTCTTACATTCTTACTTATAAAGATTACAATTCATTGTCTCGTTAATTGGTTACTCTCTCTATAAACAATATTTTCTGCCGGAATACCCAATACCTTCTCACGAGGTTCGGCAAGCTTAAAAGGCTTAGGTCTGTCCTAAATACATATATTAGGCTAACAACGCAAAACAGTCTTTATAATAAAAGTATAATAATACAAATATAAAATTTAAAAGCGATAGGGTTGAATATATTAAACATTCTAATCAGTATTGTGAATAAAAGTAACAATTAGAAATAATAAAGTACAGAACAAGTGTCCAAGATATGTCTGAATTATATATATATATATAAATTTAATTTTCTAATGAAATTAATAATTCGTATTTGATAAAAATCCCTCTTTTAACCATTTTTAACACAGCATATTAATCAATAAAAAGGGACATATGTATAAATATATATATATTTACAAACTGAAAAGAAAATTTATAGGTAAAAGGTATGCATGCCATAAATTCGCCTGGAATCTGTTGTTAAGTTTCACTGGATAATTTGTATAAAAAACTTGATTATTTGATCTACTTTTCTTGTTTTTATTCTTAATTTACTTTCCGACTATCTACCTTGTGGCTACAGCAGGGATAAATTTCAGACTTTTAGTGTTATAAGCATTCAGACCTATCGCTAAGATAGCTCTTAGAATCGAACTATGTTATGACGATAGACAGTGAATTTACAGAATAACCAACGGTTACATTATTGTAATAGCAGATATATATAAAGATTCTCAGAAAATAATGTTTTAAATATTAGTTACAATATATTCTAAATTCTTCATCGTTATAACTATTGCAAAGGTATAACAGCTTCCTCGTGTTGCTCTCTGTTCTGATGATCATGGCAAGTTGTAATGGACATCTTCGTTTTTCTAAAATATGAGTGATCATATATGTTACCTAGAAGACGTTCAGAGATTTCCAAATGTTCAGCCTTTATTAGAAATAGGAAATTCTGTCAAGACGCTTTTTTTCTTTCTTTTTTTTTTTGTAGGCAAGTAGGAAAAAAAAAAGCACTTTGGTTAACATGTTCTGTTTCATGTTACAGGTCAAAGCGGCTGTAAATACTTTTTCAGTATTTTACTCAATTGCTTAGGCGAAGCTCACAGGCATATAAGTAAATTAATTTACTTCGACTTGCTTCAGTTAAAAATACATAAATATAGTACAATTTTAGAAATTCAGAAATTTTACAACATTCTAAAACGAGAATAAAAGTGTTTAGCGAGTGTTACTGGAAATCAAGATTGTGTATTTTCAGATATTTAAAAATGGTGAAGAACAGTATCTTAGTTAATTTTGGGGATATAGAGCTAGGATTTTTAGAGCCAGATATTGAGTGATTTATCACACCTCTAACAGTTCTCATAATTTAAGCAAAGATATACGAAACTAACTCGCAATATTAACTTGTTTTTACAATCAAATATAAACTAGAAATACTTAGTTTTATTTATTCGTATTGTTGTTGCATAACTTAGAGGTCGCAGCTGAGGACTGATCTAGTGTAATTTAGTCATGAGGACTCGCTTTTAATTGTTGATATGAGTGGCTCCAACTTTTTGAATGGTGGTACAGCAAATGTAATGTGTAAAAATAACCGAATTTTTTAGGACTAATTCATTATTTTAAATGACAAAATATTAGTTCAGCGGGTATGAGATGAAAGGTAGTGACTTAGGTTTTGCCATTTTTAGGTGCCATTGGTTTTAAACCTAATGTAACTGTTAAATGACAAAAGATGCGAAGCATGGGAACCATTAGGCCTCATAATCGTAATAACTATCATGTCAGAATGCACTTTTTTCTCTCTCATTCCTCTTAATTAGCTGAATACGAATTTCAAATCAGAAGCGTGTGAAAACAGTATTTTAGGTTTATCTTCAGTCGCCACTTGTCATTATTCAGCTGACGAGATATAATACTGAAGGAAAAGACTAATGGGCATGTTGCAGACAAAAGATAGATCTGAAATGTTATTTTCACACACCTCTGACTCGAAATCCGCAAAGGTTAATTAAGATGAATGTGAAAAAAACAACAACATCTGCAGTCGAGCGTGATTTTTGAACACGATTATTAGAATTAAATGTTTTAAAACGTAATTTTATGTAAACGCCCAGAAAATAATATCCTTCAATATTTCTAAGTTGAACTAATTGATCCAAATTCACAACTTATACCGTTCAAACTAACGCATTTGAACTTTAACTTTGACCTTTAAAAACAAAACAAAAAAAAACATCATTTTCCCCTATACTTTGAAACAGAGTGCAAGTCTGTGATTTCCTTTCAGAAAATGCCTCCCAGTGGCACAGCCGCATGTCTGCGGTCTCACACCGCTAGAAACCTGATACCTGTATCAGACAGAGTACAGATAGCACAATGTAACAAAATTGTTACTTTTTCTTGTTCCTGGGCAGAAAGTGTATTTTGCAATTGCTTATGCCTAAAGTAAATGGAAAAGTCCTTTGCTTTTGTGACCTGGGAGCGTATAACGAAAACATGATGGAAAACTGTATTTGGGGGCTGATACGTGAAAGTAATTTACCTTACAGTCGCAAATCTCGAAAAACTATTCACTTCTAAGTATTTCTGTTCATTTTTGAATAACTTTAGTATAAATACATGTAAATCTTGATTCATATGTTGTTTTATTCAGACCTTATGTAAATGAAAATGTGCAAATTTGCCCGTTTTCACATAGAAAATAGGTTAATTTCTAAATTTCATTATTCAGGTCACAAAAGCAAAGTTTGAAAGGAATAATGGCCATTTTCTGTACTTTTACAACATAAGCAATTAAGAAATAACACATACTATCCAGGAACAAAATTTGTATTGCATCGTGTAGTAAATTAAATACCTTTATATCATTGCTGATTCTCCATCCAGTCCTTTATTAATAAAGCTTTTAACGCATGTTGTGTGTCTATGAAAATCTTTTCGTGTGATCAAACCATCGAAGTTATGAAGGTAACATGGCCAGGTGAGTTAAGGCGTTTGACTCGTAATCTTAGGGTCATGGGATCGAATCCCCGTCGCACCAAACATGCTCGCCCTTTCAGCCGATCAATAACACTATTCGTTGGTAAAAGAGGAGCCCAAAAGTTGGCGGTGGGTGGTGATGACTAGCTGCCTTCCCTCTAGTCTCACACTGCTAAATTAGGGATGGCTAGCGCAGATAGCCCTCGTGTAGCTTTGCGCGAAATTAAAAAAATAAAATATGAGTGTAACTTTGACTACGTTGGCTCTACAATACGTTGTTTGAGTTCATGTAATAAAGAATATTCATAGAATACTGTATGTAATCAGTTGTTTCTGAACACTTCGACATCTTGGGGAAAGCGTGCAGTAAAGAGATGTTACACACGAAAGAAAGTTTGTGGATTCACAAGATACGTCCTAAATTATATATTGATCAAACAGCTTCACATTTACTTTTGAAACTTTGAACTGACCATTGTCTAAAGATTGTTTTCATAAACATTTCTATGATTGGAGATGACCATGATGCTCGCTGACCTCAGTCTGCACCGGTAGTTCTCGACAGCCAATGTGTGTGTACTACAGAACATATAACTGTTACCCCATCTTTCCCAGTACCATACTTCTTTCTACTTCACTGTATTAAAAATGTTTCACTGCAGGCGAAAACGTTTTTACTTCTTCAATTTCAGGATGGTTGAACCTAAGTATCACACTGTAGGAAGCTTATTGAAGCGTCGTATGTATTATATTAATGTAATTACAAACTGTAAAAGGCAAGGTAAAGGATAATCGTTTGTTTTGATGAATTATCGCGGAAATACCTATAACATCATTAAGAGTTTACTACGCGTCCAATGTTCGTGTAATTCGATGACTGCACATCATTGCATTTCACTTCCATGTTTTTGATAGCCGATCGCATGCTTTTTGTTCTGAGTAAACAAATTTCTCTTTATTTATGAGGCTTAGAGTCCTTTTTAAGTTACCATACAGTAAACTAAATTAATTTAACCATTTGAATAATGTTATGAGTTAATTCGTTATTAAAGATTATACAACAAAACAACTTTTTAAGGATTATGTATATGTGTTAAATGTTTCCTTTCTTTTTCATCAAAGGTGAAGTTGAAAAATGAAAATGTGATAACTAGGCCTAATGTATGATGAATTAAAACGGACTCAGATCCCACATAGATATTATATAATACACACTTGTACACTTGAAACTGAGTTAAATGATAAATATCAACTGAATTATGATTTGAATTTAGATTGAATTTTGTCTGTGGTTCAGATCTTGGACACGAGCCATCAATTTATTATGTTATGTATTACGACCTAAAATAGCCTAAAATTGAATTAACTTGTAATTTAAAATCAGAAGTCAATGAAATATCAGTACATATATCAAACTTACGATATTTGCCAACAAGACTGATACACAAGGTTTTCTTTCTTAATACAAATATATTTTACATAACAAACAATAATACAATTTTTAATAACGGATATTACAAAAAATGATTTTTATATAAACGTTTTACAAACTTACAACAATATCGAGTCTTCTATCTGATCTGGAACTTCTTTGATATTTTATCGAGGGTTTGCGCTGATGTAGATACAGTTCACTTAACCAGTAGCTAGCTAGTTAGCTCTTTACTGATCACAAGTGAGTTTCTCACGGGTGAAGTTACATAACGTATTCGCAAAAATATTGACACCCGATGCTGATGCACTGAAGATTAATGGTTTGTAAAGTTCGAAATCTATAAACGTTTCTGGTCAAAGAAACGAATTGGCTTACACTTAATGCTATCAAGTTACCCCATATAACTTATATGACATTGAGAATAACTTCATTTAATCAAGAAATATACATTTAAACTTATCTTATCTCGAAAAACGATATTACTTATGGGATAATCAGATACATGCCATCGGTAATTTTAGGGTTAACTGTGCAAGGTACAGCTCTTGGAGAAAAACAACGATTGTGATTTATTTCCAAACATTTGACTTGCACGTCTCTTTGTTAATTTGAAAACGACCTAAAAAGATCGAAACATTGTTCTGTATTTTATTTTAATTAAAGTTTTAATACTATAACCAACCGTCTTTAGAATACAGATCCTACATGATTTTTGTCACCTGTTTAATGGCTATCACAATGACACTGACTTGAAAGTGAAGAATGACAAATTTTTATTTCTTTAAGCTAATTTTATTTTCTTAATAGCAATATTCAACAGAACCACTTTTATCTTTATACTTAATAGTATATGAGTTTTATAGGGTTTTCTCCTTAAGAGAGTGTCTGATGTTATGATTTTGCTCATATTTTATCATGTTTTTACGTTATTTGCAATGTTTGACGTTTGTGATCTTTTTAAATATCTTTTATAATATCAATTTAAATGATTTTTGTCCGTTAAATAATAATTGTTTAACTAAACCTGTTTTTTGTTCGTGTTTCTAATTTGATATAAATGTAGCGCATGTCCATTGAGAAGGATGGCATTACCTAATATTTTATATAATATCTAATGCTATGACTGTGTGACAGGTAAGTAACAAGTGAAGCTATGAGTTTATAAATAAGAAGGAATTAAGGATCTTCAGGATGTGCACACTCATCACTTTAATCGTATTTGTTAATAAAGATTGCATTTCATTGTGTTTTTATGTCGTCTCTTCATTGAAACTCAGTCAAAGGCAGAGAATTCAGATTCGAATTCTTGGTAAACTACTGTGATTACTACACTTAAATCTTAAAACTTGTCTTGTGCTAATTTCAAAACAATATGGAATAACAAGACAGTAGAAGAGTAATATTTCTAATAGAAACACAAAATCTTTACTGGTTTATTAATTTTTGCAAACCTTAAACTTTAGGACATCTCAAAGCCATCCACAGAAATCATCAGGGTGCACATTTTATAGCATTTTACAGGATATTTTAAAGTTGTTTAGCACATTAAAGACCACATATTTAGTGCTATCACGCTGTACCACTAAATTATCTTCTTCGATTCACCGAGGATCACAATAAACAGCAGTTCCGTGGTATTTACTTCTTCCTCCACAACGAAACAAGTCATTTCGACTCCTCAAGGACTACTGACCACAAGCAGATGCTGGACATAACCTTAACTGTTACTTTCACTGTCAATCATATAGGCTTTCTTGGAGTTAAGGATCCTGTTTTTGTTTACATCTACATCAGGTACTGACTTTAGTAAGGCTTACCTAGGCCTACACTTTGCATTATACTCTGAAACACAGTAGATAGAAATAATCACAGCCAGTGAGTGTTCACCAGCATCAGGCAGTGAAATAAAAAACAAAACTTTCCCATAAATAATATTATAATATGATAACGAGCACGATACGTTTTAAAATGAATAAGTATTTAAATGATAAGTTTGGAGTACCGCATTAAATTTCAAAAAAATAGAATCATTTGTTAATAAGCGTTTACATATAATTTTATACTACTAGATGACATCAAATACATGAAAAGAAAAGGAAGCACACGCAACTCGAGAGCAAACTTATTTGTATAATAGACATATGTCTGTTATGTAAATCTATATGACAATATGTACAAAATATTAAACCAAGCCAGTTTTATAATGTGTTATTTTGTTGCTTATGTTAATTTAGACCCTACACTTTCCTTCTCACAATCATGACTGCACCTTTCACGTATCAGTGTTGATTTTGAAAATTAATTTTGTTATTTTTGTTTTCTGGTGTTGTTGTTGATAGTATTGAAGTAATAATAAGTTAAGAATGATTACACAGTCATACCATCTTTAAATTTTTTTAAACAATACTTTATTTTATTAATTTAAAGTTACCTTTTCTTTTATCATATTTGTTTAGGATTAGTTGATTTTATCTTACAAAAATGATCAATGACAAAATACCGAACAAATAGAATGATCAGGGATGAACTGTTCTAAGCCTAAAACACAACCTGATTTGTAATATATAATAGAAATAACCTAATGTATAAAATTTGACAAACATAAATGCCGGATATTGCTTGTTCTAAACCAACAATACAATAGAATACAATACTTGGACTGTAAGGGAACAAAAACGCCTTAATATAGTAACCTTGACGAATATAATTGTTTGAGATGGACTATTTTAAATCGTAAACACGCCACAGGATCTCTAAAGGAACAGGAATTCCCTAATATATTAACATTGACAAACATAACTGTCAGAAATGCATTATTGTAAATCTTAACCACGCCACAGGAATTGCAAAGGTAGAAATATCCTGATTTTATAGGAATAGCATTTTATTCGTAATTTATCAGAGTTCAGTCCTGACTATGATGTTTCTAACCAGAGCACGAAAAGTGTGATAGGGAATATCAGCAAAATCCTATGAATGTTCGCCTTCACTTCTAATTTTCTTAAAAAACAAAGATCGGTTATTTTTATTACATAACTACTTTGTACTTGATATCGTGACAAACGCGGTATTTGTTAATACAACTATGTGATTTTTCTACAATTGTTTAGAGTATTATAATGAAAAAAGATATTTAAAAATTTGTATAACAATAACTATGTTTTTAATTGGTCATTGTCTAAGTTTATTTTTCATTTATTTTAATTGTATATATTGGTTGTGTATAACTATCGCACAGGGGTGAAATTCTGTCGATGCTCACTGATACTACTGTAGCGAATTTTATTTTTTAAGCGTTAATAGTACTGGCACTTATTTGGGTTAATTTGTTTGACGCTTTCTTTGCTGAGCGGCTATTTTGGATTCCTTGATAAAAAGAAGGATGCAAAGTACAGTCCACTCTTTGATTTGCACTTTGTACATGGGTACATGAGTTTCGAATTTCCAGAAACTGCTGCAACTCAGTAACAAGTAGTAAATCGGATGACAGATTGTATTTCATATTTATTTACAGATGTGTGTGTTTTTATAACAGCAAAGCCACATCGGGGCATCTGCTGAGTTCACCGAAAAGTTATTTATAGATAACTTACGTGTTAAAGATGAAGTTAAATCATTGATGCTTCACAATAGAGGTCCCAATATTTTGGGACTTTTAACAAAGTGTTTTCAGACTAATTTATTAACCTGCACACTCAAAACACACATATATGTATATATGGCATTGATATATGTATAAAGTTGTCTGATTAGCAAACTAAGTTTTAATCCACGAACAATCACGATACAGAATGTATCCACATTAATATAATCTATGTTTTGATTACCTAAACAAATAACTCCAAGAAAAGGGGTTTTGCGTTTTGGAAATATAACACATTAGCAGGTGAATCTCAAAGTCCTCAGTTGTTCTTAAAATTGTTTATTTCCCTAGTTTTTCTCATTGTTTTACTCACAACTGCCTTTCCCTAGAAGGTCAGCCCAAGTGTGTTCTGCAGTTTCGGGGTGTTGGAGACAAGAAAGGGCCTGAATCAGCCAAAATAGTAACTACAGTTTTAGGGACATAATTTTAGGAGCCCAATTACATTTTATACGGAGAGGTGGGCCCATCCGTTGTTGTTACTCCACTGGGTCAACGGTTAATTTACGAATTAGCTAAAAACTGGAATTCATATGTTCGTGGGGTACATAATGCCGAAACACCATTGTGCACCTATAAGATATGATAAAACACAAACTCTAACATTTTAAATTTTGGTATAACTTTTTTAGCTGAATGACGAAACTGTATGAGTTGATTAGAAGAATTGCAGAATTTCTTGGAATACCTTCCAAAGACAACAGTTGGATACTTAATTGTTTTAAAAACCAATTGAAGAGACTGAATAATTTTTGTGAAACATTTGATAGAGTAAGAACTCGGATTTGTTATTAGACTTCGTCTTCTCATAACTGAAACGTCTGTTGTAAACACTACAAAACGTAACTTTATAAGTGGTTGATCGAACAATATTTTGTTCTTCTAACTTTGATGAGGCTACATAATTTCTGTATTAATTTGGTATTTTTAGCTTTAACTTATTTCGTCTATGAGTGACAAGATAAGTACATTGAATAACGGAAGATTCGTCGGGATATTTACCACGAAACAATTCCGTATTCTCTTGCTATGTTTGCGAGAAATAAAAACAGAATGAAAAATCATAATAAACACATTTTATTTAAACATCTCCAGCAAAATTTATTTTAACTGCCATAATGGATAATCGTCCCTACAGTGAAGCTAGGTTTCAAATGTTTATATAGCCGGAAGACCTCGCTACCAATATTATGTTGATATTCTTTTCCAGACTCAAGAAATCTGACATTATTTACTCAACTCCTTAATATCAAAATTACCCAGAGTGATTAGCTCTGTATATATGACTTGTCATTCCCAACGAAACATAAGAGAAATCATTACCTAAAGAAATCAAATGACTCCCAGTAGAAAAGATAACTACGTAAATTTTGAAACATTCCTGGATTGATACGAGGAGGTAGAAAACACATGGTATGTTTATATACTATAACAAAACCAGAAAAAGAAAGATACTGAAAACATTATAGGTTGTTAATATAAAGCACATGAGTATCAGTAATAACAATGAACAAAAAATACAACAATAAAAGACACATATTACAGTCTTATTATTCAAATTAGTGACAAAAATGTCCAGCAAATGTCAAACCCGTTCATGGCAACATGATGAGTATAGTGCATATTTTCCAAATACGAGAACAAGATAATTAATAAAATAATTAAAGTGTTAAGTTCACGTTCGATGTTAGCTTGATTCAAAATATTATATATGTAAATAAACGATATACGTTTGAAGTTAATATTTGCTGCCAGTGAATGTTTATCATATTTCATGATGATTTAAACAATAACCTAAAATTAGGCCTATTCATTCCACAGAGCGAGGGAAATTTAAAAACCATTCGTTATTTTGCATATCTTGTTGAGTTACAAGTGTATGTCTGTGTTTGTTTTCTTAAAGCAAAGCCACATTGAGCTTGCTGCTGAGTCCACCGAGGGGCGAGTTATAAGACCCAGTTCCTACAATATGAGTAAAGATATATATTAATTAAAATTTAAAATAGTATATTAATTTGAAATATATATACGGAGATGAGTTCAAACACGAAATACCATATAATTATCGAACAAGACACATACTCTTTAAAATATAAAAGTTTTGAAACAAGAATTAGTGCATTCTAGTTAAATTATAAAACACAAATAGCAATTAATAGTGTATATAAGGTGAGGCGAAAATATTAATTACTACTCTAAAGGCTTCTTTAAGTATTTCTTTAAATTACTTGTTTAAACAGAAATGATTGGTAACTTTTGTGTGGACAAAGAAAACATGGTTAGAGATAACAAGTGGAAAAAGTTAGAAGTGTGGAGTGGTGCAAATGAATGTTTTATATATGATCATATACAGGTGTCAGGGGCAAATTGAGCTGTCGGGACATCTGACAAATAAATTCATGGTGACGTGTAGGCTATTGGAGTGATATTCTGGTTATTAACTGACCCATTGCTGTTGATTAACGTACCGTACGTCTCTTGTTCTCTCCTACTCTCTCTCTGTATACAAAGATGTATTATGAATTTTGAGTAACTGACCGTGCCGTTTCAGGATCCCAGTCCGTCCTTGATTGGTGTACAGATCATATTACTTCAGCCTGTCGAGCCACATGTATCTTGAACTGTGATGCTATGTCCGTGGCAAAAGGCATGTGTACGTGCTGTCTTATCCTTCACTTGTCTTATCAAGTGCTCTTTATGAACACTGGTGATTAAGATGAATTTCACATAACCACTTTCAGTTGGAAAATATTGAGCAATTTAGTGCCATGTGTTAAGGTACCCAGGCATGTTGTTTTTATCTTCTTTCTCAAATAGAAATTATAAATAACAAATAACGGAAAATACTATCGCCTACTTGCAGTACTGTTGGTACCTGTTCCGTGAATCCAGTTGTTATCGTTACAAGACATACGGTTTTCTGGGTGTTTTTTTGTTTTTTTTTCGCATGCTATGCGACTTACAAATTAGTGAAGTCATTGTTATTTTTTAATTATCAACTTCTAATTATAAACATCACAATTACAATTTACATGATTTTCTGCTTGATAAACAACAACTAAAAAATAGTAAAATACTGTATAACATACGACCGTCTAAAGTTAAAAGTAGCAGATATCAGGATAAAAATAACAAAAACGATCTTCCTTATAATCAGATGGTTTCGTTTAGTTCTACTTTATAATATACTGACTGGTGTGCAGAGAAAGGAGTTATCCCTGAAAACACATTTTATGAAAAACTAAGAACAGTTATTTCATGTATATTCTTGAATAAAATTTTTGCTACCACAACCTTCAAATTAGTAACTCAGAAACTTGTTTGTTTTAAATTTCAGGAAAAGATAAACGAGATCAATCTCCGTTAATCCCAAATTCAGAAGGGAAATGCTACTGAGAAGTAGTCAAGTTGTCGTTATCACCAGCCCCCAACTCTTGAACTACTTTTTTAAAAACGAATAGTGGGATTGCCCGCACATTATATCTCCCCTACAGTTAAAACGGGAAGTATGTTAGGGGTGACGGGGCTTCGAACCCACGACCCTCAGATTTCTGTGGAGGGCCTTAACCATCTGACCATGCTAGACCCAACTCAGAGTTTGCGGTAAATATGAATGAAACGACATATTAATGGATATGTTCGTGTTTAAAAGGCCTTTCATGTGTTCGTATACACTAAGGGTGCTTTATAGAACTATGTTAACTACAAGTTTACATTAACAGTTTTTAAGTTTACTAATCTTACCACTTTTATTAGTTGAGCCAAAACGTTACAGTCATATAATTATTCTTGGAAAATCACAAATGGCTTCGAAATATCATAATGCCGAAGCCTCAGCAGCTGATTTGGCCGGAAGTAGAATAAAGAACTACTGGTACTGAAAATTCATAAATAAAAATTAAGATTTATTTCACAAAAATATCACCTATGGTACTTAGGTTAATTCTAACACGGTGTCCGGCTGTTATCATAATGCAAAACATCTGTTGTATCCCTACGTTATCAATGGTACCAGGATGAGGGCAGAGTAGAAGGTAACTCGACGATTCAGTTTCTGCTATATAAACTCTTCAGATGTAGTGTCGAAGACAGTCTACCATAGCAGAGCAATCCAACAGACTAAGGTGGGAATTTAAATGTTTTCTACCTATAAACAGAATTAGTCAAAGGGTTACAAATATTAATAATTATTATTAATACTATTATTATACGGAAAAGTGTTGTTATTTTAAATTCTTCATTGTAGATATCAAGCTACCCGTTTTTGTTTTTGTTTCTGTGAATATTTTAAGTCATTGTATAATAGTTATGGCTTTAAAAATTTCCTGTATTTACGAGTTAACTGAATTTAATTGTTCCACAAGTGGCGCTGATCTGTACTGTTCAAACTTCTAATAAGCACGTGATCCACACTTTACAAATTTTAACACATTAGAGAACAATGTTATCCGTATTTAAGTGAACCTAATAATTTAAAAAAAAATTAAATAATTGGTATAAAAAAAGGTTTTGTTTGTACTGACCTTCATAATTTATTTTTGTCACATAAAGAACGAAAGATCAAGATGCCAAAACAATAACTGTTAATCTATCTCTCTAATAATGTGAAATATATTTATATCTTTACTGCGATATTAATTAAATGGGTGATTTTTCTCAGGATGAAGATTCTGATAGCAACTTTGTTCTTCGGACTTGCTTCCGCCAGCTTCTACCATGGTTGGTAAACGTTTCGCATTTCCTTCAAAATTGTGTTATTTCAAATTAAAAGTACCATTACTGTGTAGTACATAAAATAAAATATTATAATTTTAGTTTATAACTTTGCTCTGGATCTATCGACTAAGCGTCATTAAAAGAATCATCTGATGGGTGAAAATAAAAGAGCTCTATCATGTGATAAATAAATATTTGTTTTCAACAAAGAGTTAAACAAATTTTTTACATACGTATACAAGACATAGGTAAAATTAACCTAATGGACAAATTGTATTTCAGTTAACTTTATAATTTCTACTAAACATTTGTGTTTATTTTTTGTAGTGCTTGACCATGCTGCCGACGAGGCCGTTTTGGAATTTATGGTTGGAATGGAAAAAGTTCCTTCCCTGAAACAAACTGTAGGATACGATCTAGGCATGCGTGTTGAAGAGTAAGAGCTTCATACCAAGTAACAATAATTTAATTTTAAACTTGCAAGAGATTAGTAAAACTTAGAGACCATTTACATAGAACAAAATAGTATTGGTAATATGTAACGATATCGTCAGTATAAATCTAGTAATGGAAAAAAATGACATATTTGAACTGTTTTTTTCTTAAAGTTAGTTGCTTATTTCCTTAGTAGCACAGCAGTACGTCTGCAGACTTATAATGTTATAAACCGGGTTCCGATACCAGTGGTGGACAGAGTACAAAGAGTCCTCAGTGTAGTTTGTGTTTAAGAACAATCAAAAACAACTTGTCATGTAAATATATTTTATTACTTCAAACAAATGGTTTTTAGGAAAAAGTAAATAGATTCTTTCAAATAATTAATCAATTAATCATTCCTTTAAATAATTTCATAAAATGAAGTTATAAAACAATAATGCGATATATTTCGGTTCGTTTTAGGTACGGAGAATTAATTAATTAAGAAATACATACAATAATAATTTGTCCTGTCTACAATAATGTACTTATTTGTTATACTGTTATAAGAATGATAAGAAAATAATGGTAGAATGAAATTAATAGAATTCAAATTTTATTCTGCATTAAATGTTACATGTAAAAAGCAAGCAAGTGAAAAGAGGCTACGGAACTTGTACTAAGAACCTCTGTTCTACTACTGAGCTGTTCAAAGTTACAAGCTCGTTGAAACCGAAAAGACAAGAATTTACGTGTATAAATGTTCCCTAAGTAAGCGGTTGTGTAGCCGTACACTAACCATTCAGATACACTTTATTATTCCAGCCGTGCATATCTTCATCAATGGCGAGGGTTCTGAGTACATTGACAGCCTTAATGACACTGGCAGTCGAAGATAGCATTGAAAAGTGACCTAATGATCCAATAGAATGGATAGTTTGAAAATATCCCTCTCTGAAAAACGACAAACTAATATTACAGATTACCTTGATACTAGTGCATATGGATTAAAAAAAAAAGAAAGAGTGAGAGAGCATTACCTCTAAGGATATTCAGGGACATGGGTTTTCCTTCTTCCACCAATGAAATGGTCCAAGAGAAGGCTAGTTCTAGTTTAAAATAAACAAGGAAAGTAAAGTATTGTAAGCTGTAGATTTCAGAAGTGAAAATACAGGAGGCCAATTTGACTCTTTCAGCAGAATCCCTTTTTAAGGCTTTGGAAATTGTCAGCTGAAAGTTCCTTTTGAATGTAGTTCGTCCTTGATGTAAATATTATTAGTTATGATTGGTATTTAGGTGTGTTTTGATACTGACGGTAACTCACTTTCCAAGTAGTGAGAAGTAATTGCCGTCTGTTGAGCAAAATTCCTCTTTTAATATTTTCTCGCTTCTGTAATAGTTGTAATATCTGAAACGAGGTTGTCACTTTTCTCATAGTTTGTCAAACAGAAGCATCAGTCAACTAGAGTAAAATGTCTTTATATGTAATAGAGTTGTGTTTTTCTTCTTATAAAGCCACATCTGGGCATCTACTATGTCCACTTAAAGAAATTTAGCGAACGTCTGGTTTTAGCGTTTTAAATCCGTTGACTTCTAGCTGTCCAACCAAGGGACACACACACACACACACACACACATATATATATAGAAAGAGATTTTTAATGTTCCACCTACACTTGAAGCAGACTGTGAAAAATATTAGATATCTTAGTTCCAGAAATGTCTGTTAATGAAGCTGTGTAAATATTTAGTGTTTTATTTTGTCTCTATTATAGAATTGAAGAAGACATCAAGACAGAACTGGGCAAGACCCTGAAAGAAGCCTTGGACAATGTTTTGCAAAAGATTAAGGATTCTCTTGATCACGGAAGAGAAGTTAGCCAAGAACTTCTAGACAAAGTAAAGAACAATTTCAATTGTTATGAAATTATACTTTAACTACACTCTGGGGATGACAGCTTTTACATTATAATCTGAACATATAAATAATTTCAGAGTAATTCTTACCTTTCTTTTACTGTAGGCAAAGGATATTGTCAGTCAGCTGAAAGATCTTGGAATTGATGCTGGCTCAAAAGCCTTGGAGCTCCTGAACCGATTGAAAGATAGATTAAAGGATTGGATTAAATCCCTTTTGGAGAAGTTGGGTATTGGAAAGAGGAACATTTTGGACATATTGCATGAACTCATTAAGGATCTTGACATCAGGGCTATTCTCATTAGAATTAGAGACAAGGTACTATTCGTCTTATCAAATAGTGAATGAAGTTTACACTTCTTTTGCTGAGAGATAATTTATGTTAGATTAAGTTGATCTTTTGAATTTTCTTTTATCCTTGTTCGGTTATCTTTCGAAGTTCTTTGTTCAATTTACTAATTGTTTTAATTTGATACATAGACTTGTTTAACATTGGTTAACTTCTGCTTTAGATCATCGAGAATGTTAACATCGAAACTATCGTAAACTACATCCGTGAGAAGCTTGGAGAAAAGTCTGAGGTACGTTATGTTTTACAGAACTAAGTTAAAACGATTCAACAAATACGCGATATTATGTAATACTAGATAAAAAAGAATTAATGTTCAAAAATTTTCAATAACAAAAATCAAAATAGCCGGAACGTTGAGATTTTAGAAACTACATTGAAAAACAGATAATGATTCAAACGACGAGAATCCAACCCAGTAGTGTAGTATTAAGAAACTTTTAACTTTGATTATTGTCGCAGTTATCTTACACCACTGTTATTTAAGATGGCAAAATAATATTTCTTTAAAAATAGCTTTACATGTGACTATGCGTGTTTTGGTTTTCCCTCAAGTTTGCAGCACATATAATTTCAACCGATTTTTTTATTCATACTGTTACATGGATTTAGAATTTATACAGATCTTCTTATGTTTTCACAGGTAATAAAATTGCAATGAATTTATTGATATTATGTACATCATTAATGGTCATTGATGCTTTTTCTGTTCAGCTGGTAAGGAGACTATTGGAGATCATTAAAGACCAAGGCATTGATGCTCTAAGAGACCTTATTGACAAGATTCTCAATATCGGAGGTCAATATTCAATCATTGAACTGTGGGAGAAGATAAAGAACTTCTTTAAGGATTTAGGTTTACAAATACAAGAGAAATTCTTTAAATTTGCCGAGTGGGTCAAGTCCATCTGGAGTTCTGGTCTGGAAGCTGCAAAGGATAAACTGGCCAAGGTTAAGATCATCGCCCAAGAGGTAAGGAAAATATAAACTTATCAAGTATTCTCGTAAGAATGTTTAGTGAGCTGAAATGACAATAATACTAGATGAACCGCGCAAAGAAAATTCTTGTAGAGAATACAAGCCTATATTATTTATTCATTAAATAGATTCCTTACAAAAGTTGTGCACTCTCTCCATGAAAAGTGATCATACATATATATATTTTACAATCGTTTTATTGTCCAGTTCATCGACCATGCCAAAGACGTCAGTGCTGAAGTTGCCCGGGAAGCCTTGGAATTTTTCAGACCATACAAGGAGGATCTGGGAGGACTTTGGGACAAGTTGGTCGAAGAAGCCAAAAATATCATCGGAATCTCTCCTTAGTTTTCTGGCTTCCACTCTCTTATCACTTTTTCCTTCTTCGTGAAAACATTGCACTTTGTAACGTGCCTGTACTGGATACTAATAATTAGTATTTGTAAAAAAAGAGTCAACGATACTTAATAAACTTTCATGAGGAAATTACTGTTTGACTGATGATAATTTAACGTACACTAAAACAACAGCAATTTTATATGTTATAAAAAAATACAAGAACAAAAATTAATGAAGAATAGTCTACTCTTTTAAAAGTAGCTGCAGGCCTTAACCACGTTAATACACTTTGGACAGCAATAATATTGTCTCACAAGTCAAGCTAATTAACGCCATGAAACCAACTAACACATAATAAATGATTATTATAAAGGTCGTGTTTTTTTAATTGACGTTCTCTATCTTAAACAGTTTCGATGATTTCTAAGTGTTATTAATTCCTTATTCAAACCATGCAATATCAAAGTATTAACTGTTTCTTGAGTTTTAGGAAAGGATGAACGATGTTTACGAAGAAAATTGACTGAAATACAGAAAGCGTATTTTCTGTATTGAGCTGCCGTTATGAGTTTCGACCTAAAAAAAAAGAGAACATTTACCATTTATCGTTCTCAACAACTGAAAAGGAAAGACTGAAGACACTAATGTTATTTATCTCATAATTTAATTTCGCCAAGATTCAGTCAGTTTATTGAGTCACGGTACGGGGATTTTTTTAGAATAAGACACAACGAAAAACTCTAGTACTACAGTTTCACTAAATATTTTTTCTAAGTTATAAGACTGTAGACATTTATGTGTGTAAAACAGCTTCACTCGTGTTGATACTCCCGGGTGTGGCTGAATATCTCATTTTAAGAAAAACATGTTCGCAAACACCTGTCACGTGTATACCTTGTATGTTATAAAGTTGATCGCTCAGCCTTTGGATTCTTAAGACGTATCCTCTTTTCTTCTGCTTCTTTCTTTATTCTCTTCTCTTTCCAGGCAACCACTTATCCATGTTCTGTGAAATGCATGTAATTATTTCTGATAAACAACTAGTGTGGTGTTCATAAGCTACTTAATATTCTATGATTTAATGTATTCTGTTACAACTGATGTTAGACCTTAAAATTGTTTTGGGATTTCTATTTTTCTCAATAAACAAGATCCTTGCAAATTTTTAATTTTACATATTTTTAAATTTACCTGATATTAGAAAGATATTTTTCCCCATGTTGTTTCGTCTAAGTAACTACCTGTTATGACCAAGACACCTTTACCACTTTAAATGAAACACCTTTATTCATGTTTCATAAACTATATGGTTTCACTTTATTAAACTGTTAGAACGGTACAAAATGTGTAATAGAATCGCCGTAGATATTTGATAAGTCAACAGGTACGATCTTGCTTGTTACTTTAATGGCATCATTTGCTTTGGGGCAATAGGACTAGTTGCCCCAGGTTTCGGTTTTCTCTACCGGAATTTGTAAAATACAACGCGATTACGCAAACGATGATCGAAGTATTGTTCACAAATAAATGAAAGAAGTAAAAAAAGTGAATGTGCTATTTCCTGATATAACTTGATTCAAATCACAGAACATTTTGTGAAATGAATTCACTGGCTGAATTTTAAAACTCGAAACCTAAATGATACACTTTCTTATATCGTAAGTAAAAACATGTTTTTCACTATCCTTCGTTTTACTTTCAAGCGAAATTAAAAAAGAAAGACAATGTAAGAGGACATCACATTACATTTCGATTCATAAATGTAGGATTTGAAGTATGTATAATAATGATAATTAATTATAAATATACACTCATATTTGAATAAATACAGTATTTACAGTTATACGTTTTATACCATTACTATACAGCTTAATATATATGACAATTTGAAGCTGTATAACACTTTTTTGTTTTTCATTTGACACCTCAGTTAAAACCCGTATGCCATGTCTAACGTTGATCACATTTCACTTTACCTTCCATTCTTCTTGACCAATATGGCTTTGATATAAGGAAATATATACTCACATTACGTTATACCAAGAAGTCATGAAGTCACATGGAAAAGAACAGTATTTTGATTATACAGAAACTATTCTACTTGATTATAGTATTTACTAGTCCGCGATGTGTTTACGCCTGTTTGTCATTCAGTTAGCCTTTTCAAAATCCGCCCGTCCGCTGCCTGACAGTGCGCTGTTTTAGTTATCTTAAATTAGTAAAATGTTGTTGACAACTCATAAAAATATATATCTTTAAAGATTATAATGACGTAAAATTAAAAACTTCAAAATTTGTGAGTGCTTCACAATTTCACAAACGTTTTCCAGAAAGGTTTCAGAAATCTCTGGAATTTCATTGCAACAAAGAAGTAGACTTAATTATTCCTTTAAACGCATGTAAAATATTCTATTAAGTCAACAAACATTTCAAGTATATTAAAGTCCTCAAATATGCATATACAATCTGAACTCTTTTTTTTAAATCAGCGAGTAAATGTATGTATGAATATACCTGAAAAGTTCTCAAATATATAAATATCACCTGAACTGAATTTTTTTCTTAAATCAACTAATTGTATATGAATAAATTCGAAAAAAATATGTTCGTTTTCAATGTTGTTGAAGAGACACAACCGTAACACTCGCTTGTTACTATTTTATGGAAGCATATCTTTTTTTTTTCCTTTATCAATCCACCCTCATACATTGATCTGTTAGGACCACTCATGATAATGACTGCACATATCTGGATAATAAAGACATATTAATTAAATATAATCACTTGAAAATTACAGAAAAATAGTAGTAACAAAACAAAGCAATAAAATCATTACCAAACATATGAATAATAAGACGAACTGCAATAAACGGAAAATTATCACACACAATCAAAATTACCATTCTTAATCGCTGCACTGTACTCCTCACTTAACAAATGCCCGAGTCGCGATGAATACAATACAAATCTGACAGTTTATCCTATAACCGAAACCATAAGAAATCGAAATACATTTTGACTTCTAACTGAGCCTTAACGAAAGGAAAACCAACACCACGCAACACAACCGTATTACCAGTGGAATAAATCACAAACTCAGCTATACCCGTACTCAAATGTAACAACCAGAGATGACGAAAACTCAAATGACGTAAAAATCCAACCAAAACTACCTGTCCTTTTACGTGATCCATTATCTTACGGCCTAAAACTGTTTTAAACAAATTAAAAATTAAATTCCACGAATCCTGTACTTTAGAACATTGGAAAATCAAATAAACAATAGTTTCTCGAGCAACACCACATAAGAAACATAAGCCCTTTATATGAAAAAACATAAATATCCATTTAATATTGGCAGTCACTGCATGATGCCAGAGGAGGTAATATAAATTACAATAAATATAATCGAGAAACGAATCAAAACAACCTTCCCAAACCATGGCAAGTCAGTAGAGGGTACAACACTTCTCCGAAACTCGTGCGGGTCATGGGAGTGAACATTTCTATTATTTTTAACTTGCCTGCTAAGTATGAACTTTAAAAACATTTAATTTCCAGGATAAATTAGCAAACGTCAGAGTCTGATAGTTTATTTGACACTGGAGGGTCTTTGATACTAAAGTAATTTAAATTTATAATTTAGAAATGGTTTTACAAAAACGTGTTTTCCAGCTGTCAAATCCCATTATTTAATCCACCACCAGCCCAAGAGCAGGTGGTGGACGATATTAACTAGCTACCTACCCTCTTGTGTGTTAATGAAAAATTAGTGGCAACTTTGTTCAAGTATTTCTGATGAAGCTTGGTTGGAATTCCGAAAGAAACAAACATTTTACTTAATGTGGGAAAGTTCAACTGTGAAGTTCCCCAGCAGAAAGTCTACGGACTTACAAATCCAAAATCAGGTGTTCGGTCCCCATCGGTGGACTTAGCAGATAGCCTGATGTGACTTTGCTGTAAGAAAACACGCAGACACTCAACCGTGAAGTAGTTTTATATTTATTCTGATAGTGATAGAATCTTCTATTTTAGATACTTAGTTTAACTTGAAGTGTTTTTCTTTGTATATAAATGTATCAATTCAATATTTTAAGTGTTCCCAAAGCATAAAATTCTTAGAAAGTTTTAATGTGTTACATTAGCATTGTAATTCCACCACAAAAAGAATTATTTAAAAAACTGGAAAGCTTATACATTAATAAAATATTTCAGTTTAACATGGTACTCCAGGTTATTTTTTTATGTCAACACCAAACTTTATTTAGTGTCTTTCTTACCTTGGCAGATCATTCCTAAGAAACAAACAATTTGTAAGGATAAGTTTGGTCAGTTTTGTGGGCTTAGTATTCATGAAGTACAATAGAAGTTCATATAAACTCGACATAAAATTAAATAAAAAGTGATTTTGAAAACGTTTTTTAAAACAGTCTGGCTGGAAAACGTTTTAATGCTAATACACATGATTTTTTGTGTGTAATGTTAAAACTACATTAGCCATAGCTGTTGTACTAGTGAAAGAATGCAGACCAATGTCTTGTGCATACATTTTTATACAGTTGTTCCCCTTAATAAGTTTATACATAAAAATGGATCTTATAACATGCTGTATATCTCCTCCAACTACACATCACATATGAAGATTATATGTACATATTTAAATAACAACAATATTAGTACAGGATAAACTAATGCAACTAATTTTGTAAAATCATAAAAGCAACAAATGGACTACTGAAATATCAAAGTACTTTTTATTTTCAGCATGATAAATCTGCACACAATACAAAGTTCAACTAAAGAATTGTTCAACTATGTTACATTAAGAATTATATATTTTAAATCTCTTACATAGCTATTAATGAAACACTGGTACATTTTTTGCATGAGGCATCTCTTGCTAAAAGTATGATGAAACATGCAAGTAACTGCAAAAAGCAACTTGCATCAGTTTTTTCAGTATAACTACACAATGAAAATACTCTTTTCTTTTTAATGTACCAACAATAGTTAGCTAACAACCAACAGGTTACTCTATATCACAGAATCATAAGCTAGATCTAGCATAAATATTACACAAATTCATTTATTCTATAATGTCAGTTTCCAAACCTAATAATGGTAACATACCCCTTATACAAAAATACCAATTATATCATTTCATCCTTACTCCCAATGTTTAAACCCTGTGGTCTATTTCCAATATAAAATGTTTTAATGATAATAATGCTTCATGAATTCTTTTTGTTTGCTTTCCAATATAAAATGTTTTTAATGATAATAATGCTTCATGAATTCTTTTTGTTTGCTATATAAAGAGGAATATTCAAGATAATGGTTATTTTTAATAATCTTTTCAATATTCAAATGATATTACAATTGTTTATCTAAGCTGATGAGAATGTACCACTGAAGGTCACATTTCAGTACTTCAAAGTGATTCATTAATCTAAAAAAATTGAAATTTTGGAGCATTTCATTCATAAAACCAGTCATGGGACACACTATAGACACTGACTAAAGTACTGAACTGAAATACTCTAAAACTACAACCAGATAAAAACTTGTAGTTTATATAGATCAATGAAGCCTGAAAAAAACAGCATTAGCTGTTAACAAGTGTAGCCAGAAATGCTTTGATCATACAAAATTTAAGACTCTCTATGAATCACAAACAGTTCATTTCTCTAGTTTTATATACAGTATTCTTCTTAGCTTATCATAAATGGCTTTTCAAATCTGCAAGCCTCATACTCACTAAATCTAAGAAGCTAAAATATATTTAAATTTAACAAAAACTCTCTTTGCTAACATGAAGATGACCTAAAAGGTCGAAACATTGTTCTGTATTTTATTTAAATTAAAGTTTTAATACTCTTACCAGCTGCCTTTAGAATACAGATCTAACATGATTTTCATGACATGTTTAATGGCTATCACAATGACACTGACTTGAAAGAGAAAAAATGTCTCATCTTTATTTCTTTAAGCAAATTTTGTTTTGTTAATAGTGATATTCAACAGAATCATCTTTATCCTTTGATGTGTTAGTATATGAGTTACATATGCTTTTATCCTTAACACAGTGTCTGATGTTGTGATGTTACTGCTATTTCTGTTATTTGATATGTTTTATGTCTGTGATACAGTTTTTTCAAATGATTTCATTTTTCAATATCTATTTAAATGATTTTATTCTGTTAAAGTTAATTGTTTAATCAAACATGGTTTTTATTTTGGTTTCTAATTTGATATATATGTAGCATGTGCCCACTGAGAAGGATTGCATTAACTAATATTTTATATAATATCTAATGCTATTACTGTGTGACAGGTAAGTAACAAGTGAAGCTATGAGTTTATAAATAAAGAATTTAAGATCTTCAGGATGTGCACAGTTCACCATCTGGGGCACTCATCACTTTAATCGTATTTGTCAATAAAAATTGCATTTCATTGTGTTTTTATGTGGTCTCTTCATTGAAACTCTGTCAGAGGCAGAGAATTCAGTTTCAAATAAAAGGTATATTTTTAGCATTTTTTAAGCTACTGTGATTACTACACTTACCTTTTAAGGTTATGAGCCACCTGAAAGTGACACTACTTATTGCACAGACCAGTTTAACAGATATATGACAGAAATTTATACCCTTACGCTTGCCTTGAGCTTATTCTTAAACAGTTTGGAGTAACAAGACATTCAAAGAGTAATTCTTCTGAAACAAACGCTAAAACCTTTCTGCTTTATTAATGTTTGCAAAGCTTAAACTTCAGATCCTCCCCAAACTATCCATAGAAATAATCAAGTTCCATAGTTTGTGGCATCTTACAGAATATTTCAAAGTTGTTTAGCACATTAAGAACCACATATTTAATGCAATCATGCTATATCATTAAATGATTCTCTTAGGTTCACCAAGGATCACAATTAGCAAAAATTCTGTGGTCCTGACTTTTTCCTCCATAATGAAACAAGTCATTTTGACTCTTCAAGGACTACTGACCACTAGCAGATGCTGGACAGAAACTTAACTGTCATTTGAACAGTCAATCATATAGGCTTTCTTGGAGTTAAGGATGATCAAACCACTGATCTGATGATCCTGTTCTTGTTTACATCAACATCAGTGATTAACTTCATCATACTTTGAAATCTAGGAGATAGCAAGAATCACAAATAGTGAGTATTCACCAGCAACTGCCAGTGAAATATCAAATCTCAAACTTTCCCCCAAATAATAAGTATTTTAATGTTAGTGTGGGGTACCACATAAAATTAAAATAAATATTCATTTGTCAATAAGTTTACACATAATTTTCTGCTAACAGATGACATCAGATAGATGAAAAGAAAAGGAAGCACATGCTACTCTAGAGTAATCTTATTTGTATTATAGACATATGTCTGTTATGTAAATCTGTATGATAATATGTACAAAATATTAAACCAAGCCAACTTTCTAATTTGTTACTTTGTTGCTTATGTTAATCTAGTCCCTATGATTTCCTTCTCACAATCATATCCATACCTTTTACATATTAATAATGATTTTGAAAATGAATTTTTTTATCTTTCAAAAGTGTATAAACTTCGTTTTATTAAATTAAAGTGTACGGTTATTTCATTTTATGTTACGGAAATCACCAAACAAAATAATGGGCAAATAGAACGATCAGGGGTGAACTTTTCTAAGCCTAAAGCACAACCTGGTTCATGTAATATATTAGAAATAACCAATATGTGAACTTCGATAAACATTAATGCTGTATATTCTTTCTTCAAAACCAAAAATACAATACTTGGAGTGTGAAGAACAAAAATTCCTCAATGTATGATAAAATTAAAAAGGATATCTAAAAATCTGTATGACAATGACTATATTTTTAAATGGTTATTGTCTAAGTTTATTTTTCATATTTTTTAATTTTATATATTTCTTGTGTATAACTATTGCACAGGGGTGAAATTCTGCTGATGCTCACTGGTACTATTGAAGCGAAACTTATTTTTTAAGTGTTAATAGTACTGGAACTTATATGAGCTGCTTTGTTTGACGCTTTCTTTGCTGAGCTGTTATTTTGGATTCCTTGATAAAAAGAAGGATGCAAAGTACAGTCCACTTTTTGATTTGCACTTTGTACATGAGGTTCGAATTCCTTGATATTCCTGCAACTCGGTAACAAATAGTGAATCAAATGATAGATTGTGTTTCATATTTATTAATAGATAACTTATCTATTAACGATTAAGTTAAATCCTTAATGCGTCACAATAGAGGTCGCGATATTTTGGAACTTTTAACAAATATCAGTTTTCAGACTGATACATTAGACTACACACACAAATATATACGTATATATGGCACTGATATATGTATAAAGTTGTCCAGTTACGAAACTAAGTTTTAATTTACAAACAATCACGATACAGAATGTATACATATAAATATAACATGTGCTTTGATTATCTAAAGAAATATCCGCATGAAAGGGGTTTTGCGTTTTGGAAGCATGACACCTTAGTAGAAGGGGAAATGACTTAAAAAGTTAATCCGATAAACGTTTTGAAGAATAATGTTATAAACTGTCTAAAGGTAAAAAAATCAATGCTACGGCTGGACGCTTAATCTTTATATCTTATTAATTTAGTGTTACTAATACCTCACTAAACCGATCTCTTTCTTCTCAGTGAACCAGTGTTTGGTGTCCAAACTACTATTAACACTTGTGTTACAGTAGTCAATACAGCAAAACGTTCAAATCAAGGAAAAAGGATTAAACAGTGGTTACACTTAGTTACAACTTCGGATAGTCTTAGGACCTTAAATACGTTATAACTTTCTTGTGATGGAAAAACGAACACGACACTATTCTTGTGTATGCATGACGCACAAATTACGTCACAGCTAATCTAGTATGAGCCAACACGTGTTTGAGAAATGTGATATTCGATTCAGATAAGTATCGTTCCTGGATCCTCTGATGGACGAAGAATATTCAGTTACAGAAACTATATTCATACAGCACAGGATGTACAAATGAATCTCAAAGTCCTTAGTTACAATTTTTCTTCATATTGAGAATTTCTACAGTTTTTATAATCGAATCTCAAAGTCCTTTGTTGCAGTTGCTCTCCAAATTGTGTTTTTTCTACAACTTTCACAACTGAATCTCAAAGTCGTTAGTTGCAGTTGTTCTTCAAATTGTTTTTTCTACTATTAATTGTTTTACTCGCAACTGCAAGAAATAAAAAGAGAATGAACAATCATAATAAACACATTTTATTTAAACATCTCCAGCAAAATTTTACTGCCACAATGGATAATCGTCCCTACAGTGAAGTTAAGTTTCAAATGTTTGTAACTTATCCGTAAGAACTCGCTACCAATATTATGTTGATATTCGTTTCTAGACTCAACAAATCTAACATTATTTACTCAACTCGTTAACATCAAAATTACCCAGAGTAATTAGCTCTGTATATATGACTTGTCATTCCCAACGAAACATAAGAAAAATCATTACCTAAAGAGATCAAATGACTCCCAGTAGTAAAGATGACTACGTAACTTCACATACTCAGGTGACCGACCTCATAACTACTTTTACCAAGGGAAGACGAAGGGTGCTACCCTGAGTAAATGATACAGAACAACAAGTAGCTTAAGTAACAGTAATTTACTGACCTTCTTCATCAATGCGTTACGTAAAAACTTGTACTACATGAACAATAACAAATTTTGAAACATTCCTGGATTGATACAAGGAGGTAGAAAACACATGGTATGTTTATATACTATAACAAAACCAGAAAAAGAAAGATACTGAAAACATTATAGGTTGTTAATATAAAGCACATGAGTATTAGTAATAACAATGAACAAAAAATACAACAATAAAAGACACATTTTACAGTCTTATTATTCAAATTAGTGACAAAAATGTCCAGCAAATGTCAAACCCGTTCATGGCAACATGATGAGTATAGTGCATACTTTCCAAATACGAGAACAAGATAATTAATAAAATAATTAAAGTGTTAAGTTTACATTCGATGTGAGCTTGATTCAAGATATTTTATATATAAATAAACGATATACGTTTGAAGTTAATATTTGCTGCCAGTGAATGTTTATCATATTTCATGATGATTTAAGCAATAACCTAAAATTAGGCCTATTCATTCCACACAGCGAGGGAAGTTTAAAAACCATTCGTTATTTTGCATATCTTGTTGAGTTACAAGTGTATGTCTGTGTTTGTTTTCTTAAAGCAAAGCCACATTGAGCTTGCTGCTGAGTCCACCGAGGGGTGAGTTATAAGACCCAGTTCCTACAATATGAGTAAAGATATATATTAATTAAAATTTAAAATAGTATATTAATTTGAAATATATATACGGAGATGAGTTCAAACACGAAATACCATATAATTATCGAACAAGACACATACTCTTTAAAATATAAAAGTTTTGAAACAAGAATTAGTGCATTCTAGTTAAATTATAAAACACAAATAGCAATTAATAGTGTGTATAAGGTAAGGTAAAAATATTAATTACTACTCTAAAGGCTTGTTTAAGTATTTCTTTAAATTACTTGTTTAAACAGAAATGATTGGTAACTTTTGTGTGAACAAAGAAAACATGGTTAGAGATAACAAGTGGAAAAGTTAAAAGTGTGGAGTGGTGCAAATGATTGTTTTATATATGATCATATACAGGTGTCAGGGGCAAATTGAGCTGTCGGGACACCTGACAAATAAATTCATGGTGACGCGTAGGCTATTGGAGTAATATTCTGGTTATTAACTGACCCATTGCTGTTGATTAACGAATATAAAGATACATTATGAATTTTGAGTAATTGACCGTACGTTTCAAGATCCTTGTCCGCCCTTGATTGGTGTACAGATCATATAACTTCAACCTTTCGAGCCACATGTATCTTGAACTGTGATGCTATGTCCGTGGCAAAAGGCATGTATACGTGCTGTCTTATCCTTCACTTGTCTTATCAAGTGCTCTTTATGAACATTGGTGATTAAGATGAATTTCACATAACCACTTTCAGTTGGAAAATATTGAGCAATTTAGTGACATGTGTTTAGGTACCCAGACATGTTGTTTTTATATTCTTATAAGATAGAAATTATAAATAAGAAATAACGGTAAATACTATCGCCTACTTGCAGTACTGTTGGTACTTGTTCTGTGAATCCCAATTGTTATCGTTACAAGACGTACGGTTTTCTGGGTGATTTTTTGTTTTTTTTCGCATGCTATGCGACTTACAAATTAGTGAAGTCACCGTTATTTTTTAATCATCAACTTCTAATTATAAACATCACAATTACAATTTACATGATTTTCTGCTTGATAAACAACAACTAAAAAATAGTAAAATACTGTATAACATACGACCGTCTAAAGTTAAAAGTAGCAGATATCAGGATAAAAATAGCAAAAACGATCTTCCTTATAATAAGATGGTTTCGTTTAGTTCTACTTTATAATATATTGACTGGTGTGCAGAGAAAGGAATTATCCCTGAAAACACATTTTATAAAAAACTAAGAACAGTTATTTTATGTATATTCTTGAATGAATTTTTTGCCACCACAACCTTCAAATTAGTAACTCAGAAACTTGTTTGTTTGTTTTAAATTTCAGGAGAAGATAAACGAGGACAATCTTCGTTAATCCCAAATTCAGAAGGGAAATACAACTGGGAAGTAGTCAAATTGTCGTTATCACCAACCCCCAACTCTTGAACTACTTTTTTACCAACGAATAGTGGGATTACCCGTACATTATATCTCCCCTACAGTTAAAACGGGAAGTATGTTAGGGGTGACGGGGCTTCGAACCCACGACCCTCAGATTTCTGTGGAGGGCCTTAACCATCTGACCATGCTAGACCCAACTCAGAGTTTGCGGTAAATATGAATGAAACGACATATTAATGGATATGTTCGTGTTTAAAAGGCCTTTCATGTGTTCATATACACTAAGGGTGCTTTATAGAACTATGTTAACAAGTTTGCATTAACAGTTTCTAAGTTTACTGATCTTACCACTTTTATTAGTTGAGTCAAAACGTTACAGTCATATACTTATTCTTGGAAAATCACAAATAGCTTCGAAATATCATAATGCCGAAGCCTCAGCAGCTGATTTGGCCGGAAGTAGAATAAAGAACTGACTAGAACTGAAAATTCATAAATTAAAATTAAGATTTCTTTCATAAAAATATCACCTATGGTATTAGGTTAATTCTAACACGGTGTCCGGCTGTTATCATAATGCAAAACATCTGTTGTATCCCTACGTTATCAATGGTACCAGGATGAGGGCAGAGTAGAAGGTAACCCGACTATCCAGTTTCAGCTATATAAACTCTTTAGATGTAGTGTCGAAGACAGTCTACCATAGCAGAGCAATCCAACAGACAAAGGTGGGAATTTGAATGTTTTCTACCTGTAAACAGAATTATTCAAAGGGTTAAAAAATATTAATAATTATTATTAATACTATTATTATACGGAAAAGTGTTGTTATTTTAAATTCTTCATTGTAGATATCAAGCTACCCGTTTTTGTTTCTTTTTCTGTGAATATTTTAAGACGTTGCATAACTGTTATGGCTTTAAAAGTTTCCTGTATTTACGAGTTAACTGAATTTAATTGTTCCCCAAGTGGCGCTGATCTGTACTGTTCGAACTTCTAATAAGCACGTGATCCACACTTTACAAATTTTAACACATTAGAGAACAATGTTATCCGTATTTAAGTGAACCTAATAATTTAAAAAAAATATTTAAGTAATTGGTATCAAAAAAGGTTTTGTTTGTACTGACCTTCATAATTTATTTTTGTCACATAAAGAACGAAAGATCAAGATTACAGAACATTAACTGCTAATCTATCTCTCTAATTATGTGAAATATATTTATATCTTTACTACGAAATTAATTAAATGGGTGATTTTTCTCAGGATGAAGATTCTTATAGCAACCTTGTTCTTCGGACTTGCTTCCGCCAGCTTCTACCAGGGTTCGTATACGTTTAGCATTTCCTTCAAAATTGTGTAATTTCAAATTAAAAGTACCATTACTGTGTAGTACATAAAATAAAATATTATAATTTTAGTTTATAAATTTGCTCTAGATCTATGGATTAAGCGTCATTAAAAGAATCATCTGATGGGTGAAAATAAAAGAGCTCTATCATGTGATAAATAAATATTTGTTTTCAACAAAGAGTTAAACAAATTTGTACATACGTATACAAGACATAGGTAAAATTAACCTAATGGACAAATTGTATTTCATTTAACTTTATAATTTCTACTAAAAATTTGTGTTTATTTTTTGTAGTGCTTGACCATGCTGCCGACGAGGCCGTTTTGGAATTTATGGTTGGAATGGAAAAAGTTCCTTCCCTGAAACAAACTGTAGGATACGATCTAGGCATGCGTGTTGACGAGTAAGAGCTTCATACCAAGTAACAATAATTTAATTTTAAACTTGCAAGAGATTAGTAAAACTTAGAGACCATTTACATAGAACAAAATAGTATTGGTAATATGTAACGATATCGTCAGTATAAATCTAGTAATGGAAAAAAATGACATATTTGAACTGTTTTTTCTTAAAGTTAGTTGCTTATTTCCCTAGTAGCACAGCAGTACGTCTGCAGACTTATAATGTTATAAACCGGGTTTCGATACCAGTGGTGGACAGAGTACAAAGAGTCCTCAGTGTAGTTTGTGTTTAAGAACAAACAAAAACAACTTGTCGTGTAAATATATTTTATTACTTCAAACGAGTGGTTTTCAGGAAAAAGTAAATAGATTCTTTCAAATAATTAAACATTCCGTTAAATAATTTCATAAAATGAAGTTATAAAACAATAATGCGATATATTTCGGTTCGTTTTAGGTACGGTGAATTAATTAATTAAGAAATACATACAATACTAATTTGTCCTGTCTACAATAATGTACTTATGTGTTATACTGTTATAAGAATGGTGGGAAAATAAAGGTAGAATGAAATTAATAGAATTCAAATTTTATTCTGCATTAAATGTTACATGTAAAAAGCAGGCAAGTGAAAAGAGGCTACGGAACTTGTACTAAGAACCTCTGTTCTACTACTGAGCTGTTCAAAGTTACAAGCTCGTTGAAACCGAAAAGACAAGAATTTACGTGTATAAATGTTCCCTAAGTAAGCGGTTGTGTAGCCGTACACTAACCATTCAGATACACTTTATTATTCCAGCCGTGCATATCTTCATCAATGGCGAGGGTTTTGAGTACATTGACAGCCTTAATGACACTGGCAGTCGAAGATAGCATTGAAAAGTGACTTAATGATCCAATAGGATGGATAGTTTGAAAATATCCCTCTCTGAAAAACGACAAACTGATATTACACACTGCCTTGATACTAGTGCACATGGATTAAAAAAAGAAAGAAAGAGAACATTACCTCTAAGGATATTCAGGGACATGGGTTTTCCTTCTTCCACCAATGAAATGGTCCAAGAGAAGGCTAGTTCTAGTTTAAAATAAACAAGGAAAGTAAAGTATTGTAAGCTGTAGATTTCAGAAGTGAAAATACAGAAGGCCAATTTGACTCTTTTAGCAGAACCCCTTTTTAAGGCTTTGGAAATTGTTAGCTGAAATTTCTTTTTGAATGTAATTCTTCCTTGATGTAAATATTATTAGTTATGATTGGTATTTAGGTGTGTTTTGATACTGACGGTAACTCACTTTCCAAGTTGTGAGAAGTAAGTACCGTCTGTTAAGCAAAATTCCTCTCTTAATATTTTCTCGCTTCTGTAATAGTTGTAATATCTGAAACGAGGTTGTCACTTTTCTCATAGTTTGTCAAACAGAAGCATCAGTCAACTAGAGTAAAATGTCTTTATATGTAATAGAGTTGTGTTTTTGTGCTTATAAAGCCACATCTGGGCATCTGCTATGTCCACTCAAAGAAATTTAGCGAACTTCTGGTTTTAGCGTTTTAAATCCGTTGACTTCTAGCTGTCCAACCAAGGGACACACATACACACACACACATATATATATATAGAAAGAGATTTTTAAAGTTCCACCTACACTTGAAGCAGACTGTGAAAAATATTAGATATCTTAGTTCCAGAAATGTCTGTTAATGAAGCTGTGTAAATATTTAGTGTTTTATTTTGTCTCTATTATAGAATTGAAGAAGACATCAAGACAGAACTGGGCAAGACCCTGAAAGAAGCCTTGGACAATGTTTTGCAAAAGATTAAGGATTCTCTTGATCACGGAAGAGAAGTTAGCCAAGAACTTCTAGACAAAGTAAAGAACAATTTCAATTGTTATGAAATTATACTTTAACTACTCTCTGGGGATGAGAGCTTTTACATTATAATCTGAACATATAAATAATTTTAGAGTAATTCTTACCTTTCTTTTACTGTAGGCAAAGGATATTGTCAGTCAGCTGAAAGATCTTGGAATTGACGCTGGCTCAAAAGCCTTGGAGCTCCTGAACCGATTGAAAGATAGATTAAAGGATTGGATTAAATCCCTTTTGGAGAAGTTGGGTATTGGAAAGAGGAACATTGTGGACATATTGCATGAACTCATTAAGGATCTTGACATCAAGGCTATCCTCATAAGAATTAGAGACAAGGTACTATTCGTCTTTTGAAATACTGTATGAAGTTTACACTTCTTTTGCTGAGAGATAATTTATGTTAGATTAAGTTGATCTTTTGAATTTTCTTTTATCCTTGTTCGGTTATCTTTCGAAGTTCTTTGTTCAATTTACTAATTGTTTTAATATGATACATAGGCTTGTTAACATTGGTTAACTTCTGCTTTAGATCATCGAGAATGTTAACATCGAGGCTATCGTAAACTACATCCGTGAGAAGCTTGGAGAAAAGTCTGAGGTACGTTATGTTTTACAGAACTAAGTTAAAACGATTCAACAAATACGCGATATTATGTAATACTAGATAAAAAAGAATTAATGTTCAAAAATTTTCAATAACAAAAAACAAAATAGCCGGAACGTTGAGATTTTGGAAACTACATTGAAAAAACAGATAATGATTCAAACGACTAGAATCCAACCCAGTAATGTAGAATTAAGAAACCTTTCACTTTGATTATTGTCGCATTTATCTTACACCACTGTTATTTAAGATGGCAAAATAATATTTCCTTAAAAATAGCTTTACATGTGAGTATGCGTGTTTTGGTTTTCCCTCAAGTTTGCATAACATATAATTTCTACCGATTTTTTTACTCATACTATTACATGGATTTAGAATTGATACAGATCTTCTTATGTTTTCACAGGTAATAAAAATGCAATGAATTTATTGATATTATGTACATCATTAATGGTCATTGATGCTTTTTTTGTTCAGCTGGTAAGGAGACTATTGGAGATCATTAAAAACCAAGGCATTGATGCTCTAAGAGACCTTATTGACAAGATTCTCAATATCGGAGGTCAATATTCAATCATTGAACTGTGGGAGAAGATAAAGAACTTCTTCAAGGATTTAGGTTTACAAATACAAGAGAAATTCTTTAAATTTGCCGAGTGGGTCAAGTCCATCTGGAGTTCTGGTCTGGAAGCTGCAAAGGATAAACTGGCCAAGGTTAAGATTATCGCCCAGGAGGTAAGAAAAATATAAACTTATCAAGTATTCTCGTAAGAATGTTTAGTGAGCTGAAATGACAATAATACTAGATGAACCGCGCAAAGAAAATTCTTGTAGAGAATACAAGCCTATATTATTTATCCATTAAATAGATTCCTTATTAAGTTTGCACGCTTTCCATGAAAAGTGATCATACATATATATATTTTACAATCGTTTTATTGTCCAGTTCATCGACCATGCCAAAGACGTCAGTGCTGAAGTTGCCCGGGAAGCCTTGGAATTTTTCAGACCATACAAGGAGGATCTGGGAGGACTTTGGGACAAATTGGTCGAAGAAGCCAAAAATATCATTGGAATCTCTCCTTAGTTTTCTGGCTTCCACTCTCTTATCACTTTTTCCTTCTTCGTGAAAACATTGCACGTTGTAACGTGCCTAGATACTAATAATAAGTATTTGTAAAAAAAGAGTCTACGATACTTAATAAACTTTCATGAGGAAATTACTGTTTGACTGATGATAATTTAACGTACACTAAAACAACAGCAATTTTATATGTTATAAAAAATACAAGAACAAAAATTTATGAAGAATAGTCCACTCTTTTAAAAGTAGCTGAAGGCCTTAACCACGTTAATACACTTTGGACGACAATAATATTGTCTCACAAGTCAAGCTAATTAACGCCATGAAACCAACTAACACATAATAAATGGTATTTATAAAGGTCGTGTTTTTTTAAATTGACGTGTTCTATCTTACACACTTTCGATGATTTCTAAGTGTTATTAATTCCTTTATTCAAACCATTCAATATCAAAGTATTAACTGTTTCTTGAGTTTCAGGTAAGGATGAACGATGTTTACGAAGAAAATTGACTGAAATACAGAAAGCGTATTTTCTGTATTGAGCTGCCGTTATGAGTTTCGACCTAAAAAAAAGAGAACATTTACCATTTATCGTTTTCAACAACAAATGAAAATGAAAGACTGAAGACACTAATGTAATTTATCTCATCATTTAATTTCGCCAAGTTTCAGTCAATTTATTGAATTACGACACGGGGATTTTTTTTAGAATGTTGTTTCGTCTAAGTAATTACCTGTTATGACCAAGACACCTTTACCAAATTAAATGAAACTCCTTTATTCATGTTTCATAAACTATATGGTTTCACTTTATTAAACTGTTAGAACGGTACCAAATGTGTAATAGAATCGCAAGGTACGTAACAGGTACGATCTTCCTTGTTAATTTCATGGCATCATTTGCTTTGGGGCAATAGGACTAGTTGCCCCAGGTTTCGGTTTTCTCTACCCAGAATTTGTAAAATACAACGTGATTACGCAAACGATGATCGAAATATTGTTCACAAATAAATGAAAGAAGTAAAAAAAAGTGAATGTGCTATTTCCTGATTCAACTTGATTCAAATCACAGAACATTTTGTGAAATGAATTCACTGGCTGAATTTTAAAACTCGAAACCTAAATGATACACTTTCTTGTATCGTAAGTAAAAATTTGTTTTTCACTATCCTTCGTTTTACTTTCAAGCGAAATAAAAAAGAAAGACAATGTAAGAGGACATCAAATTACATTTCGATTCATAAATGTAGGATTTGAAGTATGTATAATAATGATAATTAATAATAAATATACACTCATATTTGAATAAACACAGTATTTACAGTTATACGTTTTATACCATTACCATACAGCTTAATATATATGACAATTTGAAGCTGTATAACACTTGTTTTTCGGTTTGACACCTCAGTTAAAACCCGTATGCCATGTCTAACGTTGATCACATTTCACATTACCTTCTATTCTTCTCGTCTAAAATGGCTTTGATATAAGGAAATATATACTCACATTACGCTATACCAAGAAGTCATGAAGTCTGGAATAGTTTCTGTATAATCAAAATACAGTTCTTTTCCACTTCATTATTTTATTTACTAGTCCGCGATGTGTTTAGGCCTGTTTGTCATTCAATTAGCCTTTTCAAACACCGCCCGTCCGCTGCCTGACAGTGCGCTGTTTTAGTTATCTTAAATTAGTAAATTGTTGTTGACAACTCATGAAAATATATATTTTTTAAAGATTTTATTAACGTAAATCTAAAAACTCCAAAATTTGTGAGTGCTTCACAATTTCAGAAACGTTTTCCAGAAAGGTTTCAGAATTCTCAGGAATTTCATTGCGACAAAGAAGTAGACATAATTATTCCTTTAAACCCATGTAAACATTCTTTTAAGTCAACAAACATTTCCAGTATATTAAAGTCCTCAAATATGCATATACAATCTGAACTTTTTTTTTTAAATCAGCGAGTAAATGTATGTATGAATATACCCGAAAAGTTCTCAGATATATAAATATCACCTGAACTGAGTTTTTTCTTAAATCAACTAATTGTATATGAATAAATTCCAAAAATATATGTTTGTTTTCCATGTTGTTGAAGAGACACAACCGTAACACTCGCTTGTTACTATTTTATGGAAGCATATCTTTTTTTTTTTCCTTTATCAATCCACCCTCATACATTGATCTGTTAGGACCTCTCATGATAATGACTGCTCTTATCTGCATAATAAAGACATATTAATTAAATATAATTACTTGAAAATTACAGAAAAATAGTAGTAACAAAACAAAACAATAAAATCATTACCAAACATATCAATAATAAGACGAACTGCAATAAACGGAAAATTATCACACACAATCAAAATTGCCATTCTTAATCTCTGCACTGTACTCCTCACTTAACAAATGCCCGAGTCGCGATGAATACAATACAAATCTGACAGTTTATCCCATAACCGAAACCATAAGAAATCGAAATACATTTTGACCTCTAACTGAGCCTTAACGAAAGGAAAACCAACACCACGCAACACAACCGTATTACCAGTGGAATAAATCACAAACTCAGCTATACCCGTACTCAAATGTAACAACCAGAGATGACGAAAACTCAAATGATGTAAAATCCAACCAAAACTACCTGTCCTTTTACGTGATCCATTATCTTACGGCCTAAAACTGTTTTAAACAAATTAAAAATTAAATTCCACGAATCCTGTACTTTAGAACATTGGAAAATCAAATAAGCAATAGTTTCTCGAGCAACACCACATAAGAAACATAAGCCCTTTATATGATAAAACATAAATATCCATTTAATATTGGCAGTCACTGCATGATGCCAGAGGATGTAATATAAATTACAATAAAGATAATCGAGAAACGAATCAAAACAACCTTCCCAAACACATGGCCAGTCACTAGAGGGTACAACACTTCTCCGAAACTCGTGCGGGTCATGGGAGTGAACATTTCTATTATTTTTAACTTGCCTGCTAAGTATGAACTTTAAAAACATTTAATTTCCAGGAGAAATTAGCAAACGTCAGAGTCTGATAGTTTATTTGACACTGGAGGGTCTTTGATACTAAAGTAATTTAAATTTATAATTTAGAAATGGTTTTACAAAAACGTGTTTTGCAGCTGTCAAATCTTATTATTTAATCCACCACCAGCCCAAGAGCAGGTGGTGGACGATATTAACTAGCTACCTACCCTCTTGCGTGTTAATGAAAAATTAGTGGCAACTTTGTTCAAGTATTTCTGATGAAGCTTGGTTGGAATTCCGAAAGAAACAAACACTTTACTTAATGTGGGAAAGTTCAACTGTGAAGTTCCCCAGCAGAAAGTCTACGGACTTACAAATCTAAAATCAGGTGTTCGGTCCCCATCGGTGGACTTAGCAGATAGCCTGATGTGACTTTGCTGTAAGAAAACACACAGACACTCAACCGTGAAGTAGTTTTATATTTATTCAGATAGTGATAGAATCTTCTATTTTAGATACTTAGTATAGTTTAACTTGAAGTATTTTTTGTTTGTATATAAATGTATCGATTCAGTATTTTAAAAAAGGTATAATAACATCAAATTTAAGTGTTCCCATAGCATAAAATTCTTAGAAAGTTTTAATTTGTTAAATTAGCATTGTAATTCCACCTCCAAAAGAATTATTTTAAAAACTGGAAAGTTTATACATTAATAAAATATTTCAGTTTAACATGGTACTCCAGGTTATTTTTTATATGTCAACACCAAATTTTATTTGGTATCTTTCTTACCTTGGCAGATCATTCCTAAGAAACAAACAATTTGTAAGGATAAGTTTGGTCAGTTTTGTGGGCCTAGTACTCGTGAAGTACAATAGAAGTTCATATAAACTCGACATAAAATTAAATAAAAAGTGATTTTGAAAACGTTTTTTAAACAGTCTGGCTGGAAAACGTTTTAATGCTAATACACATGATTTTTTGTGTGTAATGTTAAAACTACATTAGCCATAGCTGTTGTACTTGTGAAAAAACACAGACCAATGTCTTGTGCATACATTTTTATACAGTTGTTTCCCGTAATAAGTTTATACATAAAAATGGATCTTATAACATACTGTATATCTCCTCCAACTACACATCACATTCGAAGATTATATGTACATATTTAAATAACAACAATATTAGTACAGGATAAACTAATGCAACTAATTTTGTAAAATCATAAAAGCAACAAATGGACTACTAAAATATCAAAGTACTTTTTATTTTCAGCATGATAAATCTGCACACAATACAAAGTTCCAACTAAAGAATTGTTCAAATATGTTACATTAAGAATTATATATTTTAAATCTCTTACATAGCAATTAATGAAACACTTTCGACAGATTTTGACCAAACTGGTGTATTTTTTTCATGAGGCATCTCTTCCTAAAAGTACGATGAAACATGCAAGTAACTGCAAAAAGCAACTTGCATCAGTTTTTTCAGTGTAACTACACAATGAAAATACTCTTTTCTTATTAATGTACCAACAATAATTAGCTAACACCCAACAGGTTACTCTATATCACAAAATCATAAGCTAGATCTAGCATAAATACTACACAAATTCATTCATTCTGTAATGTCAGTTTCCAAACCTAATAATGGTAACATACCCCTTATACAAAAATACCAATTATATCAATTCCTCCATACTCCCAATGTTTAAACCCTGTGGTCTATTTCCAATATAAAATGTTTTTAATGATAATAATGCTTCATGAATTCTTTTTGTTTGCTATATAAAGAGGAATATTCAAGATAATGGTTATTTTTAATAATCTTTTCAATATTCAAATGATATTAAAATTGTTTATCTAAGCTGATGAGAATGTATCATTGAAGTTCACATTTCAGTACTTCAAAGTGATTCATTAATCTAAAAAAACAGAAATTTTGGAGCCTTTCATTCTTAAAACCAGTCATGGGACACGCTATAGACACTGACTAAAGTACTGAACTGAAATACTTTAAAACTACAACCAGATAAAAACTTGTAGTTTATATAGATCAATGAAGCCTGAAAAAAACAGCATTAACTATTAACAAGTGTAGCCAGAAATGCTTTGATCATACAAAATTTAAGACTCTCTATGAATCACAAACAGTTCATTTCTCTAGTTTTATATACAGTATTCTTCTTAGCTTATCATAAATGGCTTTTCAAATCTGCAAGCCTCATACTCACTAAATCTAAGAAGCTAAAATATATTTAAATTTAACAAAAACTCTCTTTGCTAACTTGAAGATGACCTAAAAGGTCGAAACATTGTTCTGTATTTTATTTAAATTAAAGTTTTAATACTCTTACCAGCTGCCTTTAGAATACAGATCCTACAAGAATTTCATGACATGTTTAATGGCTATCACAATGACACTGACTTGAAAGAGAAAAAATGCCACATCTTTATTTCTTTAAGCTAATTTTGTTTTTTCTTTAAGCTAATATATATAACAGATATATGACAGAAATTTATACCCTTACGCTTGCCTTGAGCTTATTCTTAAACAGTTTGGAGTAACAAGACATTCAAAGAGTAATTCTTCTGAAACAAACGCTAAAACCTTTCTGCTTTATTAATGTTTGCAAAGCTTAAACTTCAGATCCTCCCCAAACTATCCATAGAAATAATCAAGTTCCATAGTTTGTGGCATCTTACAGAATATTTCAAAGTTGTTTAGCACATTAAAGACCACATATTTAATGCAATCATGCTATATCATTAAATGATTCTCTTAGGTTCACCAAGGATCACAATTAGCAAAAATTCTGTGGTCCTGACTTTTTCCTCCATAATGAAACAAGTCATTTTGACTCTTCAAGGACTACTGACCACTAGCAGATGCTGGACAGAAACTTAACTGTCATTTGAACAGTCAATCATATAGGCTTTCTTGGAGTTAAGGATGATCAAACCACTGATCTGATGATCCTGTTCTTGTTTACATCAACATCAGTGATTAACTTCATCATACTTTGAAATCTAGGAGATAGAAAGAATCACAGCCAGTGAGTATTCACCAGCAACTGTCAGTGAAATATCAAATCTCAAACCTTCCCCCTAAAAAATAAGTATTTTAATGTTAGTGTGGGGTACCACATTAAATTAAAAAAAATATTCATTTGTCAATACGTTTACACATACTTTTCTACTGACAGATGACATCAGATACATGAAAAGAAAAGGAAGCACATGCTACTCTAGAGTAATCTTATTTGTATTATAGACATATGTCTGTTATATAAATCTGTATGATAATATGTACAAAATATTAAACCAAGCCAACTTTCTAATTTGTTACTTTGTTGCTTATATTAATCTAGTCCCTAAGATTTCCTTCTCACAATCATATCCATACCTTTTACATATTAATAATGATTTTGAAAATGAATTTTATTATCTTTCAAAAGTGTATAAACTTCGTTTTATTAAATTAAAGTGTAGGGTTATTTTATTTTATGTTACGGAAATCACCAAACAAAATAATGGGCAAATAGAATGATCAGGGGTGAACTGTTCTAAGCCTAAAGCACAACCTGGTTGGAATAATATATTAGAAATAACCAGTATGTGAACTTCGATAACCATAAATGCTGTATATTCTTTCTTCAAAACCAAAAATACAATACTTGGAGTGTGAAGAACAAAAATGCCTCAATGTATGATAAAATTAAAAAGGATATATAAAATTTGTATGACAATGACTATATTTTTTAATGGTTATTGTCTAAGTTTATTTTTCATATTTTTAATTTTATATATTGCTTGTGTATAACTATTGCACAGGGGTGAAATTCTGCTGATGCTCACTGGTACTATTGAAGCGAAACTTATTTTTTAAGTGTTAATAGTACTGGAACTTATATGAGCTGCTTTGTTTGACGCTTTCTTTGCTGAGCTGTTATTTTGGATTCCTTGATAAAAAGAAGGATGCAAAGTACAGTCCACTTTTTGATTTGCACTTTGTACATGAGGTTCGAATTCCTTGATATTCCTGCAACTCGGTAACAAATAGTGAATCGAATGATAGATTTTGTTTCATATTTATTAATAGATAACTTATCTATTAACGATTAAGTTAAATCCGTAATGCGTCACAATAGAGGTCGCGATATTTTGGAACTTTTAACAAATATCAGTTTTCATACTGATACATTAGACTGCACACACAAATATATACATATATATGGCACTGATATATGTATAAAGTTGTCCAGTTACGAAACTAAGTTTTAATTTACAAACAATCACAATACAGAATGTATACATGCAAATATAACATGTGCTTTGTTTATCTAAAGAAATATCCGCATGAAAGGGGTTTTGCGTTTTGGAAGCATGACACCTTAGTAGAAGGGGAAATGACTCGGTAAAATTAATCCGATAAACGTTTTGAATAATAATGTTATAAACTGTCTAAAGGTAAAAAAACCAATGCTACGGCTGGACGCTTAATCTTTATATCTTATTAATTTAGTGTTACTAATACCTCACTAAACCGATCTCTTTCTTCTCAGTGAACCAGTGTTTGGTGTCCAAACTACTATTAGCACTTGTGTTACAGTAGTCAATACAGCAAAACGTTCAAATCAAAGAAACAGGATTAAACAGTGGTTTACCACAGTTACAGCTTCAGATAGTCTTAGGACCTTAAATACGTTATAACTTTCTTGTGATGGAAAAACGAACACGACACTATTCTTGTGTATGCATGACGCACAAATTACGTCACAGCTAATCTAGTATGAGCCAACACGTGTTTGAGAAATGTGATATTCGATTCAGATAAGTATCGTTCCTGGATCCTCTGATGGACGAAGAATATTAAGTTACAGAAACTATATTCATACAGCACAGGATGTACAAATGAATCTCAAAGTCCTTAGTTACAATTTTTCTTCGTATTGAGAATTTCTACAGTTTTTATAACCGAATCTCAAAGTCCTTTGTTGCAGTTGCTCTCCAAATTGTGTTTTTTTCTACAACTTTCACAACTGAATCTCAAAGTCGTTAGTTGCAGTTGTTCTTCAAATTGTTTTTTCTACTATTAATTGTTTTACTCGCAACTGCAAGAAATAAAAAGAGAATGAACAATCATAATAAACACATTTTATTTAAACATCTCCAGCAAAATTTTACTGCCACAATGGATGATCGTCCCTACAGTGAAGTTAAGTTTCAAATGTTTGTAACTTATCCGTAAGAACTCGCTACCAATATTATGTTGATATTCGTTTTCAGACTCAACAAATCTAACATTATTTACTCAACTCGTTAACATCAAAATTACTCAGAGTAATTAGCTCTGTATATATGACTTGTCATTCCCAACGAAACATAAGAGAAATCATTACCTAAAGAGATCAAATGACTCCCAGTAGAAAAGATGACTACGTAACTTCACATACTCAGGTGACCGACCTCATAACTACTTTTACCAAGGGAAGACGAAGGGTGCTACCCTGAGTAAATGATACAGAACAACAAGTAGCTTAAGTAACAATAATTTACTGACCTTCTTCATCAATGCGTTACGTAAAAAACTTGTACGTACATGAACAATAACAAATTTTAAAACATTCCTGTATTGATACGAGGAGGTAGAAAACACATGGTATGTTTATATACTATAGCAAAACCAGAAAAAGAAAGATACTGAAAACATTATAGGTTGTTAATATAAAGCACATGAGTATTAGTAATAACAATGAACAAAAAATACAACAATAAAAGACACATTTTACAGTCTTATTATTCAAATTAGTGACAAAAAATGTCCAGCAAATGTCAAACCCGTTCATGGCAACATGATGAGTATAGTGCATATTTTCCAAATACGAGAACAAGATAATTAATAAAATAATTAAAGTGTTAAGTTTACATTCGATGTTAGCTTGATTCAAGACGATATACGTTTTGAACACTCTTTATGAACACTGGTGATTAAAATGAATTGCACACAACCACTTTCAGTTGGAAAATATTGAGCAATTTAGTGACATGTGTTTAGGTACCCAGGCATGTTGTTTTTATATTCTTATAAGATAGAAATTATAAATAAGAAATAATGGTAAATACTATCGCCTACTTGCAGTACTGTTGGTACTTGTTCTGTGAATCCAATTGTTATCGTTACAAGACATACAGTTTTCTGGGTGTTTTGGTTTTTTTGCATGCTATGTGACTTACAAATTAGTGAAGTCACTGTTATTTATTAATCATCAACTTGTAATTATAAACATCACAATTACAATTTACATGATTTTCTGCTTGATAAACGACAACTAAAAAATAGTTTGTTTGTTTTGGAATTTCGCACAAAGCTACTCGAGGGCTATCTGTGCTAGCCGTCCCTAATTTAGCAGTGTAAGACTAGAGGGAAGGCAGCTAGTCATCACCACCCACCGCCAACTCTTAGGCTACTCTTTTACCAACGAATAGTGGGATTGACCGTCACATTATACACCCCACGGCTGGGAGAGCGAGCATGTTTATCGCGACGCGGGCACGAACCCGCGACCCTCGGAGTACGAGTCGCACGCCTTACGCGCTCGGCCATGCCGGGCCCTAAAAAATAGTAAAATACTGTATAACATACGACCGTCTAAAGTAAAAAGTAACAGATATCAGGATAAAAATAACAAAAAACGATCTTCCTTATAATAAGATGGTTTCGTTTAGTTCTACTTTATAATATATTGACTGGTGTGCAGAGAAAGGAATTATCTCTGAAAACACATTTTATAAAAAACTAAGAACAGTTATTTCATGTATATTCTTGAATGAATTTTTTGCCACCACAACCTTCAAATTAGTAACTCAGAAACTTGTTTGTTTGTTTTAAATTTCAGGAGAAGATAAACGAGGACAATCTTCGTTAATCCCAAATTCAGAAGGGAAATACAACTGGGAAGTAGTAAAGTTGTCGTTATCACCAACCCCCAACTCTTGAACTACTTTTTTACCAACGAATAGTGGGATTACCCGTACATTATATCTCCCCCTACAGTTAAAACGGGAAGTATGTTAGGGGTGACGGGGCTTCGAACCCACAACTTTCAGATTTCTGTGGAGGGCCTTAACCATCTGACCATGCTAGACCCAACTCAGAGTTTGCGGTAAATATGAATGAAACGACATATTAATGGATATGTTAGTGTTTAAAAGGCCTTTCATGTGTTCATATACACTAAGGGTGCTTTATAGAACTATGTTAACAAGTTTGCATTAACAGTTTCTAAGTTTACTAATCTTACCACTTTTATTAGTTGAGTCAAAACGTTACAGTCATATACTTATTCTTCGAAAATCACAAATAGCTTCGAAATATCATAATGCCGAAGCCTCAGCAGCTGATTTGGCCGGAAGTAGAATAAAGAACTGACTGGTACTGAAAATTCATAAATAAAAATTAAGATTTCTTTCATAAAAATATCACCTATGGTATTAGGTTAATTTTAACACGGTGTCCGGCTGTTATCATAATGCAAAACATCTGTTGTATCCCTACGTTATCAATGGTACCAGGATGAGGGCAGAGTAGAAGGTAACCCGACTATCCAGTTTCAGCTATATAAACTCTTTAGATGTAGTGTCGAAGACAGTCTACCATAGCAGAGCAATCCAACAGACAAAGGTGGGAATTTGAATGTTTTCTACCTGTAAACAGAATTATTCAAAGGGTTAAAAATATTGATAATTATTATTAATACTATTATTATACGGAAAAGTGTTGTTATTTTAAATTCTTCATTGTAGATATCAAGCTACCCGTTTTTGTTTCTTTTTCTGTGAATATTTTAAGACGTTGCATAACTGTTATGGCTTTAAAAGTTTCCTGTATTTACGAGTTAACTGAATTTAATTGTTCCCCAAGTGGCGCTGATCTGTACTGTTCGAACTTCTAATAAGCACGTGATCCACACTTTACAAATTTTACCACATTAGAGAACAATGTTATCCGTATTTAAGTGAACCTAATAATTTTACAAAAATATTTAAGTAATTGGTATCAAAAAAGGTTTTGTTTGTACTGACCTTCATAATTTATTTTTGTCACATAAAGAACGAAAGATCAAGATTACAGAACATTAACTGCTAATCTATCTCTCTAATTATGTGAAATATATTTATATCTTTGCTACGAAATTAATTAAATGGGTGATTTTTCTCAGGATGAAGATTCTTATAGCAACCTTGTTCTTCGGACTTGCTTCCGCCAGCTTCTACCAGGGTTCGTATACGTTTAGCATTTCCTTCAAAATTGTGTAATTTCAAATTAAAAGTATCATTACTGTGTACTACATAAAACAAAATATTATAATTTTAGTTTATAAATTTGCTCTAGATCTATGGATTAAGCGTCATTAAAAGAATCATCTGATGGGTAAAAATAAAAGAGCTCCATCATATGATAAATAAATATTTGTTTTCAACAAAGAGTTAAACAAATTTTTACATACGTATACAAGACATAGGTAAAATTAACCTAATGGACAAATTGTATTTCAGTTAACTTTATAATTTCTACTAAACATTTGTGTTTATTTTTTGTAGTGCTTGACCATGCTGCCGACGAGGCCGTTTTGGAATTTATGGTTGGAATGGAAAAAGTTCCTTCCCTGAAACAAACTGTAGGATACGATCTAGGCATGCGTGTTGACGAGTAAGAGCTTCATACCAAGTAACAATAATTTAATTTTAAACTTACAAGAGATTAGTAAAACTTAGAGACCATTTACATAGAACAAAATAGTATTGGTAATATGTAACGATATCGTCAGTATAAATCTAGTAATGGAAAAAAATGACATATTTGAACTGTTTTTTCTTAAAGTTAGTTGCTTATTTCCCTAGTAGCACAGCAGTATATCTCCAGACTTATAATGTTATAAACCGGGTTTCGATACCAGTGGTGGACAGAGTACAAAGAGTCCTCAGTGTAGTTTGTGTTTAAGAACAATCAAAAACAACTTGTCGTGTAAATATATTTTATTACATCAAACGAATGGTTTTTAGGAAAAAGTGAATAGATTCTTTCAAATAATTCATCAATTAATCATTCCGTTAAATAATTTCATAAAATGAAGTTATAAAACAATAATGCGATATATTTCGGTTCTTTTTAGGTACGGTGAATTAATTAATTAAGAAATACATACAATACTAATTTGTCCTGTCTACAATAATGTACTTATGTGTTATACTGTTATAAGAATGGTGGGAAAATAAAGGTAGAATGAAATTAATAGAATTCAAATTTTATTCTGCATTAAATGTTACATGTAAAAAGCAGGCAAGTGAAAAGAGGCTACGGAACTTGTACTAAGAATCTCTGTTCTACTACTGAGCTGTTCAAAGTTACAAGCTCGTTGAAACCGAAAAGACAAGAATTTACGTGTATAAATGTTCCCTAAGTAAGCGGTTGTGTAGCCGTACACTAACCATTCAGGTACACTTTATTTTTCCAGCCGTGCATATCTTCATTAATGGCGAGAGTTTTCAGTACATTCACAGCCTTAATGACACTGGCAGTCGAAGATAGCATTGAAAAGTGACTTAATGATCCAGTAGGATGGATGGTTTGAAAATACCCCTCTCTGAAAAGCGGCAAACTGATATTACACATTGCCTTGATACCCGTGCACTTAGATTAAAAAAAGAGAGAGAACATTACCTCTAAGGATATTCAGGGACATGGGTTTTCCTTCTTCCACCAATGAAATGGTCCAAGAGAAGGCTAGTTCTAGTTTAAAATAAACAAGGAAAGTAAAGTATTGTAAGCTGTAGATTTCAGAAGTGAAAATACAGAAGGCCAATTTGACTCTTTTAGCAGAACCCCTTTTTAAGGCTTTGGAAATTGTTAGCTGAAATTTCCTTTTGAATGTAATTCTTCCTTGATGTAAATATTATTAGTTATGATTGGTATTTAGGTGTGTTTTGATACTGACGGTAACTCACTTTCCAAGTAGTGAGAAGTAATTGCCGTCTGTTGAGCAAAATTCCTCTCTTAATATTTTCTCGCTTCTGTAATAGTTGTAATATCTGAAAGGAGGTTGTCACTTTTCTCATAGTTTGTCAAACAGAAGCATCAGTCAACTAGAGTAAAATGTCTTTATATGTAATAGAGTTGTGTTTTTGTGCTTATAAAGCCACATCTGGGCATCTGCTATGTCCACTCAAAGAAATTTAGCGAACTTCTGGTTTTAGCGTTTTAAATCCGTTGACTTCTAGCTGTCCAACCAAGGGACACACACACACACACACACACACATATATATATAGAAAGAGATTTTTAATGTTCCACCTACACTTGAAGCAGACTGTGAAAAATATTAGATATCTTAGTTCCAGAAATGTCTGTTAATGAAGCTGTGTAAATATTTAGTGTTTTATTTTGTCTCTATTATAGAATTGAAGAAGACATCAAGACAGAACTGGGCAAGACCCTGAAAGAAGCCTTGGACAATGTTTTGCAAAAGATTAAGGATTCTCTTGATCACGGAAGAGAAGTTAGCCAAGAACTTCTAGACAAAGTAAAGAACAATTTCAATTGTTATGAAATTATACTTTAACTACTCTCTGGGGATGAGAGCTTTTACATTATAATCTGAACATATAAATAATTTTAGAGTAATTCTTACCTTTCTTTTACTGTAGGCAAAGGATATTGTCAGTCAGCTGAAAGATCTTGGAATTGACGCTGGCTCAAAAGCCTTGGAGCTCCTGAACCGATTGAAAGATAGATTAAAGGATTGGATTAAATCCCTTTTGGAGAAGTTGGGTATTGGAAAGAGGAACATTGTGGACATATTGCATGAACTCATTAAGGATCTTGACATCAAGGCTATCCTCATAAGAATTAGAGACAAGGTACTATTCGTCTTTTGAAATACTGTATGAAGTTTACACTTCTTTTGCTGAGAGATAATTTATGTTAGATTAAGTTGATCTTTTGAATTTTCTTTTATCCTTGTTCGGTTATCTTTCGAAGTTCTTTGTTCAATTTACTAATTGTTTTAATATGATACATAGGCTTGTTAACATTGGTTAACTTCTGCTTTAGATCATCGAGAATGTTAACATCGAGGCTATCGTAAACTACATCCGTGAGAAGCTTGGAGAAAAGTCTGAGGTACGTTATGTTTTACAGAACTAAGTTAAAACGATTCAACAAATACGCGATATTATGTAATACTAGATAAAAAAGAATTAATGTTCAAAAATTTTCAATAACAAAAAACAAAATAGCCGGAACGTTGAGATTTTGGAAACTACATTGAAAAAACAGATAATGATTCAAACGACTAGAATCCAACCCAGTAATGTAGAATTAAGAAACCTTTCACTTTGATTATTGTCGCATTTATCTTACACCACTGTTATTTAAGATGGCAAAATAATATTTCCTTAAAAATAGCTTTACATGTGAGTATGCGTGTTTTGGTTTTCCCTCAAGTTTGCATAACATATAATTTCTACCGATTTTTTTATTCATACTATTACATGGATTTAGAATTGATACAGATCTTCTTATGTTTTCACAGGTAATAAAAATGCAATGAATTTATTGATATTATGTACATCATTAATGGTCATTGATGCTTTTTTTGTTCAGCTGGTAAGGAGACTATTGGAGATCATTAAAAACCAAGGCATTGATGCTCTAAGAGACCTTATTGACAAGATTCTCAATATCGGAGGTCAATATTCAATCATTGAACTGTGGGAGAAGATAAAGAACTTCTTCAAAGATTTAGGTTTACAAATACAAGAGAAATTCTTTAAATTTGCCGAGTGGGTCAAGTCCATCTGGAGTTCTGGTCTGGAAGCTGCAAAGGATAAACTGGCCAAGGTTAAGATCATCGCCCAGGAGGTAAGAAAAATATAAACTTATCAAGTATTCTCGTAAGAATGTTTAGTGAGCTGAAATGACAATAATACTAGATGAACCGCGCAAAGAAAATTCTTTTAGAGAAATACAAGCCTATATTATTTATCCATTAAATAGATTCCTTACAAAAGTTATGCACTCTTTCCATGAAAAGTGATCATACATATATATATTTTACAATCGTTTTATTGTCCAGTTCATCGACCATGCCAAAGACGTCAGTGCTGAAGTTGCCCGGGAAGCCTTGGAATTTTTCAGACCATACAAGGAGGATCTGGGAGGACTTTGGGACAAATTGGTCGAAGAAGCCAAAAATATCATCGGAATCTCTCCCTAGTTTTCTGTCTTCCACTTTCTTATCACTTTTTCCTTCTTACTGAAAACATTGCACGTTGTAACGTGCCTGGATACTACTAATAAGTATTTGTAAAAAAAAGAGTCAACGATACTTAATAAACTTTCATGAGGAAATTACTGTTTGACTGATGATAATTTAAAGTACACTTAAACAACAGCAATTTTATATGTTATAAAAATACAAGAACAAAAGTTTATGAAGAATAGTCTACTCTTTTAAAAGTAGCTGAAGGCCTTAACCACGTTAATACACTTTGGACGACAATAATATTGTCTTTCCAACATTACTACACTTGTCGCATAAGTCAAACTAATTAACGTCATGAAACCAAGTGATATATAATAAATGGGAATCATAAAGGTCGTATTTTGTAATTGACGTGCTCTATCTTAAACAGTTTTAAAGAGTTCCAAGTGTTATTAATTCCTTATTCAAACCATGTAGTACTTTTGTTTGTTTTTCGAATTTCGTACAAAGCTACTTGAGGGCTATCTACCCTAGCCGTCCCTAATTTAGCAGTGTAAGACCAGATGGAAAGGAACTAGTCATCAACATCCACCGGCAACTCTTTTACCAACTAATAGTGGGATTGATCGTTCATGCCGGGCCCCATGCAATATCAAAATATTAACTGTTTCTTGAGTTTTAGGAAAGGATGAACGATGTTTATGAAGAAAATTGACTGAAATACAGAAAACATATTTTCTGCCATTATGAGTTTCCAGAAAAAAAAAGAACATTTACCATTTATCGTTTCAATAACTGAAAAGGAAAAACTGAAGACACTGATGTTATTTTTTTCATTATTTAATTTCGCCATGTTTTAATCATTTTATTGAGTTACGATACGGGGATTTTTTTTTAGAATAGTAAAGGTGTGTAGTACACGAAATACTCTAGTAATACATATTCACTAAGTAATTTTTCTTAGTTATAAGACAATACACATTTGCGCCTGTAAAAGAGCTTCACTCTTGTTGATACTCCCGGGTGTGGCTGAATATCCCAGTTCAAGAAAAACATGTTCGCAAACACCTGTGTCGTGTATAACTTCTATGTTATAAAATTAATCGCTCAGCCTTTGGATTCTTCTGACGCGTTCTCTTCTCTTCTGCTTCTTCCATTATTCTCTCCTCTCTCTTTCTGAGATCCAGCTTAATTGCCTGTTTCCAGTCAACCACTTATCCATGTTCTGTGAAATGCATGTAATTATTTCTGATAAACAACTAGTGTGGTGTTCATAAGCTACTTAATATTCTATGATTTAATGTATTCTGTTACAACTGATGTTAGACCTTAAAAATTGTTTTGGGATTTCTATTTTTCTCAATAAACAAGATCCTTGCAAATTTTTAATTTTACATATTTTTAAAGTTACCTGATATTAGAAAGATATTTTTCCCCATGTTGTTTCGTCTAAGTAACTACCTGTTATGACCAAGACACCTTTACCAATTTAACTGAAATGTTAAAGACACCTTTACCACTTTAAATGAAACACCTTTATTCATGTTTCATAAACTATATGGTTTCACTTTATTAAACTGTTAGAACGGTACAAAATGTGTAATAGAATCGCCGTAGATATTTGATAAGTCAACAGGTACGATCTTGCTTGTTACTTTAATGGCATCATTTGCTTTGGGGCAATAGGACTAGTTGCCCCAGGTTTCGGTTTTCTCTATCCGGAATTTGTAAAATACAACGTGATTACGCAAACGATGATCGAAGTATTGTTCACAAATAAATGAAAGAAGTAAAAAAAAGTGAATGTGCTATTTCCTGATATAACTTGATTCAAATCACAGAACATTTTGTGAAATGAATTCACTGGCTGAATTTTAAAACTCGAAACCAAAATGATACACTTTCTTATATCGTAAGTAAAAACATGTTTTTGACTACCCTTCGTTTTACTTCAAGAAAGACAATGTAAGAGGACATCATATTATATTTCAATTAATAAATGTAGGATTTGGAGTATGTATAATAATGATAATTAATTAAAAATCTTCACTCATATTTGAATATTGCTCCATATGCGAACCGTGAACACCATATAGTATGGCAAAATGGGGGAGAATTTCCAGAAATATTCGTGAAATGTGGGAATTTCTTTTATGTAATATCAAACAGGAGAGTGATCTTTAACCCTAGTACACACACTCAAAAAAATTACGTTGCCCACACTGGGGGTCATTTTTGACCCCCACCAAAAATATTAAAAAAAAATTTTAATATAAGCAAAGTATAAATTTGGACAAAATATTTATTCAAAACAATTTATGCATACACTCTGGGTAACTTTATGGTCATTGCAAGCCATTTTACTACATTTGATACACTTTGAAGAAGTTTTTTTCCTTGAATCACGTGCGCATATTTGACACCATTTCCTAATGTTCTCTTCAGCAACTTTGTGTCTTTTTGGAGGGATCACTTCATTTGTATCTTCTTCAGGCAGTAATTCATCAGTAAGCAACTTTAGAAATTCACGTCTTGCTCTTTTTTGGTACTTTGATGCAAATTCTGGATGGCGCTGGCGATAGAGAAGGTAAGCATTGTATGCGGCAGCATCAAGAATGTTATAAAATAGTGCCATTGGCCACCTTCTGGTCTTTCTTTTTGTGGAAAAGAATCTAACTATTTGGTCTAGTGTATCGACTCCTCCTTTGGTGGAGTTATAGTATGATATTATTTCAGGTTTTTCTGATTCATCATCGATTGAGGGCTCTCTATGCAACGTAGATAAGAATATTCTAGAATGCTCGAGAACATTTATAGAGTGTTCTAGAATGTTCTAGAACACAAAATTTCATATCAATATATTATTTGATTGTTTACCAGAAATGTAATTGAGTTTTTTAAACGGGGGTCAAAAATGACCCCCAATGTGGAAAACGTGAATTTCGACATTAGACAAGGGGTGTAATACCCCATTTGCATAAAATACATGTTAAACGTATATTATGTTATTAGTATAGATTAAATTAGGTACATTTTTAGGCCCGAAAGTCACACCTCTGATATTTCTATAACAACTTAAACACAAGTGGGCCCATTTTTGACCCCCCACCGTGTGTATGAGGGTTAATGAGGGTAGCTCAGTTGTTTCAGAAGATTTCAATTCATGTTGTTAGTTTGAATCCTTACAGGCCTAACATTAGAGACCTATCGTCAAAAATGAGCTCCTAAATAAATAAATACAGTACTTACAGTTGTATTATAATACGATTACTATACAGCTTAATATATATGACAATTTGAAGCTATATCACACATTTTGGTTTTTTGGTGTGACATTCCAGTTAAAACCTGTATGCCATGTCTAACGTTGATCACATTTCACTTTACCTTCCATTCTTCTTGACCGTTACATTATGTTATAATGTCCTGCTATGGTTCAGTATTAAATCATCGGATTCTAGTATTAAATAATTAGAGACAGACACAGCAGATAGATTAATATGGCTTTGATATACGAAAACATATACTCACATTTTGTTATACCTAGAAGTCATGAAGTCACATGGAAAAGAACTGTATTTTGATTATACAGAAACTATTCTACTTATTTTATTTACTAGTCCGCGATGTGTTTAGGCCTGTTTGTTATTCAGTTAGCCTTTTCAAACACCGCCCGTCCGCTGCCTAACAGTGCGTTGTTTTCTTTATCTTAAATTTGTAAAATGCCGTTGCCGACTCATGAAAATATATCCTGTACACTGTAACACCGGAAAAATAGATGAGCAATAGTTTCTCGAGCAACACCACATAAGAAACATAAGCCCGTTGGATGATAAAACATTCGTATTAATTTAATATTGGTAGTCACCGCATGATACCAGAAAATGTAACATAAATTGTAATACAGATAACGGAGAAACGAATCAAAACAACCTTTCCAAATGGATGGCCAGTTAGCAGTGGGTACGACACTTCTCCAAAACTCGTGCGGGTCATGAGAATGAACATTTATAATAATTTTTTACTTTTAACTTGCCTGCTAAGTATGAACTTTAAAAACATATTTAATTTCCAGGAGAAATTAACAAATGCGAGAGTCTGATAGTTTATTTGACACTGGAGAATCTATCAAACTGAAGTAATTTAAATTTATAATTTAGAAATTATTTTATAGTTTGAAATAAAGCTAAATAGGTAAACATGTTTTTCCTTTGGTACTTAATCTGGGAACTCAGGACTACAAGCTGTCAAATTCCATTACTTAACGCAAAAATAGCCCAAGAGCAGGTGGTGGTTGGCCTGGCATGACCAGGTGGGTTAAGGCGTTCGACTCGTAATCTGAGAGTTGCGGGTTCGAATCCCGTTCGCTCCAAACATGCTCGCCCTTTCAGCCGTGGGCGCGTTATGATGTTACGGTGAATCCCACTATTCGTTGGTAAGAGAGTAGCTCAAGAGTTGGCAGTGGATGGTGATGACTAGTTGCCTTCCCTCTAGTCTTACACTGCTAAATTAGGGTCAGCTAGCACAGATAGCCCTCGAGTTGCTTTGTGCGAAATTCAAAAAACAAGGTGGTGGGATGATATTAAATAGCTACCTACCCTCTACGCAGTTTTAAAACGTATATGTATGCGATTATATACTATATGAAATGCTTCCCAAACACTAATGATACTTATACTCATTGATGCAGTAATAATGTAGCAATATTGCATACTGTTATGTATTTCACTAAATTGTACCGTGCGTTACCGGGCTGTGCTTTGCCGTTTGCGTTGTTGGGAAAGCTGAGGCAGTCAGCCAATAGCAGTCCAATCTTGTTTGGTGAAGACGACAATTGATAAAACGGCTTGATTGAGTAAATACAACAGAAATCTCCTCGAAAAGCCCTTTCAGTCTCTGTGACCTACAAAAACGCAGTTCGCGCATAACCCGTGAATATGCAGGGCCGCGAATGGCGAACCGCGAATAGGCGAGGTCACACTGTATTTTGCTATTCTCAATTAATTTAAGTACCGGAAGGCTATGATCGGGATGCCAATTTAGAAACATGTGTTTCTGTCCATAAGAGGTTCCATGTGTAAATAAATTCTATGTTTTTTCTACTTTGCTATTTTCGTGAGAATAATTTTTGTTTTGATTTCAGGGCTAGTAAAATGTCAGCAGTTAAGAAACGAAAAATTGATGATGAGGAAGGTTATTCAACAGTGAATGGTGCACAAAATATCTTGTTGTCCCACATAATCAAGGTGTTGTCTGCCTCGTCTGTCAAACTACAATTGCAGTCATGAAAGAGTACAATATTAAGCGACATTACGCAACTTAGCACTCCTCCCAGTTTGATGAAATTGTTGGTCAGGCACGAAAGGACAAAAGTGAACATTTAAAACATCCATTGAAAAGCAACAAGGTGTTTTACCACTTTCAAGAAAAATTCAGAACTGGTGACAAAACTGAGTTTTAAGCTTTGTGAATGTATGGCAGAAAAGGGAAAGCCTTTCAGTGATGGAGAATTTATTAAAAATTGTTTAACAATATTCACAGAATATGCATGTCCAGAGAAAAATATTTGGTGGAGCAAACTAGCCTTTCCCGCTTTACTGTCTACGCAGGACAAAAGATCTTTCAGAGGACATCAAAGAAACTTTGAAAGAGAGATTGAATTCGTGTGAAGCTTTCAGTCTGGCTTTGGATGAAAGCACTGATATCAATGACACATCCCAACTTGTCATTTTCATCAGAGCTGTTACTGCAGGCTTTGATGTTTTCGAAGAGTTTTTAGATATGGCAAGCCTTTCCTCCACAACCACAGGACAGGATATTTGTGAACAAGTGCTTAAGGTTGTAGAAAAGTTTGAACTGAATCCTTATAAATTATGTGGTGTTACAACAGATGGTGCTCCTTCCATGACAAGCAGGACAAATGGATTCACCAAGAAATTTCTAACTGCAATTGGAGCACAAGACGTAGTTGTAAGCCATTGCATTATTCACCAAGAGAGCTTGTGCACCAAAGTTCTGGATTTTGCAGAAGTCATGAAAAATGTCGTCCAATGCGTAAATTATATTCGAACACGAGGATTAAATCATCGACAATTTAAAACTTAGTGTGTCATTGTAAAATTAATGGCAACTTTGTTAAAGTACATCTAATGTAATTTGGTTGGAATTCTGAAACAAACCAACATTTTTCTTATTGTGGAAAATTTCACCTGCGAAGTCCCCCGCTAGTACAGCAGCAAGTCTACGGATTTACAATGCTAAATTCAGGGGTTCGATTCCCCGCAGTGAACTTAGCATTTAACCCGATGTAACTTTGCTATACGAAAACACTGACACTCAACTGTGAAGTAGTTTTATATTTATTCTGATATTGATAAAATCTTCTATTTTAGATACTTAGTATAGTTTAACTTGAAGTATTTTTTGTTTGTATATAAATGTATCGATTTAACATTTTAAAAAGGTATAACATGATCAAATTTAAGTGTTTCCAAAGTATAAAATTCTTAGAACTTTTTAGTGTGTTAAATTACCACTGTAATTCCACCTCAAAAGAATTCTTTAAAAAACTGGAAAGCTTATACGTTAAGAGAATATTTCAGTTTAATGTAGTACTTCAGGTTATTTTTGTTTTATGTCAACACCAAACTTTATTTAATATCTTTCTTACTTTGGCAGATCATTCCTAAGAAACAAAAAATTTCAGAAGAAAAGTTTGGTCAGTTTTGTGGACTTAGTATTTGTGAAGTACAATAGAAGTTCATATAAACTCAACGTAAAATTAAATAAAAAGTTCCATATCGCATTTGTAATATTTTCACCCACTTCACATTTTCAACTAGTGCAGCATCTTTTGTGTACTGGCTGAACAGTCAGGTCAGACATGTGCAATTCATGAGTAGTTCTCCCTAATTTTGAACAACTGGCCAATGAGAGGGCAGCCAACTAGCAACACCTAATGCCACGAGTGCTTTTACCTTTTTTTACAAAAAGCATCAAGACTGACTTTACTGGTAAATTTAATTATAATCCCCTAGCATGTCTAGTGATATCATGTTTTTAATCCCAACCCTTTAAGCCAGATCCTGATATCTAGTCATTAGATCACACCACCCATTGCTCACTGATCACTCTGTTTTTTATTAATTAATCATAAAGCTGTCAGCTCAATATTTGTCAAATTGAATTTCAAAGATTAAACATCAGTGCTACCAAATTTTGAAATAATTTACTGTTTATTTAATTGTCAGTTAGATTTTTTATCAATTGCCATATTCTCATAAATTTATACCTATATTTATGTATAGAAAAGTTGCAGCTTGCAGCAATTGGGGAAAAGTTACTGATATTAACTTTAATCGTTTCAGCCTTTGAGAGATAATCGCTAACATATATTTTAAAAAATTATACATTAGTTGTGTTACATATATAGAACTTATGTACATGTCATCAGTTCTTATTTACAGTTTTGTTTGATTACACAGAAATCGGCCCCTATACATCTAATTGGATGGTTTGTTTGGTGAATTTTGTGCAAAGCTACTTGACAGTTATCTGCACCAACTTTTCCAAATTTTGAAACAATGAAATAATAGACTGGAGGAAAGGCAGCAGGTCAATGACATCCAGTCAACTTGTGTCAGTTCAAACAATCAGAGCTTAATGTCACTCTTATATTGCATTCATAGTCCAATCATAGACAAATTCCAAAAATTCAGCCATTCTGATTATAAAATGTTTCTTCAGATGCTACTTAACTTTCTTTAAACAGTCTGGCTGAAAAACGTTCAAATGCTAATAGACAATTGTTTGCATGTAATGTCAAAACTATTTTAGACATAGCTGTTGTTCTTGTGAAAGAACACAGAATAATGTCTTGTGCATACATTTTTATACAGTTGTTCCCCATAATAAGTTTATATATAAAAATGGATCTTATAACAGGCTGTATACCTCTTCCAACCACACATCACATACGAAGATTATATGTACATATTTAAATAACAACAATATTAGTACAGGATAAACTAATGCAACTAATTTTGTAAAATCATAAAAGCAACAAATGGACTACTAAAATATCAAAGTACTTTTTATTTTCAGCATGATAAATCTGCACACAATACAAAGTTCCAACTAAAGAATTGTTCAAATATGTTACATTAAGAATTATATTTTTTAAATCTCTTACATAGCAATTTATGAAACACTTAACAGATGTTGACCAAACTGGTGTATTTTTTTCATGAGGCATCTCTTCCTAAAAGTATGATGAAGCATGCAAGTAACTGTGAAAAGCAACTTGCATCAGTTTTTCAGTGTAATTACACAATGAAAATACTTTTTTTTTAATGTACCAACAATAGTTAGCTAACAACCAACAGGTTACTCCATATCACAGAATCATAAGCTTGATCTAGCATAAATACTACACAAATTCATTTATTCTATAATGTCAGTTTCCAAACCCAATAATGGTAACATATCCCTTATACAAAAATACCAATTATATCAATTCATCCATACTCCCAATGTTAAAACCCTGTGGTCTATTTCCAATATAAAATGTTTTTGATCATAATGATACTTCATGAATTCTTTTTGTTTGCTATGTAAGGAGGAGTATTAGTCTTTCACTCGTGAAAACCAGCAATGCGACACACTACAGATGCTCACTGAAGTACTAAAATGAAATACTTTAAGACTACAACTACAACAAAAAAAACAGCATTAACTGTTTACAGGTGTAGTCAGAAACACGTGGACCACACAAGATCTGACTCTCTATGAATCACAAACTGCTTCAAATATACCATTAGTTACTAGCACATTTGAACTATAGTCAAAAACCTGCTATAGACATCCTTGTACTCTTCACCAGAACTGTACCACTTCCAGTCATACATTTACCATTTACAAGTACAGGTGGTACAACCCTGAGATGAAACTTCATTTGCATATCTAAACAACCTAAAATACAGGTGGTGAACCTGGAAATGCAACTTCCACTCACATACCTAACCAATCTACACATGACAAATACCAGTGGTAAGACTCTGACATGCCAATCTCACACAAATACCTAATCAATTTACATATACATGCAGTAAAATCCTGGCACTCAAAACACTGTTTGGACACATTAAAGAATAACAAATACTCACTTGCATGATTTATCATTCTTTTATGCAAAAATACAAGATACAATTTTATTTATCTGATAATAGTTTCTTAAAAGAATTTTCAGAATTTTTTGAAATAAAAATATATCTGTTTCTTTTTCATTTTACCTCTTACTACAATTTCACTTGTTTGATAAATGCTTTGGTGTTATAATTATAAAAATATAATAATTACTATAGAAGATTCACCAGCAAGATTAAGTTTGTCAACTAAAAAGATCAAAAGGAAATTATGATAAAATAATTCAGAAAAGATACAAAAGTTCAAAAAGTTATCCAAGTAAAGACTTATTTTGGAAAATTGTTCATTGAGGAATGTTGAGAGGTAAGACCTCTGTTAGACAAAACATTCAACTCTATATTTCAATTTCAATCAAAGAGTATTTATAAACAATTTTCTCAAAATTAAGTGGAACTGATAATATAGTACATTACTATATGTACACTGTCACTTTGTTTTTTTACCTTTTTGGCCCCGAGAAAAAAAACAACAACTATATTTCATTGGTATTTAATACTCAAGCAAGTACCAACAAATATTTGGTAACTATAACTGATAACTTGCATTTCATTTCCTTCTAGATCAGTGAAAATAAGATTTTATTTCATAACTTAAAATTCAAAATAATTATTGCTTATTACCTTTTATTTGCTTTAAAGGAAATAAAACCTTCATGTTCTCTAAAATGTTTTTTTCTCTTCAATTAATGTACTACACATTTCTTGAACAGCCATATAACCACACAAAGAATGTACTTAAAACATGACAACATAGACATACTGGTATAAAATGAATATTTTTAATATAGTAAGAAACAAAACTAGTTAAATAGTAATAAGGTAGTCAAGATATGACAGAGGAATTTTCTAAAGAACATTATATGAAAAAAAAAAAAATTGGGTAAACAACAAAGTAGTTCCTAGGAAAACATTTATGGCTATAACACTGGTTATAAAAATTTACAAAATGACTTCCCTAAATAGAAACTGTATCTAACAAGAAACGAATGAAAAAATTATAATCTTTTAGAATTTCAAATGTAAATGAGTCAATTTAACCACAAGATGACTTTCTTTGGTGAGCATAAATCTGGAGCTATGCAAGAAATATCACATAATAAAGTACAACTCAAAACAAAATACAGCATTTTTAAAAAATTCTGATTATTTCTATAAACTTTTGTGTACCATTATCAACATACAATTTTTTTTTCTTTTACCTTATCACACATAGCTTTCCAAATCTGCAAGCCTCATACTTACTAAAGCTAGGTAGTAAAATATATGTTATAACTTCCCTATTTCGCAAATATAATTGTGGCTTTACTAATGATATACACGAGCATTGAAATCATAGTTTGTGTCAGTTCAGAAATACTACGTGCTTGCTGGTTTTATTGGTAACAGCTCTGAACAAGTATTTTCAGATGTGGTACTATATTAATTAATTAATCACTTTCTTTAACAAATATAAATCAACATCTATCCATAGTTTTCTAAATAGCAGTTATTCACTACAAACATTCAAAAAAGGTTGCACAGCTATAGCATAGGTGTAATTATCAGAAAGTCTTAAGAAATCATAAACAAAAGTATTTCAGATTTCATTACATGTGATAAGTAATAAAAAAAACAGAATCTGGTATTTTAGTAGGAACTAGTTAAGAAAATGAATAAAAATATCTAGTAATGGAAACATTAGATGAAATAGATGAAAATTTGAATAAGCACTAAATTTAATTACTTTGAAACTAAATGCAAAAGAATATTCAGTGCTTTATACTAACCATTTCTTGTTTTATATAGAAACTAAGTACTCAAAAGCTTATCGATATTTGTAACAAGTATTTTTCAACATTTATGTTTACATACCATAAAACTTCAAGTTGTTATAAACATTCAACTTCATATTCCTAATAACTCAGAACTTTAGGAATATGCTTTTGTAGATAATTATTGCAAAAAATGAGTTATTTTTTCACAATGTCTTAATTTTTAACAGTTTTCAGTAAAACATGCAAATACTAAACGTTACTCAAATCTCATCTTGCACTAATTAATTCACTTGAAATATAACTCAACTCCATTGTATTCTTAAATAGTACTTAACATATTTAACAACAAAGATTAAAACTCTCAAAACTGTAATATAAAAGGTTTTTAAACTAATCAATTTTTATTGTTTACAAGTTATTAACTGAAATAACTTCCATTTAATAAACTTTAGTTTTGAATGAGTAAGAAATACATTTCTTTACATTCCTATTTCTTTATCGACAATGTCATATATCAGCAGAAAATGCAATGTAACATAAACTAGCAGAACATTTTAAAAGAAAATATTGCACTTCCATTCCATTTTGAACTAAACGGAACTTTACATTTGTCCTATCTAAGCTTGATATGTTAAGTGTTGCAAAACTTTTTTGTTTATATTGAAAATTAGTTACTATAATGGAATGAAAAATAAACTTCTGGAATATACTGAAATAATGACTTAAATTGCACCAACAAGTTTCATGAGCCCTTCTGTAGTCATTGATTTGGGTCTTTCTATAGGAAGACCAAGGGCACGATCCCAGACAAGTGAGGCCATTGTTCCAAGTGCTCGGGAAACTCCAAAAAGGACTGTATAGTACTGCATTTCTGTCATTCCATAATGCTAAATAAAAACAGGATTGTAATGCATATAAACAGAACATCATACAATATATACAACATAAATAAATAAAAGAGAATAAAGTAGATTCTAGAATAAACAAAATCACAGCCAACAAAGATTTTTTTGCAGCACATACAATTACATAAAAAGAAACCACAGTGCAAAATATATACATCTCTGATGTTCCTCAATATACATGCAAACAAGTTTTTAACTTGCTGGGTATAATTTTGAATTTTAATTTCAAAAAACAGTCTTATTAGTTTTTGTTGTTTTTGGAAAAAAACTTGAGAAAAAACTCTCGGAAATTCGATGGAGACTGACATTATTCAGTCTGTTCTTTTTTGTATCTTGTATTTCTTTGCTGCAACTGTGAAATCTTCATCTTAGTGACTAATTCCAACTGATTTGAATTTATTTTATATAAAACTCTGACAGGCATCTGAATGTTTGAAAGTGGAATGCTCTAAAAATGACTTGTGTTATAGGAGCTGCCTAAGACTTATTATACGACAGACGTTTTTTTGTTACCTCTTAAAGTACATTTATATGTTCAGAAGAACATACACACTTCATATTTTTAAATCTTAAGACGTTTTTTTCTTTAATAATCTCCAGTAAAAATTATTTCAAACTTATTTGTTGACATTTTTAAACACTGGTTCTTAGAAGAGTCATTTTTATTTTTTCCCTGAAATATTCTTATTTTTAGGAGATGTATAATTGGCTGTTTAAAGATAAGATATGCAATCAGATGCTGATGTTTTTTTAATGTCACGAAAACCACAAGAGGGCTATCTATGCTAGCCATCCCTAATTTATCAGTGTAAAACTAGAGGGAAGGCAGTTAGTCATCACCACCCACCACCAACTCTTGGAATACTCTTTTACCAACAAATAGTGGGATTGACTGTCATATTATAATGCTCCCATGGCTGAAAGGGTGAGCATGTTCAGTGCGACGACGATTTGAGCCCACGACCCTCATATTAAGAGCTGAACACCTTAACCCACCTGGCCATGCAGGGACTAGATGCTGCTATACATTTTAGTTGTACTTCACGTGGCTTGTTCTTGACTGTTCCTGCAATATTTTATGTATATGGACAATTACATTTTTGTTTTTGCAATCATTACAGAATTTGGTAGTTTTATTATACAGAGCTAATACGTTTATGGCCACAGAAAATGTTTTTAAATTCATGTTTTTTTATGATTCTTGGTATCTGCAGAAAAGTAAGTTTTGTGGTAGATACTACAGAAATTTATAAATGAATGAAGAGTCTCTAATAAAGTACATTCTGGTTGAGAAGTTAACATACAGGATCACAAGCAAAAATATTAATGGTTTTTCAAACAAGACCCAAAACTCAAGCACTTTTGAATAGCTCACTATAGTCTTTTTCATGAGAAAAAACAAAAGGATTGATGTTAATCAATGTGATAAAATGTACAGGCATGGAAGCCAATATCATGTAAACCGGATGTTCAATACGAGTTTAGCCTTGAGAACTAGCCAATCATAGCATGGAGTTGTTGGTGTAAGGTTTAGTTTGTGCAAAAGAGCTGTGTACAATACATACATATATATAAAAGACTTATGTGTGGTAATAGTTAAGAAATTTAAACCAATATTTATAAAGATAAAATTAAAAATAACAACAAAAGGTGGTGGGAATAGAAAGAATAGTCATGTGATGCAGAATATTTCCCATCACCTTTAGCTATTATTTTATTTTTAATTTTGTATTTATAAAGATTGGTTAACATTTCTTATAATTATGTCACATGTAATTATTTTTGTTCTGTACACAGCTCTTTTGCACAAAATGAACATGACACCAACAACCACAGGTTATGACTGGCTTGTTCTCAAGACTAACTGGTACTGAACATCCAGTTTATGCAATCTTGACATCCATACCTACATATATTTCATCACACTCATTAAAGAACCCTTTATTCTTGTGAAGAAGAATAGTGAACTAACAAATTCTATTTCATTCAACAAAATATTTGTGTCTTTGCCTTGTTGACTATTTTGTCACTCTATTTTGACTTCCTTGACTATGACACATGCTTGAGGCAATTTGCGAGACTACTACATCAACAAATACGCTTTCATCTTACATATAGTTGTCAAACATGTGATTTCTCATCTTTTATTGCACTATAACACATGCTTTTTAATAAATCCTCTTTAAAATATTGTTCCAAAAAGGAGAAATTGGATACTTTAAGCCCCTCCTTGATACTGTAATACATAAGAGCATTTGAATTTTATACAGAAGCACACTTACATTTCATTAAAGGTGTTTGTAAAGTGTAAAATTTAACACTGAGTAGTTCTATCATCCTAATTGTTGAGTATATGCATTTTTCATGAAATTAAAATTATATTATTGAATATTTCATAACTACTATTCTAGTTTCTTAGAAGCAAATACTACTTAAAATTCAGTACCCAATAAATTATTTGTTCTTCAAAACATTACCATACATATAGAGTAAGCTGATAACTAGGACTGACAATGGTAAGTCTATTGTAATAATTATTTCATGTTATGTACACACACACACACACACACACACACACACACACACACACACACACACACAGAGAAATAAATGTAGAAACCAAAAATGGTTAATGAAAACAGATTTATAAAAAAACAAACGCTCTTATTTCGTTAAAGCTTTGTTAGAAAGAAATCTAGATTAGTTTTGTCCTACAAACAGTATTGAATACTTCTGAATTAAACACTGTTTAAAAACTGTTACTCCACTAATACTTAAAATTATACACATTTTAAAGTTTTATTTATATATTACAATTTCCAACTTACTTGAAGCAATACCCCACTGTGAGCATCAACATTGGGCCAGGGGTTTTTTACTTTACCCAATTCAAGAAGAACCTGAGGTACAATCTTGTAAAGATGACTAACAAGCTTAAACATTGGGTCCTCAGGAAGATGTTTCAGGGCAAATTCTCGCTGCACAACATATCGTGGGTCTGTCCTTCGTAATACAGCATGACCATATCCAGGAATTACCTTTATAAGTAATTACATTTTTAAAACTAATCAAATAAATGTGTAGGATACATACAAGAATGAATTATGAAAAATTTATTGTATAGGGTTTTCATATATAGTGAGTACAACTGGTAAATAATTGTAATTGATTAAAGTATTAAATGACACATAACAACTTAATGTAGTCAATTTTATGGAGGCCAGTCTGATATTAATTAAAATGTTTTTGATTGGGTAACCCATTTTAACAGTGTGCTATTTATCGTTTTAACATTATACACAAGTGCCAAGAATAAATGCTTAACTATGACCGAATTTTAGTTTAAAATTATGTTAAAATAACATAACATAATTTCTTTAATAGGGCTATTAAAGTTACTACTATATACCTAATTTATACATTGGCAGGAAATTCTATTTCTCATATTTTTTCATGTATTTTTAGATATTCAAATTCTGAATTACAAAATATTTTCATGTTTTTACTCCTGAACTTAAAGTGTATGAGCTTCATGAAAATAATTAGATCTTGGTACCCAGTAAAAAGCCTTACATGTAATATATATAAATCTGTTTGTGTATGTGAGAATGTATCTGTCATACCTGTCCAGATTTTAATGTCTGCCAAACAAAATTTTTACTTGAGCCTCTGTGGCATCCAGACCAAGATCTTTCTGTAACCTTCTTAGCCACACAAGTACCTCCTACCAAAATGGATGAACAACATAACACACTAGATTAGTGCAGAACAAAAAAGGCTTTTAGTCTTATTAAATATTGAAAACCCTTATTTATAGAACAGTACATCACTAAACAGTACAAGTGTTACCACTACCTATATCTATGACACAAAAAAGTAGAATCAGTTATTAGAAAAAACTGCAGTAAAGTATGTCTTAATTTTTTTTCGTAAGTAAGACAAAACATTAACAGCAAAAGTTTATGCAAAAATATCAAAAAGGTTTGAATAACAATAATAAAGACAACTAAATAAATATGTTACATGTGTTTATTTACAAGCTAAAACTACTACAACATTTCTTTCTTAAAAGAAAGTGTTAAAAAAGTGTTTATTTTGAAACAACATTTAAGCAAATTATCAAATCTTTACAGTGCAGGTAAAATTTAATATTTAATTTTGACCAGTAATTTTCTACGTAAAAATTGCATTCCAAATATTTCAATGAATATTAACTATAAATGTGAAATGATATTTATCATGTGTTAAAGTGTCAACATGTAGCAAAGCAAGTTTTAATCAGCTTCTCATACTTTTTGAGTATCTGTATCAGCATGTGAAGATAAAGTTGTTTTCTATGTAAAAGAGAAATCCTTTTATTTGAGAAAAAAACTTAGTTGAGAAGTTATCTTCATGTTGCAACAATTTTCAGATGAATATTACTTCTAAAATATTCTTACAATACAAATAAAAGTAAGCATTCATGCCATGAAAATCACTTTTTCTTCAGATGTTTTTAAAACTTGCCTGTAGAGTGGTTAGCTAACTTTAGTGTCAGTTTTTCTTTTTGAATTTTGTGCAAAGCTACACAAGGGCTATCTGTGGTAGTCATCCCTAATTTAGCAGTATAAGACTGGAGAGAAGACAGCAAATTATCATCACCCACTGTCAACTCTTGGGCTACTCTTTTATCAATAAATGGTGGGATTGACCATCATATTACAACTCTCTCATGGCTGAAAGCATTTGGTGTGACAGGGATTTGAATCCACAACCTTCAGATTATAAGTCAAGTACCAAAACAACCAAGCCATGCTGAGCTGTGACTGTCACAAGATCAAAACCTGTTCATATTAACATATATATGTATATGACTTAAGCAATGTATTTATCAGTGTATTAATTAACTTTTTCTTCAGATGTTTTTAAAACTTGTCTGCAGAGTGGATAGCTAACTTTAGTGTCAGTTTGTTTCTTTTTTAATTTTGTGCAAAGCTACACAAGGGCTATCTGTGGTAGTCATCCCTAATTTAGCAGTGTAAGACTGGAGAGAAGACAGCTTATTATCATCATCCACTGTCAACTCTTGGGCTACTCTTTTACTAATGAATGGTGGGATTGACCATTATACTACAATTCCCTCATGGCTAAAAGGGTGAAAGCATTTGGTGCGACAGGGATTCGAACCCACAACCCTCAAATTATGAGTCAAGCACCCAAACAACCAAGCCCTGCTGGGCCATGACTGTCACAAGATCAAAACCTGTTCATATTAACATATATATGTATACGAGTGCTGTTCAAAAAATACGCGGACCGACGTCATAAAACAAAATGTACTTTATTTAGAAGTTACAGGTCTGGGACCCCTTCAAAGTACTCTCCTCCCCAACGCACACACTTATCCCAACGGTGTTTCCACTTGTTGAAACAGTCCTGGCATGCTTCTTTTGTAATGTCCTCCAGCTCCTTCGTCGCATTTGCCTTAATCTCGGGAATCATCTCAAATCTTCTTCCTTTCAAGGGTCTTTTGAGTTTGGGGAACAAGAAAAATTCGCAAGGAGCAAGGTCAGGTGAGTAAGGGGGGTGAGGAAGAACAGTGATCGAGTGTTTGGCCGAAAACTCACGAGTTCTGAGGGCTGAATTTCGCAGCAACGTGGTGCATCTTCAATTTTTCAGTCAAAATCTCGTAACAAGATCCAACTGATATCCCACACTCTTCAGCAAGCTCCCTGACAGTCAGATGTCGATTTGCCCGCACCAGGGTGTTGATTTTGTCGACGTGTGGGTCGTCAGTTGACGCGGAAGGACGTCCAGGACGCTCATCATCTTCAATGGACTGTCGACCATCCTTAAAACGTTCATGCCACTTGAAACATGCCGTACGCTTCATAGCAACATCACCGTAAGCCGTGTTAAGCATAACAAAAGTTTCAGTCGCAGATTTTCCAAGTTTAACACAAAATTTCACAGCAAGTCGTTGCTCCTTCATGTCATTCAATCTGAAATCCGCCAAACGAAAAATCATACTTCACTTAAAACCGCGTGGCTAATACACAAATGAAGATATCTGCAATCAGGAAATTGCATCGTAATCAGCTGATCTGTGCAAACCTAGTGACATCAAGCGGATTCCCCTGGAACCAACTGGAGCCACGCAATTCAAACAGTCCCCGTATTTTTTGAACAGACCTCGTATGACTTAAGCAATGTATTTATCAGTGTATTAATTAAGTGGTTTTCTTATATTCCCAATAAAACCCTGCTCCCTAAATGCATTGATACATAACATTGTTCCACACTGATCAGATATTAAATGTCTATGTCACAAAATTAAAACTTAAATTACAGTCCGTAATATGTACATTTATAACTTCAATGTGAAAAGTATATAGCAATACCAACATAATCATTGATCTGTAAAAGTATGGATAAAATGTTCTAAATATTTAAAGAAGTCAATTTTTGTAGTTTTGACTTTCAATATATTCTATACCACGGTATCTAGCTTACTCTGTTTTTAAAAATGTTATTAACTCTGTCACCAAAGGTGAAAGTAGGTTATGTTTGTACTCTTATGTACGTGTGTTTGTCAGAAATATTTCTTAAAATGACTGAATGAATTTGGACAAAACTTAGTATACATTTTGACTATGACCCAACTTAGAAGTTATTAGTTTTTGAAGGGTCAGGGTCAGAGCAAGGTCACAAAAATCCCTATCTGCTAGCATATGGACCAACTTTTCACACTGTTTTTACTCTATAAGTCAGTCAAAAGTTATTGGATTTTGAGGAAACTTGGCAGACATATGCAGAATACTATTCATCATTGTCCTACCAAAAATGGTTTGTGTCCATTGATTACAATGAATGTACAGATATTTTCTTACTTTTTGAGGGCCGAATATGATTAATGCTGTGTGTTATAGGTACATGCTCAATTAAATGTCCTTCTAGTTATACTTGTTTCCTTTTTATTAGCTATATTTTTGTGCACCAGCAATACCATACATGGGCTGCACATATACCTGATTCAATTTTACTCATCAAGATTTGTACCAACCTACCCTAAAATTATACGCCAAAGTATTGTATCACCCACTTCTCGAGTGTGTGCACTCCTAGAACCAGTTGGAATGTAATGACTATCTATAACCAGAAGCCAATAAGAATACAGTGGCCAAGTGGGCCTAATAGGATTGGGGTGGGCCAGCTATAACCAGGAGGAATGTAGCAACCAGCTGAAACCAATAGGATTGAGGCTAGTTTGGATCAGCAGGAATGTAGTTATGAGTCAAAAGCAGGGGCCAGAAGGAATACAGTAACTAAATGAAACTAGTAGGATTAAGGGGCCAGCTAGTAAAAGCAGAAATGGATTGACCAGCCAGAACAAGTATGACTGATGGCCACCTGAGAACAGCAAAAATATAATGATAGCTGTAACCAGTAGGATTCCTTGGTAGCTTAGACCAACAGAAATGTAGAGAACAACTGAATTAAATAGATCTGAGTAGCATGTGAGAACTAGCAAGAAAATCTCAATTCCCAATACTAGTTGTTATCATTTTAATCAGCATAGCCAGAATTTCAGGGGAATATATTACTTGATAATAAAATAAAATGTAGGATATCTCCATAATATATGACAAGCCAAAAACTGCATACATTGCCATTAGTGTAAAAACAGGTGAAATGCTGACACAAGAAATTTATATTTCACAAAAATATTTCATTATTTTAACTTTTCCTTATACATGTGAATTATAGTCTCAATACCATAACTAACATTATTCAGAGAATTGTTTAAACTCTAGGATACACTGCTAGGTATTTTCTCTACATAATTCCTTTAATTAAGCAGTAGTTTAAAGTTTTTTTGCAAGACAGATCTGAATCTTTACTTTAAATAGTAAAGTGGTTTCATGTAATAGGTATTAATTATACACATGTAACAATACATAATACTCCACATATACACAGTTTAAATGTATCATCAATGAATTATCTTTACAACTAAAAGTAACTTCAATAAAAATATTTAATTTCATATGGCAAAGTGTCATAGAAACCATACTGAATGTGTGATATGATGTTCTTATAAGCACAAAATGTTTAATATTCATTCCAAATGTTCATGGTTCAAATCTGTTACTAAATTTTATTTAAAAGAAAAAGAATATTGTAAATAAATATGCAGTTTTAAATCAAAAAACTTAAACAATACTAAAACTAGAAATTTCAACTTTCAAATCAAAATAATGAAATACTCAATTCATTTGTTAGGATAGTTATCTGCTGTTATAATTCTAAGCAGCCTTTAGTAAAAGCAAGATACAATCAGGAATCTGTAGAATATTATTATTTTAGTGTTGAATATTTTCTTGCACAAATAATTCTAAATTTTGCATTAATATATTTTTACAATAACAACAATAAAAAATATACATAACAGATTTTCTGACAAGAAAATATACCTTTTGGCAATATTAAAAACTAAAATATTGCAAACAGATATCCATTAAACAATATTAAAAACAATTGGTAACATTACTAACCACCTATTCATACACCTAAGTCAACATAGGTTACTTGTCATGAATAAATGCTACTACAAACTTCATACATATAAACTACAGTTCACCTCTATAAATGATTTGGTCATGTATGTTTGGTCTTACCACAGTGATTGAGATGTGATAAATACAACAACAGTTGAGCATCATTTCTTTATCACTGATTATGTAAAAGTCTGGTAAAAACAGTCTTCAAATAGAATGTTTGATGAACAATTTAAACAAGTAAAAATAATTTCACCTATTCTTCAAATACTTAGATATACATATGCTATGTGTAATGAATAAACAGTAGTCAAAGCATGCAAGTCAGGTACTATATGACCAATTAGAAAACTAAAACTGTAGCTATGGAAATATTTTGAACTCATGTTGTGTCAGTTCTGCATGCCTAACCTGGCACTTTCAACAGCATTCTGTTCTTTGGAGTGATATCTCATCCATCTGTGAGTACTACAGCTAAAGTTGTGCTGTTTAAAAATAATGTGACAGACAAAGACAGTGAAGTGGTTTTAACACTGATGTGGCACATTCTGTTTGATCATCTTTATCTTATTTTTTTTTTTATCAGTGCAATGGTGAACATAACACCATAACAGTTATGGTATGGCTACAGGTTTCAGAAATCATACATGCTGACAACATTGTACCATTAACATCATTAAAACTGACTGACAAGCATCTTGTAAGTGTTGCATGCACAGTCAAGTCGTATTTCAAATTTTAAGTAAAAATCATAATTCCAACTCCACTTTAACAATTTTTGACTCAAAAATATTTTAAAACTGATATTTTTTTATTTTTGTAACAATGCTCATAAAATGTAATCGTGTATATATGTTTTTACACTTTTTCTAAGGTGTGTTACATTTAGGTTCTCACTGCATGACCTGATTGACAACTCACGACATATCACCATATTCTTTATACTGTGTAGTTGCACTTTAAAACAGTTAAACTAATGGATTAAAACACAACACTAACCTGATTTGCTAATCCATGAAGTGGTCCTGCAAGACCATTCATCCCTGCTGCAAATGAAAGGTATGGATCAGAAAGAGAACTAGAAACTAGGTGGACAGTGTGGGCACTAACGTTTCCTCCTTCATGGTCACTTGGGAGAATAAATAAAAAAAGGACATGTGAAAAAGTGATTACTTAGCAAGGTACAAGGAGTTGGAATTACAGTAAAATATGGTTCATTTAAAAAGCACCAATTGAACTGTGTTAAGATTACTTAAAGCAGCAATTACAATTAAGAAATATTAGTATTATGCATGCACATCTTATCAAAGCGAACATCATAGATAAACTGCTGAATATAATGAGAAAAAACCTTGCCTTATTGAAGTAACAGAACAGTAAGATAACTAGTGTACAAATAGTACAGAATTGTATTAAAATACATTCCACATGCAAAGAGTAATTATACAGCAGACCAGTTGTTCACAAAGTATTAAATCTTGAACAATATTAGAATATAAAAGTTTAAAATTGCCATTTTCCTAAACTGAAGATGTATTTCAAATAGATACCTCCTCTCATAAAATAGCTATTCTCAATTGGAACTGCACTCTATTGGTATAATGCTCACCACTAGCATTCTACCTCCCACTTCTGCATATCCATATGTAAATGATTATGCAGTAGTTCTTCACCAATAGCAGTATGAAACTACTACTAATAGTAACCAGTGCCCTCTCCAAGTTTGCACTTGTTAATCACTTTAACATTGGCCATGGGACTAACATCACATACTACTGGAAGAGGGGAGACTAGGTATGTATTACCTAATAATGGGACCCCTGAGTGTCAAGTGGCTAAAACACAACAGACTCTAGTAGTTGTTTGACCTCATCTAGCATCTGTCAACACCTGGAATTGTATATCAGTTTTGTGGTAGGGAGATGATCACCTACTTCTTCACCTCAAAATGGGAACTAGCACAGAAGACAAACTTCTGCACCAAAATCTTTCTCCACTTGCATGTATTTCCAACCAGCATCTGATCCACTATGAACCAACATTCAGCATATGACAGGATGCTGGAAATTACAGGAAGGATAACATCTCCAGTCCAAAACCAGGTGGTACTGGACATGTTTCTTCCAGTATGCTGTAAGAGAATAATCATGACCATACATAAGTGGAAATGCATGTACTGCATTCAGGTGCAACCAAACCAAGATCTGCTGGAAATTATGTCCAGTAGATGGTAAGAAGAGGGACAACAAACAAGGAACACATCTCAAGTCAACAGTAGGAGGATGAATACCACCAAGAATGCTCTCCAACCAACACTTGATGCACCAGGGACTGCATCCAGAGTAGTGTAGGTAGGAGGAACATTTCAGCATGAAGGGCAAACTGCAATGCATAGAGTAGTGACATGCTGGAGTGCTTTAACCAAAACCAGACAGTATCTAGAATTATACATAAGGAAGCACAATACACCACTGACACCTACAGAATGCCAAAACTACTGAGTGGCATGATGTATCACTCAAGAGGACAGGCATCCATGATCCAACAACCTACTTACTAAGAACTGGTAAGTGGCAAGGACTCTCATAATCCACTAGAAGAAAAGAGGGGAAAACACAATGAGAAGTCTGGAGCTCTACATCACTCGAGATAATGCAATGAATGACCTCGATATAACATTTTGAAAAGCAGATCTAACATGTAGATGGTCATTCAATCAACACCTGTTGGTATCTGGAATTGTACATCAGGTCCATGATACGAATAGTCTCAATGCCACAGAGCATCAGATACGAGCTGTAATCCCTGTCTGCTTTACTTATGATTGTCCATGAGTGTACACTTTGGGACATACATATTTATGAAGTAAAAGACCACCAGAGAGAATAACTAGTAGTTCTACAGAACACTTCATCTCTATGGTGTACATAATTTAATCCTGTGAAGCAACTGGCTCTATACAGATGGCAAAGGAAGAGACAAACAAAACTAACATCTGGTAGCACCTGGAATTGTATATCAGACCAGCAGTAAAAAGAGTTACAATGTACTTAAGATCAAGCATGGTCACAGGAAGTACAGTGAAGATTTTCCAAATAAAAGCATACCTGGTCAGGTGTCACTTGCCAGAGTGGTGTCCAAAATACACTAACAAAAAGACTCCTATAAATAAAGAAATAACAAAAACATAGTACTCATCAGTTATAACAACAAAATGGTGTGTAAGAGAGCAAATGCAGGTAAACAAAAACCTGCTGAGCAAGAAATGACCACATTACTTAAATAATGTGAAACAAAGGCATGGCCCGTAGTCCACACGCAAGCCCAAATGATGATTCTATAGGAAGATAGGAATGGGCAACCAAGAACACTGTGAAGTGATGGACTTGATAAGAAGATATCCTAAAAAAGTGACACACCTTAGAAGATTAACTGGTGAATCAAACTTATGAGGGTGATGGAAAGATTCCATGGAATAAACAAATGGTTACAGGAACCATGGAAAGGAGCAGTGCAAGTGAAATATCATCACAGAACTCATATTGGACACAAGAGGTGGTGAAGATCCGAATGGTATCAAATGTGGGAAATGGAGAAAAATTATATAGGAGAAGAAGTGGATTTATCCTCCCCATTAGCAGAAATCTTTGGCAAACAAATGATCAGAAACTGAGGAACAGATTTCAAAATGCCACCAGCTAAAATCCAATAATATGAGGAATAAGGATTTTAAGGAAAACTGATACAGGGAATATAAAGACAAAGGTTGAAATGAAAGACAACGTGAGAGACTAAGACAGAGGCAAACTCAGTAAACCTAAAAATGTAAAATAATGCAGCATGATAAATGGCAATCAAGGAAACTGACAGCCCCCCCTCAAAGAGTCAAGTAAGAAGTGCAGTCAACACTGGTAGTGAAATGTTATGAAAAATTATATACTCAGTAGAGTGAACAGCAGGAGAAAATATACTATGTATGCTGATAAACTGCTAAGGAAGAAGGACATTAAGATAAGCAATCAATGAGGCAGCTTGCCTGGAAAATCAGGATTGATTGGAGAGGGCTGAAGAAAGCCATGCATAAAGCCAGAGGACCAGAATGGATGAATGATGGAGCATGGAAAACAGCTGCAGGTGACAATGAAAGTCTGAGCATAAGCAGAAATATAGATTGAGCATACCAAAATGAAGTCACCACATAGACTTGTCTGAATCAATAATAGGACTCGGCAAAGAAGACAAATAAAAGGATATGCACATAGGTAAGATCCATTACAGTTTTGACTAAAGAGCATCTACAGCTTCTGCTAAAAATGGACAGGAGACTAAAAATTGAGAATTTGTGCATTGATGTATGTGGCAAAAGCATCTACATCCAGAAAAAAGACCACTCTCTCAGCGGAAAGTCTACAGATTTACAAAGCTAAAATCAGGGATTCGATTCCCCTTGATGGACTCAGCAGGTAGCCCAATGTGGCTTTGCTATAAGAATACACACACACACACACACACTCATGTTTGTTGGTTGATCTAGTGTTCTATGGCACAAAGCAGCTAAGCTATCTGCACCAAACATCTGGTAAAAAGGTAAAAATAAATTCAGTAAAATTCGTAAGGAAATTAAGGTAAAACAAAACAGAGTAAAAAATTAATAAATAAATAGCATAAAACCATGTTTACATCTAGTCTACAACATCAAGAGAAAAACTATAGTAATTCAAGTTGTAAAGGACTCTGCAGCATGACTGTAATAATTGTAACTCACCAGGAAGACAAACAGGTAAGTACAAAAACCACCATCAGTCACCTGAAGTTGGCCTTTCCACTCCTGGTTTCGAGTTACTTATGTTACAGTCAGTTTCTAATTTCAATCTGAATTAAATGAACTGTGATTTTTAAAAAGGAGCCACATTAAAAATGTGTAAAGTAAATATTAAAAATTTAAATGGCATTAAAAAGATTAATGGCCTTTAAAAAACTAAAAACATTACCAAGGTGGACAGTGTCACCATCACCAATAACACTAACATGAAAGACAAACCTTGGAACAGAACATGCTTAAAATGGTGCTGTCGTTGTGAATCATGATAATGACAAGAAAGTAAAATGTGGCTTATTGTGATCTGTGTTACACAAACTACACACTGGTGTATCAGTTCCAGATAAAAGAAAACAATGAGTTAAAAAACTGTGGCCAATGCACAGTCGAGGTAGAACAACTTCCTCTTTCCGTTCCTTACAGGAACAAGATGGCCAAAGTACACTATTGGGTTTTATTTGGAAAAGCTTGTTTTCGCATAGCTCAATCCATGTCGATTGCTAGCTGGCATAGAGCTGAGCCTTGAATACAGGACCATAGTCCATGTTTGGAACAGGCACAGCAGTGATAGTGCCAGAGCAGATAGACTTAGCTGTGGTGTCGGCAAGCTCGTTCCCGTGAACACCAAAGTGGCCTAGTATCCAAAAAATCTGGATAGAAGTAGATGCTAAAGAGAAATGGGCCAGTCGATTTTGAATATCAGCGAGAACAGGGTGTGAGCCAACGTGAAGCAATTCCAGGGCCAGAAGAGAACTAAGCGAGTCAGTATAAATCATGTAATTTGAGTATTGCTTAGCTTCTGTGATCCAGGGAAAAAGAAATGGCAAACAGTTCAGCTGTAAACAAAGAATCTGTAGAGGGGATTCTGCTCGCAACCACCAAAACTACAACAAACCATGGGAGAGCCCACACAGTCATCTGATTTCAAACCATCTGTTTAAATAGGAATGAAAGGATGGTTCGAAAAATGTTCAACAAATAGCAGACACTATTTCCAATCAGGGGTGTCTATTTTTCTCAGATGACTTAAAGATAGGTCACAACTGGGGCCTGTAAGAAGCCATGGTGGGATGGGCTGACCAATGGATACAGCAATGTTATCCAAGGACAGACCCAATTCATCTAACTGTACCTGGATATGAAAGCCAAATGGAGCAATAGCAGACTGTCTGGTCTGAAAAAGCATGGCCCATCGAGGAAAGAAAACTCAACCCCAGGTGGGATGCTTTGGTAAGGAATGAAGTTTCGAAGAATACAGTAAAGACAGTTTCAAATGGCAAAGGTGCAGAGAAGGTTCGTGAGATTCTACGTATAAGCTCTGAACTGGGGAGGTGCGGAAAGCCCCAGTGCAGAGCTGAAGTCCTTGATAATGAATAGGGTCCAGCATCTTTAAGGCCAATGGTCTGTTAGAACCATAGACCAGTGATCTATAGTCAAGTTTCGATTGAATAAGAGCACAATATATCTTTAACACAGAATGTTGATCCACTCCTCAAGTGGTGGTAGAGAGGACATGGAGAATGTTCAGTGCTCTTGTACATTTGACCTGTAGCTGCTTGATGTGTGTTATAAAGGTTAGCTTACGGTCAAAGATAAGCCCCAAGAACTTAGTCTCAGAGGACACAGGCAGCACAACTTCACAGATACGGAGTTCAAGATCAGGGTGAATACCCCCATTGGCAGCAAAAGTGCATGCTAAGGATTTTAGAGAGAGAGAAATTAAAGCTGTTTGCTGTGGTCTACTTCAGTATACGATCGAGGGCAGTTTGTAGTTGCCGTTCAATATATCTCATGTTTGACGACTGATACGAGATGTGAAAGTTGTCGATACAGAGCCCATTTGCAAAAGTGAGAGGGAGTTGTTCAGTGATGGCATTACTTTTTATACTGAAAAGTGTGACACTCAGAACACAGTCCTGAGGGACTCCAAGTTTCTATAGAAAAGAACGGGAAAGTGTCAAACCCACACAAACTAGGAATCTCCTGTCCATTAAAAAATTTTTAATAAAAATGGACAAATGACACCGTAACCCATATATATGGAGGTCTCACAAAATGCCATACCTCCATGTTGTATCATAAGCCTCCTCAATGTCAAAGAATGTTGACACAAGATGTTGTCATTTGAGAAAGGCTTCTCTGATTGATGTTTCAAGTTGAATCAGGTGGTCCATGGTGAAGCACTGTTGTCGGAACCCACACTGGGTGGGCGAGAGGAGGTTGTTTGATTCAAGGAACCAAACAAGACGAGCATTAACCATCCTCTCTAAGGTCTTACAGAGACAGCTCATCAAAGCAATTGGACAGTAGTTTGAAGGAATCTTGGGATCCCTCCCAGGCTTGGAGAAAGGCAGGACAATAGGACTCAGCAAAGAAGACAAATAAAAGGATATGCACACAGGTAAGATCCATTACCATAACTAAGAGAGTCATAGTTACTCCCGCCGTTTACCCGCGCTTGGTTGAATTTCTTCACTTTGACAGAGCACTGGGCAGAAATAACATTGCATCAGCACCGTCCAACGGCCATTGCAATGCTTTGTTTTAATTAGACAGTCGGATTCCCCCGGTCCGTGCAAGTTCTGAGTCGGCTGTTAGTTGCTGGCCGAAACAGTCGCGCCAGGCAGGATCTCGGCACGCCGCGTAGCTGAGGCCTTTCACGGGAAGGTCCTGACTGCCACGGCCAGTCTCTCTCAAGATTATTGGAAAATGATCACTGCCTTGTGGATTGTTGTCAACCCTCCATGAAAAATGGGAAAATAACGAATGGGAGCAAACTGAGAGATCAATAGCAGTAAAGGACTGACTTGGCACATGAAAATAAGTAGAAGAACCAGTAATGAAAAGAAAAAGGTTGTGATCAGAGAGCATCCGCTCTACCGAGCGGCCCCTCCTATCAGTATCAGCACTTCCCCAGAGGAGATGATGTCCATTAAAATCTCCCAGAATGAAAAAGGGACATGGCAACTGTTCAATGAGAGCATCAAGGTCTGATTGATCACATGTCTCTCCAGGTCATAGATAGAACAAACAGTGATTGTATGACCCAAGGAAACATGGATGGCTACGGTCTCCAAGGGTGTGTTTTGTGAGCACTATATCCAAACACCAGCATCAGATGCAATGTCCACAACACCTATTGAAAACATCCAACACTGGTACTTGGTTGACCCTAGCCCGAGTGGACCAGTCGATTGACCTGAGGGGGGCCACCCCAAGGCTGCCTGTCTACAGGAATTCAAGGCCAAACTGGTGTGCAAGGGTTGGACCCCTCAACCACCAGGATCCTCTCCTTCCCTTCAAGAGTTGCCACAAATAGCAAACACATGGATGGATGTTTAGATCCCAGAGGAGGTAAACTGGAAGAACAGAACCTTCCCTGGGTCCACAGGAATCCACACTGAGGGGCACACACTCAGAAGAATCTTGTAAAGTGAAGATAATCAGTCCACAAATAGATTCAGGGCACCTTGAACAAGATATGCTAACAATCTGATGTGATAATTTTGGGCCCAGTAAAGGATAAGCAAAGTTCAGAAACTAAAATCTTGAAACTGGGTGCTCCCCAGCTTGGTGATATAAGACTCCACCCAAAAAAATTGTTAGAGTGGAACATCACTGAATGCTCCCAAATGTCTGACAAAGAGTGTAGCAGGGCATGATAAACTGCCAGTAAATCCAAGATGTTGATACGTAGGTATGATTCAACCAGTGTCCAACAACCCAAAATCTCGAGCATCCAGATATGCACCAAACCTGAGATAGAAACATCTGTAAAAAAATTATAGTCCAGCCATAGAGCTTCAAGAATAGTTTTAGTCTGATCTAACGATCTAGCAAAGTTGGCCTATAAATGTTCCTATTGGTAGTGAGCTTATGCATAAATATTTACATATTTGATAAGTCTTGAAAATCTGCACTGATAGAGTGAAGTACTAATTGAGAAAAACTGTTTTGTGAGAAGAGGTAAGATATTACATCAGAGTTTAAATTTTGATCATTAACAGTGTATGGCATTTGGATAAATAAATCTACAAGAAATATTAAAATTATAATTCAATTTCAGAACAACTGCTCTGCAGGATAGCTTTATCATTCTTGTAGTAGTGCAAATTTAACAACTAAATATTTCCTTCAGGAAAGTAGATTAACAGATACCATAACAATATAGCATAATTCACATATTTATAATGTGTCTGCCATATTGATATTGTATGCAGTTAAGATTTCCTTCTGGTATCTCTGCTTAAATACACCAACTTGCAATATACATAAAAGTTACGGAGGTTTCAGGCATCTGTAATAGCATTCTCAATCACAACTTATAAGCATAACCTCAAATTTTACAAACTGCAATACACATAGGAGATTTAATTTGTCAAAAATGTGTGATTCAACTGCTAAAGAAAATTAAAAATGGGAATGATAAAAGAAGTGAGAAAATAATTACTTTTTTTCCAAATAAACAAAAACAACACTTAAAATTATCACGAGAAAATCTAATAACTGATACAGACATAACAGATTAGTCCCAATATTTATAAATGACTACTTTTGAATGTTCAACTCAAGCGTGTGTATAAGCTTTCTGTATTATCAACACAAGTTCTTTTAACAAACAAAATTTCAAGTCACTTTGAAAACATTAAGATTCTCCAATATTGATTTATTCTGATGAAATATACATTGTTTTGTACAAAACTTACCTATGAATAGAAAGATAAAGTCTCATGAGTTCAGTAAAATCAGGATTATCATAACCAAGCATAGCAGCAAAGTTAGCTGACCAGTCCTTATCCACATCAATGGCACCAATGGCACTACCATCTCTGTACAGGTTTCGATAGATGGTAGCAGCTATTGGAGGCAGTTTTGCAATCAGATTCATAGCATCTTCATATGCATACTATTGATAGAAACAAAGATCTAAGTATTACTTTTAAATATAAGAAAATAATTATCTTTAAATATCTTAAACTTTCTTTGGAGTAATTAAAATTTTTCATATAATCCTTTAGACTAAGCATACCCAAATATATGTGTGTGTGTGTGTGTGTGTGTGTGTGTGTGTGTGTGTGTGTGTGTGTGTGTGTGTGTGTGTGTGTGTGTGTGTGTGTGTGTGTGTGTAAATAAACAATACTACTTTCAAGTGTTACAAGTAAGAAATTCTTATGGAGTACTTATGGTTTGGTTCGTTTTGAATTTTGCACATAGTTACACCAGGGCTATCTGCACTAGCCATCCCATATTTAGCAGTGTAAGACTAGAGGTAGGCCAGCTAGTCATCACCACCCACCGTCAACTCTTGGGCTACTCTTTTACCAGTGAATAGTGGGATTGACCATTACTTTATAATATCCCCATGGCTAAAAGGGCAAGCATGTTTGATGTAATGGGGACTTGAACCTGCAATCCTCAGATTGCCTTAACCACCTGGCCATGCCAGTCTAAATACTAATGAGGCACCAGTTACTGAAATTATGTTAAAGTGGCTCTTTCGTGGTTCCTACTTGACCATACACTAAAAAATTCCATTTTTTTAAGGTTTTAATTTGATAATTTTAAATAGCTCCAATAATTTAGCTGCAGGTAATTCAGGTTATGATAGTTGGGCTCTAAGTCAAATAGAAATATACTAGTTTATATCACTTAAAACCATAACCTGAAAACAAACATGAATTTCCCAATACTTTCACAATCTAAAATATCAAAAATTAAATTTGTCAACTTCCCTGCATATGTAATTCATTTTCCTTTTTCAAAATTAAAATTTATGTGTAAAAATAAAAACAGTTTAGAACTTGTATTTTATTCATAAGTGCTGCAGCTTGCTTAAATAAAAAATACTATAAAAAAAACAAACAACAGCACCCACTCAAACAATTTTAGCACCATATATATGTAAAAATGGCAGGTTTGGGTTGAGAAAATTTTTTATGTAGAGGAGCAAACAATTTAGCTGCAGGTAATTCAGGTTATGATAGTTGGGCTCTAAGTCAATTAGAAATATACTAGTTTATATCACTTAAAACCATAACCTGAAAACAAACATGAATTTCCCAATACTTTCACAATCTAAAATATCAAAAATTAAATTAAATTTGTCAACTTCCCTGCATATGTAATTCATTTTCCTTTTTCAAAATTAAAATTTATGTGTAAAAATAAAAACAGTTTAGAACTTGTATTTTATTCATAAGTGCTGCAGCTTGCTTAAATAAAAAATACTATAAAAAAAACAAACAACAGCACCCACTCAAACAATTTTAGCACCATATATATGTAAAAATGGCAGGTTTGGGTTGAGAAAATTTTTTATGTAGAGGAGCAAACAATGTTTCGACCTTCTTCAGTGATTGTCAGGTTCACAAAGAAAGAAAGAGGTAACTGACCAATATCTGACCACATGTTTGAAGCGGGTTGTGTAACTGAGTGTAGGAATGTAGAAGGCATGCTTAGATGTTTGATTATATTTATTAATATAGGTATAAAGGTGTTCCTTTCTATTGGTTTATTTTGGGCTTGAGTTGTATAAGTAAGGCTTCTTTAATTTTGCATTTGTTTATGTTTGTTTCTTTATTTAGTACTTGAGTGTTTTCTATGGTTATATTGTGTTTATTTGACTTGCAGTGTTCGAAAACGTCTGAAGATGACTTTTTTGTGTTCTTTGAATTTGGTTTCCATTTTTCTAGTTGTTTCTCCAATACAAAAGTCGTGGCAGTTATCACATTGTATTTTATAAATGATGTTGGTGTGGTGTTTGTCAGTGTAGTTTTTACACAGTATAGATCTGAGTTTTGTGCCTTGTTTATGAATACATTTGGTATTAATTGAAATGTCATATTTTGTTACTAGTTTTTACAAATGTTGGTTATTTTGCTGCTTATGTCGGGATTATATGGTATGCAGCAGTATATGGTTTCATGATTTTTTAATTCGCTCCTCTACATAAAAAAATTTTCTCAGCCCAAACCAGCCATTTTTACATGCATATTTTTCTCTACAAGTGGGTTTTCTCGTCATCACCAATTTTAGCATCAGTTACATGTTTAAAACAACAGAGCACAACACTGTACATTTTATTTTTAAACAAATGTGTATGTACTACAAATATGTAAATGAGAAGTCTAGAAATGTGAAATGATACATTTTGATCTATTTGAAACTATTTTCTTGACTATGAAATTCCACTTAGGAAGTTTTATTTCTTTGTTTTTAGCAAAGCAACATTGGACTATCCATTACAAGGCTGCACATTTTAGCATTGTAAGTCTACTTAGAAAAACTGAGTGTAAAAAGTCTTTATTATGGTGTAAAAGTAAACTTGACATCCAAATAAATGAATAAATCTTCTATATTTCCAGATCAGAAATTACCTAACTGTTTGTATCTGACTACCAAACAACTACATGACAGAAAACACGAATTTTTGCAGAATTTAATATGCCACATGCAATGATTTTTTCTGCATAGTTTATGTCATATTGCTGAATGAAAGTACACATCTTATATGTATAAACCTTTTATTAAATTACAATACACAAACCATACATGTTTGGTCCAATTCAAAATCATCAATTTTCTAAAGTTGTTCTTGCTTTGTGCATATGAAATCAGCATACCCATTTTTTTAGTTTATGTACAATTACTTATATTTTAATCACTGGAAGTATTTTAGTAAAATAAAAGCTATGACAGAACATGTACATTTGGAAGGCCACTGTTACTCTGTTACTTAAATGTAAAGTTTACTAAATATTATATATACTAGCTAATTACCTGTGATTACCATTAGATTTGTGTGTGACATTCATGCCATCATATCTACATCCTGAGAATGGAGAAAATAAAGTTCTCCATGACAGGTAATGAAAGCAAAATGGGGAAATCATGCAGTAAAGTTTCTCCAGTATCATACATATAAGCACCACAAAAATAAAAAAAAATAAAGTTCTCTATGATGGGAAATAAAGGCAAAATGGGAAAACTGTGACCCCTATTGCAAATTTACAGGCACACAGGATAACATTTTTACAAAGTTGTGGTTGCATATCATGTAATAAAAGTTCTTTTCCATTATCATATAAGCAAGAGTTCCATTACAGTATGATACATATGCATACACACACACATATATAAAACTTGCAAACAGATTTAACCACTGCATTTCTTGATGCACATATTTTCTACACATATGGCTTACATTGAAAAATGTTGTGAAAAAGATTAAGTTAAAATCTGCCACATAAAATTATTATTGTGTCTGAAATATATGTATATATGAACCAATGAATTTGCTGGGCTCTTTTTAGTAAATAGTAATTGAAACTTAAATTTTTTCGATAAGACATCAACATAATTTTGTGCCACTTGGGGGCAAAACATAAGAAAATCATTCACACAAATACTTGACTAATCAGCAACAAGAATCAAAATACAGTCTCATCAGTTAATATTGTAATAAACATTAAAGTTAGAACTCACAGAAAAGAGAGGTTTTGTGATGGTGTATTTCTAAAGGCAAGTGGTAAAACTGTTATAAAATCAAATCAAGTAGTTCAGGTTAACATATGTTTCATTACTACTGAAAAACATTGATATGTACTTGAACACCTAAACTTTGTGACAAGCAAATAAATTTTATGTCAGTTTTTTAACTTTTAAATCATTCATTAATTGCATTTAATAATTTTGGAGCTTTAAGCCCAAACCAGAAACTGAAAATAGCAACATGTGTTAAGTGCACATCCATATAAATATTTTAATATTAACTTTTTGCACTGCTTCTTGGTTTACCCATAAAGAATGACAATACACCTTTCAATAACATATGGATTATAAGGTTTTGTATTTTCAACCTTCTGTACATATATCTTAAAATATTAAACATTTGACCCGCTTTCAATGTGCAGGTATAATTGTTTCCATATAAACACTTTATAACACAATGGTAATAAACTTTATCTCAGTTGTAAGCAAAAGAAAAACTCCTAATGACAGAATTAAATTTCTAGTTCTGATATTTCTTTGTATAACCCAACTAAAAAAATTCTTTATCTAATCTAAACCTTACAAGTCTCCAATTTAATTATCATTAACCATAAATCTGACGTTTTTTTTATCACAAATTATTTGCTTTGGATAAAAAAAAGCTGTTATAACTAATAAGGCAATTCCATAATGTAAGAGTCAATAAATTATCTATTTTACTGACACCATGAGTAATCTTCCCCTTGTTTTCAACATCACCTGTTTTCTGTTTACAATAAGTATATTTACTGATTAGATTACACCATACTTCAAAAGACCACATAACATGCACACTGGTCTCACTCACAAACTTACCTCCCAGTACAAGTTCTTGGACACACCTTCAGTATAAGCTTTAGCAAATATGCTTTCTGTATTACATGCTGCAATGGCTGCACTAAATTGGGACATAGGATGAAGATTTTCAGGAAAGTTATTTAACATTGTCACTACATGAGGTGGAAGGTCCGCTTTCTCTGCCCAGATCTTAGAGACAGATTTTACCTACAAGACAAAAATTTACAAATGCCATACCTACTATCTTTGTTCCATCATTTTTGAAATATTGATATTAGCTACCTGTACATTTAATTCCCTCTTTCAAAAGTTCTTTATTTGAATATATTTAAATACATATTAATACAAATTACTCTTCTCACTAAAGAAAATCACATTTCCATATGTTTCAGGGAAAAAAGTGTCATACAATACAAAATCCAAGATATGATTTACAATTAGCTTCACGAGTAATGTAATGTATACAAAACTAACTTTCCATAACAGTATACATTTTTAACTCATGCAACAAAAAATTAATGATCATATAAATCTCACCTCTTCTACTGATGGTATTTCACCTGTTAGAAGAAGCCAAAACAATCCTTCAGGAAGAGGTTGGCTTCCACCAGGAGCTTTAGGCAACAATTTCTTTATCTGAGGAATTGTAAAGTCTCGGAATTCAATCCCATCTTCAGGATCCAGATTTGAGGTTTCAGTTACTAGACCTCGAATTCCCCGCATTCCTCCATATATCTTTAAAGTATAAAGAAAGTTCGAAAGTCTTCATAAAAACTATGTAAGAACCATTTTTATATTTTTATTTTTAGTATTTATAATTCAAATATAAAAATTAAATCTTGAAAATAAAGCCATAATAAAATTTTAATGCCAGTAAAGTAAAACATTTTAGTGAAAAGCTGGATCTACTCTAGGGTTGCCATCTTTAAGAGATTTTATGAAACCATTCCTTAGTCAGCAGTGATACAAAGTGCTCAATTTCACAGAAGAAAATGGAAAACAATTTGCTCATTATTTTATTTAGGGTACATTATTATTTGTTTTTTAATTAAACCTTAGTTTTTGATTTGATAATAATACTAAAAATTATCAAAACACCAACAAGTTTTCCTTTTTTTAAGTTGTCCATCCCTGATCTGCTCTTTTAGTATTCCAAAACACAATATAAAGTAAAAACAAAGAGCTTAATCTACAATATGTATGGCAATTTCATAGAAAAGAATGCTACATATCTATCATAGCCATCATTGCATAAAATGTTTAATATATTTGCTAATTGTCATTCTTGCTCAAAAGAATCATCTAACATGGAAACAAACAAATTACAGCCCTAAAAATAACTTTGCTATAACATCTCGTTCAGGATATGAAACAATATCACCTGGTCAACAGTGATTTCTCCAACCACTTTACTTCCATACTGTTCTCGAAAACTCTTCACTTGAGCATATTGCTCTTGGATTTTTTCTTCCAGTAAAGATTTTAACTCCTATAATGAAAAATGGAAAGAACTCTTTAATTTTATGTATGTTAATCATATGCATGTTTTAATTTTATATTTTAAAGCATGATAAATGTTTTTGTTCCAGTATACTCTTATCTACCTTTTTATCTTAAGATTTCATGACACACACACACACACACACACACACACACTGCAATTATAAAAAACATTTATTTTACTAATATCTAAAAACAAAAACATGTTTATATTAATATGATCTACCTCACATAATTCTTGTAACCAAATGTCCAACACTTAAACATCTACTGAACTTACATCAGCACTTGGGAGTATAAGCATTGTGACATTTTTCAAAAATGCTTGAAGAAAACAAAATTGTGACTAGCTCAATTATCATTTTCGTGTTGTCACACAACATTGTAAGAATGTAAATATGAAGGAATACATAAAAAACAAAATTGTGACTAGCTCAATTATCATTTTCATGTTGTCACACAACATTGTAAGAATGTAAATATGAAGGAATACATAGAAAACAAAATTTTAAATGCTAAATATAATAATTAATAATAAGTATTCCATGAGAACAACAAGTTTCTCAAACACTTCAAATTTTCATGGTTTGCACTTACATGTACTGGGGTATCAGCAAAGCTCCTGGAAAACACTGTTACAGCAGGAAAAATCTTCTGGAAGATGAAAGTAGCATAGTTACATTTCTTAAACCTTATCATAACACACACATATATATATATATATATATATATATGTAACCCATCTTCCATTGTCCACTGCTATAATGCAATAACAGTACTCAGAATATATCTATATGAATACAGCTTTTCAGCATGCACTTGGTAAAAATACATAATAAGACACTGAAATACTGAAATAAAAAAAAAAAATATGTACAAGGCTTAAACAAATTTTAGAAGGTTTGCATGATTAAGTGAAGAAAGACACACACACACACACATATATATATATATATATATATATACACACATACATACATACTGCAGGCCAAAACCTTAAGGCCAATGAACATAAAGAAAAAATATGCATTTTGCGTTGTTAGACTCAACCATTTATTTGAGTACAGCTTCGAAAGAAGAAAATAAGAAAAGGGAAAATAAAATTAAAAAACATTTTTAGCATTTACTAAAGAAAATGCAAACACTATGAAATTAGCCTAAATACTAGCTGGTCAAAAGTTTAAGACCATACCAAAAAGAAATCCTAAACAAGGTAGGAAATGCCCAACAAGAGGTCTCAGTAGCGAGTTGAACGGCCGACATTGAGAATAACTGCAAACATTCGCTTTGGAATGGTCAATATAAGGATTTGCAGAAAGCTGGCTGGAATGTTATTCCAAGTTGTGAAGATAGCTTCACGAAGATCATGCACTGTTTGGAACTGACGTCCATTTCTATATACTTCCCTTGCCATCCACCCCCAAACATTTTCAATGGGGTTCAGTTCGAGAGAACACGCTGGATGGTCCAAAAGAATCACGTTATTCACCATGAAAAAGTCCTTTGCCCTGCAGACATTGTGAATTGCAGCGTTGTTCTGCTGAAAGATCCAGTCATTTCCACACAAGAGAGGGCCTTCAGTCAATAAGGATGCTCTCTCCAACATGCCAATATAGCCAGCTGCTGTTTGATGCTCCTGTATAACCTGCAACTCCATTGTTCCATGGAAGGAGAAAGCACCCCAGATCATGATGGAACCTCCTCCTCTGTGTCGTGTAGAAAATGTCTATGGTGGGATATCCTTATCATGCCAGTAACGTTGGAAGCTATCTGGACCATCCAAGTTAAATGTCTTCTCATCAGAGAACAAAACCTTCTTCCACTTTTCTACATCCCATGTTTGGTGCTTCTCAGCAAAGTTTAACTGAGCTGTTTCATGGTGTGGAAGGAGGTGTGGCATTTAAAGACGTTTACATTTTTAAAGCCTTTCTCTCGTAGATGCCATCTTATTGTTCTCAAGCTGCATTCTGCATCCGTAAGGGCCTTAATTTGGTTCGACAATTGGCTGATGTCTTGCCAGACAATTCATTGAATCCTCCTCCTCAATGCCAGTGAAATTTTCTTGGGCCATCTACTTGAAATTCTTGTTCCGTATCCCTCAGGGTCTTTTAAGAAATTTGCAACAGCAGTTTTACTATGCCCAATCTCACCAGCAATGGCACATTAAAGAGATGTTGCTTTTGCAGCTCAACATTCTACCACTTTCAAACCCTGTCAACGTTTTAGCCTTTGCCATGTTTTTACTCAATATAACACAGATGTTAGTGGGAAATGTTGACAACGCTAATGCTTGAACACAAATGACTGAATTTTGTTACATGTTTACCAATTAACGCTTTGTTTCAGTATGGTCTTATACTTTTGACCAGCTAGTATTTAGGATAATTTCATAATGTTCACACTTTCCGTATTAAATGCTAAAAAGGTTATTTTATTTTCCCTTTTCTAATCTTCATCTTTTGAAGCTCTACTCAAATAAGTGGTTGAGTCTAACAACACAAAATGCATATTTTTCTTTATATTCATTGGCCTTAAGATTTTAGCCAGTAGTGTATATTAGGATTATGGTACCAAGACCTGCATACAAACATTTAAAATAAATAGAGAACATATTTTCAGTTATCTCAATTTGTTTTTGGACAATTTTAATAGAAACAATGATTATGCTGTAAGACTTGAAAGTACTACCTTGGCTTATTCATATACACATACTAATTAGTAATAAACAGCATGTCTTAGAAGGCTTAAAATACAGAGTAGTCATCTTCAAAGATTACTACAGTTATTGTCCATGACAGACTAACACAACATAGGGATAACAAAACCTTTAAAGGTACACCCACCCTTGAGAAAAGTCAAAATTTAAACACACCCTAAATTTCAGGAAGTCATTGATTACCCTTTTAAACTCTTGTAGTGCTGACCTCAACTACTATTCATGGCAACTCAATCCTTAAATCAATTATTCTGTTAGGCAAAAAAAAAGAAAAAAAAGTGAAGCCTAGCCTATTGTTTCCAAATCTTATAACTTTTGTATTATGTTCAGAACATAGGACAAAGAAATCTGGGATATTCAGAGACCTTCAATAAAATTCTTGTCCTTCAGAAAAAAATTAAAAGATCTAAAACTATTGCTATAAGAAAACCCTTCAATCCCTAAAATAGCCCTAACAGCCCTTCTCTTAATCCTTTCCATTAAAATCAGTATCCTTTCTGAGTTAGAGATCAAAACTGTATTCAGTTTTTAATGAAATCTAACTAGTGGCTTGTATAATTATTTTCCACAAGTTGTAATGAATATTTCAATAAATCCTTAAAATTCTATTATTTTTATACTAGCAAAATAACATTGTTTCAACAGCTTATGTGACTTATGTATACATACAGTCTGAGGACAATGAGGAATATGTTGGTCTATTTAGGCTGTCCAATCCACTAAACTTTAAAATGAAAATAAAACACTCAAAGCCTGTGCTTACAGAATATTTATGAAGTTTTCTCTTAAACTCCCTCAAATTAACTCTATTCACCACATCTGAAAATAATCCATTCCACAGGTCAACCACCATGTTTGCAAAATATTGTTTCAGTTGATGATGGCTCCTACCTTGCCAAAATTTGTATCCCCCAGTTCTACCATTCTTATCATTAAGTATGAGTAACAAGATTAAGCATCAACATTATCAATTTTCTTAACAATCTTAAACACCTTAATTAGATCCTCTCTAACTTTTTCAAGAGAAAACAATTTTAAAAACCTTAATTTGCACTCATCTAACAATCTTTTCATCCGAGATATCATTCTAATAGTCTTCCACTGAACCATTTCCAACAATTCAATGTCCTTCCTAAGGTAATGAGCCAAAGACTTAGCACAATACTCGAAATGTGGCCTAACCAACCACCTAAGCAAGTAAATTACAACCTCTTTAGACTTATATTCAACACTTATACAGATACAACCTAAAATCTTATGTGCCTTGCTGCTAGAAGCAGCATATTGCTTAGATAACTTAAGAGACTAATCAATTAGAAAACCAAGATCATTTTCTTTGATAACATTGCTATAGTTACTCCTATTAAAATCAAACTTATCATTCATTTTCTTCAGTCATATTGTTCAGAAAGAGGAATAGTGCTTAAATATATATCAGTAAAAAATGAACCTTCCTTTGTAATCCTTCAATGTCCTACTACCATTCTATTGTTTTGCTTACCTTTATTTTATGTAAATATAAGTAAATGTCTTAAAACATACATACCACTTTTTTAATTTTATTTTTTATACTATTTTTATCTTACAGTGTATGTATGTCTGTATAGGTATCTTTAAGCACAGTCTTCAGGTCAGACAAACATGGAACATGTATAAAGCAAGAATTATATAGTTGTTTATACTGAATCAGTTTCAATCTATATAAAACCTATAATCCACATACATTATTTTGCACTTGCTATAATTAAAGGTCACTTACCAAATATCTATCCAACTTACCAATCAATCCAAGTCATTTTATAATACCCCATCATCTTCAATACAGAGGAAAATACTCAAGAGTTCAATAACATTCACAAAATTTATAAAATTTAATGATTATGCCCCTATTAATATTGCTAATGTAAAAATAAAAGGAGTCCCAAACACTGATCCTTCAGGCACTCTACCAGTAATGAGTCAATGTTGACCAAACTCTATCAATAACAATTTTGCCCTTTCTCATCAAACTAAGCCACAAATCATTTTTACTAGTCTTTATCTAACACCAATTAATGTATTTTTTTAAATTAATCTTATATGTGGCACCTCATCAAAAAATTGTTGAAATGCCAAGTTTATCAAGTCCACACCCTTTACATAATCCAAATAAAAGATTTTATGAAAGGAAAGTTTCCCAAGATAACCAATTTTTTAAAAATAATAACTTTTCTATTACATTTAAAAAACAAAAAGCAACTATGAAATTTCTAAGGAAAGCAGAACTTCCAGCCCTAAAAAAATGCATCTAAAACTTTCAAGAAACTAGCAAGTAGTTAGTCTTTAGCTATAGTTCAAGTCTCTTGACAATTTAAAAATTGGAAGATTGCTATTGTTAATTTTACTTTCCAAAAATAAATTCAAAAGACTAAGACAGAAATTTATAATTTACACTTTACAGGCCTCATAACTGGACTTCTGAAGTTAGAAAATTGTTGGCACCCATTGTCAGGTGTCAAAATAAGTTTAAAGTTAGCATTCAACAACAAAAAATTAAAATGGTTTCAGAAAACAAATTTCTTTGATTTAGTGTTTTTCTTTACAATGCTTTTAGACTTTTATATGACAGTTGTTGTTGAACATATGCATTGTTTAGGCAGGTTTTGAGAAAATACCACATAATCAAATATCTGTGCTATCAATTACTCTGTAGAAAAGAAACTGATGGACTTATAAAGGGTTTTTGAAATTGTTTGTAGTTTATACAAACTTTATACAAGTTAAATTTTTCTAAGTAATTTAATGATACAATGATGGAGAAATTAGAAACAATAAGCATAGTAATTGTTCTAAAAGCCCATCTTCAGGATTTTTTCTTGTTATTAACACAGTATTTCCTACTTTGAATTATAACTTACGGGATGAGTTGCCTCATGTTTTGGTATACTATTTATTGCATAGGTATGTGGATGTAGTAGGTATCATCTAGTTTCAAATTGTTATCTTTGTTGTTGGTTCTTTGGTGGGTGGAGGGATAACTATAAATATAATGATCCAAATGATCTCCTGTCACATGATCATCTCATGTTCTAAAATCTCAAAAGCATCCAGTTATCTTTAACAAAGGGTATGACACTGACAATTTGTTTAATTAAGCTGAAAATAAAAATATATATTAACTAAAATTAAAAACAATAACTACTTAAGCATAGTAGATAGGATTTATGTACGAGTTAAACTGTAAATTTAACTGTTGTCAATAGCAACAAGAAAAAATTCAAAATAACCTACAATATAGACTGCTATTGTGCGAGTCCCATATTGTAAGAAGTTTTACTCTAGTATAAACCTAATATACGAAGGAGTCCACAGGCTGTCTACTTTTTATGCAAAATATGTTTGTAAAAGTATAGAAAATATTGTAAATTTAAATTAGAGTAAAAAAACAACAGTATGGCTGAATTTTGGGATATTTCTTGATTTATATGCACACTTTGCCAAACAAAACCACTAACGAAATCCCCCGCATCACCATACAGTTACTCGTGATTACACTTTGCAGTCACACTAATATCTTAATTTTTATTAATTCACGTGATGCACATATATTGTAATATTAATAAGGTATGTTACCTGAACTTGAATAACTTGAGAAGATAATGAAAGGCGAGAAATAAAAGCACGAAATATAGCCATACTAACCACTAGTAAACCCAACTACTACAGTTACGTCTACACTCAACAGTCTACTGTACTCGGAGTAACGTAATATTAATAGTTAACTCTGTACAACGTAGTGTGACTTAATTACGAGAAATTTTTTCAGCCGCTTTGGAATTAATAAGAAATACACCAAATTACAAGTTATATGTGTATATTAACCTACACTTTGAAAAAAGGTTTGGAATTTTCTTTTCAATTACATATCCAACAAATCTCAAACTACTATTTTCGTTTCGAATCATTCACTTAATAATTAACAGATTACCCTTGCACACATAGGATAACCACCAGTATGACTTTTACATTAGTACCGGTGTTTAATGCGTAGCAATGTATTTGAATATACCTCCCCTACATCCAGTTCTTTTCATGGTGTTTCCTCCCGAAAGTTACTTTGACACGGTTTGGTTTTGGTTTGGTTTTGGAATTTCGCACAAAGTTACTCGAGGGCTATCTGTGCTAGCCGTCCCTAATTTAGCAGTGTAAGACTAGAGGGAAGCCAGCTAGTCATCACCACCCACCGCCAACTCTTGAGCTACTCTTTTACCAACGAATAGTGGGATTGACCGTAACATTATAACTCCCCCACGGCTGAAAAGGCGAGCATGTTTGATGCGACGGGGGAAAAGCTTAAGCATGACTCGATATACTTCTACTAAATTAATTCCTTAATGGCAGTTTGATGAAAATGATTTAAATGAGTAACATTTTCAGGTTTGATATAAAACTTAATTTCGAGCTCAACTTTTAGCCCTTTATTGTGGGATTATGTAGATATGAAATTTATTTTATGCTTCTTTAAATTTTGCCGGTGTGCTTAATGTCAGCTGAGGTAAATCCAAAGAATGAAACAAGTTTTATTTCTGCACGTACTAAACACAATTTTATGAGCAAGAATATTATATTGTAAATTTTTTTTACGAATAATGTTCTAAAATACTGGGATAAGGACAATGTTTCACACAAATATATTTTATGTAGTATACCTTTTTATTTATATTTTATTTCTTTTTTGAAAACGTTTTGATTTGTTTGTTTGCAATTTTAGATTTATTTCAAAGTGAGAATCTAATTAGGTAGGTCATTTGGTAATTATAACTTGTATTTTTCAAGATGAAAAATTACACATTGTTTCAAAACATTCGACGCTTTGTTGTACAAAATTAGCGTCTCATTAGAAAGAAATGGTTCTATTTCAATAAAACAATTGTCAAACACATTTTTCAGTCGAATACAAGAGATTAAATACTTAAAAAAAAAAGACTGGAAAATACAAGACATACGAAAAAACAAAATTTGTATGAACACAAAACAAAAATATGACGGCTCAATTCATATATGAAGAAAAATGTAGAGCAATTGCCAACAACTGAAACATCGTTCAAAATTTATAAAAATTAGAAAATTTTGGTAGTCGACTTCATTTGATTACCACATTCAAGTCTTATCGTTATAATTTTTCACCAAGTATGCATCTTACGGCAAACTTTTGCAACAAAGTACCATATTTTTGCAAAAATCTGTATTTATGAATAGGTTTGTTTTGTTTTGGAATTTCACACAAAGCTACTCGAGGGCTATCTGTGCTAGCCGTCCCTAATTTAGCAGTGTAAGACTAGAGGGAAGGCAGCTAGTCATCACCACCCACCGCCAACTCTTGGGCTACTCTTTTACCAACGAATAGTGGGATTGACCGTCACATTATACACCCCCACGGATGGGAGGGCGAGAATGTTTAGCGCGACGCGGGCACGAACCCGCGACCCTCGGATTACGAGTCGCACGCCTTACGCGCTTGGCCATGCCAGGCCCTTTATGAATAGGAGTGCAATATCAAAAGTTAGTTTATCTTAAAATGAGAATCAGTGATCGTGGAGATAAGACATTGTCCTGAATCCTAAAATACCATGAACACATTTCACCCGAGGAAGATAAAAAACTTTTAAGGAGTCACACTTTATTTTAGCCGGATGCACGTCACGCGTTTCTAAATGCGATGCTTTGTCTCGTTAATATGATAAGGAATCTTTGCAAATTATCGAAAAACTTGTAAATAATAAATTTACAATTCAAGAGTGAAAAACAAACAAACTCACAATCTACTGAAACACCCCGTTGTAGAAGCATAAGACGTTTTTATCAGGTTAATTATTTTACTACAAAATGACTAACTACAAAATTTGCGAAAATATTTTAAGAAATACATAAATATGGTACTGCGACGAATGTTTGTGTGAAATGACACTGATACCGATATTTATTCCTTTAATACTGTTTTGTTGGACTTTATTGTTGGGCGCGTTTTTTTATATTAATTGGTGAAACACAAATATAAAATCTAGTCCACTTTATATTAACAAAAGCGTTTTTTTTTTAGATTCGAGTTCTAGAATTTTCAAGTTTCCTGGTTTTGTGTAACTAATGAAAAAGATAGCTTCACAAACATATAAATCTAAATATAAATTCTATTTCTCTTCCAAGTTTCATACCTCTGCTACTTTATCACAAAGAAAAACCTAAAATTTAGTGCACTGAACTAACAGAGTATAGCCTCAGACAAACTGACCAAATCATGCACTAATTACTCATTATCAGAAATTACTCATTAACTCCAGTTTAATTTACTCTCTATATCCGACTTAAACTTTTTTAAGACTTTGGATTAAATTCCGGATGTTAAACCATGCTCCCATCATGTGATGCCAATCCTCTCACTGGTCAAACAACAATACAATCATCTGAATTAAAAATACAACGTACAACTTTTCGCTTCCAAGATTATGAAGTCCCTTGAACAAACCTATTACAGAAAAAAAAGGCATATTAACCTTCAATATCTGTGATTAACATTAAAGTATTGTTTGGCAGTTAAAAGCATTAATATTCATGATCTAAATATTGCAATAATAAATTAAATAAGTAAAATTTAATCTACAATCACAATTTAAAGTACTAAAACAAAATTTTATTTATTTATTCGTTTACTGTCTGTAAACTCTCCAGTCATCAATTCTTTTATATGAGTTTCTTTTTTATTGTTTTTGGTATGAAGATGAGATGATCTCTTCTTCTTCAGCGTCACTTATCATATCACTGGATGGAGCGAGAGTTCTCTTCAAGAAGATGGTCGAGAGAAGTCACTGGAGTATATACCCCTGATGATACTCTAGAAGTGGTCTGAACAGGAACCTCGGACTTTACATTAGTTTCTCTTGCTTTTAGCAATGTCTTTTCTGGAATCAACCAGTAAGCAGTTTTACTGCCAGATTACCTGCAAAAACGACCATGATGGGTGACCTTTGGTTTGGTTTGCTTTGAATTTCGTGCAAAGCTACATGAAGGCTATCTGTTCTTGCCGTCCCTAATTTCTTTGTTCAGATCTACTTCACTTTAATCGTGACTAAGTCAGCAGAGATTCTTGTTGAGAGACGGGAGGCTGGCAAGATATTCATTGAACCTGTAGAGGTGATCGACCATATGTCTGAACAGGTACACACACTGGTTATAATGTGTCAAAATAAAGATCAACGATTGGTTGGTAAACAACGATTTATAAGCGTAAAAAACATTTTACAGATGTTTGGCATCTGATGGAACATGTTACGTGTTTCTGCTTGAAGAAGACAGACCAATAGTCGAAATATGTAATATGTTTCACTGTTAAAACTTTCCCTTATGCATGTAAATTGTTGTGTGCTTAGCTATTATAATGTTAACATAATGTGCTTCTTTATTTAAGCTAAACAAAGATTGGTTTCACGGTCATTTAAACTTGTTGAATCTGTTTATTTCTCATACAACTTACGATTCAGCCAAGTTATCAATTATAGAACACCTTATTTTGTGATGACGAGAAACCCATTTGAAGTGGAAATGTATTTTCAAGACACAAAGAGTGTGAACCTAAGAAGGTCGAAAAGTTGTTCTGTACTTTATTTTAATGAAAGCTTTAATACCCATACCAGTCATCTTGAGAATACGTTTCTTATTCCTTGCTCGAATATAGTGTTATTTGCAGGTTTGCCGTCTGATACTTGTCAGTAAATCGATTTTGCCTGAAAATATCACACCTTTACCTTGAAAATTTATGAAAATGTACACAGCCTCTCAGTTGAACAACATTAAGAAAGATGATGACAGTTACATGTCAGACCAACATTTATTATAGAAAGTGACATGAAACAGACAAACCTCCAGTGTTCAAAGGTACAGCTAATAATAATTTTGGCAAAACATTTCATGTAAAGTTTTTTGGAATGAATGGACTGATAAACAAGACAGTTCTTCACCTGATGAATGCATGCAATTGAATGAGGAACATCTCCATAACTGGGTTTGTTTTTTTTAGTTTTCTTTTTAATTTCGCGCAAAGCTACACGACGGCTATTTGCGCTAGCCGTCCTTAATTTAGCAGTGTAAGACTAGAGGTAAGGCAGCAAGTCATCATCTCCCACTGCCAAATCTTGGACTACTCTTTTACCAACGAATAGTGAGATTGACAGTCAAATTATAATGCCCCCAAGGCTGAAAGGGTGAGCATGTTTGGTGCGAGAGGGATTCGAACCTGCAACCCTCATATTACGAGTGTAGCGCCTTAACAACCTGGCCATGCCAGCCTCAATGACTGGGATACATCTGTCTACGGGTTATATTGCAGATTCTTTTCAGCCTATTTCAAGGGTCGAAGGTGCAAGCTTCATAAAAACTTTGTCACTTATATAGATGGTTTTGGAAAATTGTATGGGAAGAATTTCTAGAGTGTACCTCCTATTGATTGTGGTGAGAAATTCGTTGACAGCTTAATAGAAGAATCACCTAGAAAATTTATATAGCAACACATAGGTCTGATTGTTATTTTGTCTCTCCATTTTCAGTGTCAATGAGGTGATGATGTCAAACAACGCTCTGAAGCAGAGACAGAACATCAGTGACTTCTGTCCCATACAGTGACGTGTGTAACCTGTGATCACAAAAAAGCTATTTTCTGAGATAACGTATAATTTACGGCATCTAAGAAGAAGCTGTAGATGAAGTGAGGATTTTAATTGATTTTAACCGTTAGGTTTAGTGTCTTTTCTGACCAAAGTGTTCACACTTCATGCCAAATGATTTTAACTATTAGGTTTAGTGCCTTCTCTGACAAAAGTGTCCACATTTCATGCCAACTGATATTAACCGTTAGGATTATAGCCTTTTCTAACCAAAGTGTCCACACTTCATGCCAACTGTTAGGTTTAGTGCTTTCTCTGACCACAGTGTCCACACTTCATGCCAACTGATTTTAACCGTTAGGTTTAGTGCCTTCTCTGACCAAAGTGTTCACATTTCATGCCAACTGATTTTAACCGTTAGGCTTAGTGCCTTTTCTGACCAAAGTGTCCACATTTCATGCCAACTGATTTTAACCGTTAGGTTTAGTGCCTTCTCTGACCAAAGTGTTCACACTTCATGCCTACATTCTTTTTACTAACGAAACTATTTACCTCAGATCCTCATTCGACCTATCAATATAAGCATTGATATGTTAGTATCATACCAAAAGACTTTGAAGTCATTTATTGCAGGGTGCTATGCAGTTAGTTTTGCAAGTTCACGTATTCTAGGTTCTGCAGAAGCTTTGGCTATAACTTCTCTTGGTTCCACGATGAATGACAAAAGACACAAATTTATTCTGGTTTTATTGACATAAAAAAAAAATTAAACCGCATTTTTCATGTATGAGTCACTGAAATGGCCCTTAATTTGTTGTTTTCTGGTATCTAAATGACACCTGCCTGAACTGTTCTATCCAGTATGCCCCGAAGCATTTAAATACACTCAAGTTCTCCAGTATTCAATACACTTATGTATTAGAGGATCTATGAGTATAAAGCATAATTTAAAAAAAAAGTCAGGTCAAACTAATCATTATAGGTTTTAGGTCTCTTGTGTATTGAGTAATAACATTAAGTACTTTATAAAAGAGTGGTTGGCGTCATTAATGTATAGCCTAGTTTTAGTTTAGATATTCTGTTAGTTTACTTTTTTTTTTATCAGAAGTTATTAACAACAGCGTTAAAGCGACATTTAACTGAACACAGAATTGTTGAGTGTACATTTAAATTTTGCAATAAAGTGATGATTGCATATTACCAAAGGAAACAACTGTATTAAAATGGTGTCACTTGCTCATCAATTTTATTCTAAATTGTCGAATTATCGGTTTTCTTTAGACATATGCTGTATAAACATTATTACTTTTATTAAATTATCTGGAAGGAGTGTGTGAAGTGCATTTTGTCAATCCAAAGCACTTGAAATAAACCCCCATTATTTAAAGTGCTACAAAATATAGATATACTTAACTTAATCTGTATTACAAATTGAAGGTACAGTTTAAACGGTCGCAGACTGCAGAAGATTTTACGCCAAGTTACACAAGCAGCATGTTACGTGTATATTGTACATGTGGATGCACATATAGTTGTTGCAGATACTGGTACACAAAGACTAACACTTTAAAACAGTACATCATTTCTAATATTAACAAAGTTGATGTGTGTTGGTGACTTTCCAACGTCAATCTTGTAATTATAAGTATTTCCACTGAAATTCTCTTTTGTGCAGAATGTTTTATTCAAACAGTTTTCGATCCAATTATACAGTTGAATATAAGACTTTAAATACACATGGGTACTGGAAAATAATTTGCGATTTAATATTTTTGGGGTTTTTTCCATGAAATTTCAAGGAAACAGCTATTTATAATAATTCATTTCAAATCACAACTATTTATATTTCAGTTAAAAATAGTGTATTTTGTCTTCTGTGATAAACATAATTTATTATAACTTTCTATATATATATATATCCATAGTGTCTTTTTTATTCTGTGATAAACATAATTTATTAAAGCTCTCTCTATATATATATATACATATATATCCATAGTGTCTTTTTTTATTCTGTGATAAGCATAATTTATTAAAGCTCTCTCCATATATATATATCCATAGTGTCTTTTTTATTCTGTGATAAACATAATTTATTAAAGCTCTCTCTATATATATACCCACAAGTGCAATAAAAATGGAGTTTAATTTGTTTTTCGACAGTATTGCTTTTGACATTCTCCATGTTTGGTTAGGAATGGTTCATAGAGTTTTGTTTTAATAACCGAAAAAAAAAGTTTTTCTTTTCTTTCAAGTTATAAACATTACGACACTAAAGTCGTAATGAGAATAATTTTTTCATCCTATATTTCGTATTTTGAGAAGATACAGTGTGACATAAAAGGCTACATAAGTATCATATTTTATCATTTCACAAAACTCACAAAATACCACTGACAACTAAAATAATCTCTATCCACAGATTCTTATCATTTAACTATTTTTCAAACCTCCTGTTGCAGAATCGTCATGCCTGAAACATTTTCGCCAGAGAACAAATTCTCCAATAAATGCAAAGAGTGCTGTCATGAGACCACAGAGGAACAACAAAAATGCGCCGCTCAGGTCGTCAGTGTTGAGAGGCCCGACACCTTTGGCAATATTGGTTTGACATTTTGTGCTATTGATGGTCATATCTTCTATCCAACGAGTCAACAGGTGGCTCTGCGTGAAGCTATCTATACTGATAAAGAACACGGTGATGTTGCGAGTTAAGCGCGGAAATAAAATAGATAAATACTATGACACATCTAACTAAATTATGAAAATTATGATAAGGTACCTTTACAAGACCTAAAATAAACATGACAATATCCTTAGAAATAAAAGAGTAGGACTGTATTTATTTTCTTCTGTTTACATGAAAATACGTTGAATAGAAATATTTAAAGATGTGACATAATCACGACGATAAGTTTGGTTTGTTTTGGATTTCGCGTAAAACTACACGAGGGCTATCTGTGTTAGCCGTCCCTAGAGGGAAGGCAGATAGTCATCACCACTCACCGCCAACTCTTTTACCAACGAATAGTGGGATTGACCGTCACATTATAACGCCACCATGGCTGAAAGGACGAGCATGTTTGGTGTGACTGAGATTCGAACTCACGACCCTCGGATTAAGAGTCGAGTGCCTTAACCCACCTGGTCATGCCGGGCCACGACGATAAGGAAACGTGTAACGATTTTTCGAAATAATTTAATATATATGCATCGGAAATAACTTCAGCCTTTAAATGGAGACCTTTGATAAAAGCAGCTACGAAATTCATTTTATCGTCTATTTAAAAGTTATCTTAATGACAGTCTTAAAACTATTTTAAACGGGCTTACGTTCAAATCAGATATTTTTAACTATGATAAAACACTGAACTGTTTCAACGATGTACCATCTTTTTAAATGGACAGAAGTAAAAATCGATACTGATATTTACAAAAGTAACAAACAATCATTATTATGTGTTGCTTGATAAAGTTGTAACATCGCATAAAGTTCTTTATGATTTAAAATATTCAGTTACCTCGTTTTTATTCCTTCCATTATTTTTGATTCCAAGTTTTTCCTCATTATCATAGGCAAGAAAGTCTCATGGAACTTTTTATTAGAAACATGGAACTGGCAGAACTTTCCAGTAACAAACCTTCTGTCGAGAATGTCCTTAATCGTTACTGTGTTTATGATTATGGCATGTGTGCCAGTGTCTACCATGTCCAGAACTTCATCTTTTTCTAGCTCTATAAAGGCATTCGAGAATCAGGCTTTTCCTTGATCCTAGACCAGATCTTCTGATAAGTTTTGTGTGGGCTAGTCTAAAACAAATATCTGTATGTATAGAACAATTGCTTTGAATCGTTTTATGAATAATTAAATGGTTTATAATAAGTTAACTATTTCGGAAGTCACAAACTGGTTATGCCTTTACCTTTATTTGTTTGTTTGTTCTTAAAATTTCGCGCAAAGCTATACGAGGACTATCTGCGCTAGTGGTCCCTAATTTAGCAGTGTGAGACTATTGAAAAGGCAGCTAGTCATTACCATCCATCAAAAACTCTTGAGCTACCCTTTTATCAATGGATAGTGTGATTGACAGTCACATCATAACGTTCCCACGATTGAAAGAGCGAGCAGGTTTGGTGTGCCAGGGATTCCAACTCGCCACCCTCAGACTAGGAGTCGAGTGCCCTAACTACCTGACCATGCCGGGCCTACAATTATACGCACAAGGGAGTTCATGGAACATAACTCTTAGATACAAAGGAAGGAGAATCACATAGAAAAAGGAATACCGATAGCTGGGAGACAAAATGATACAATTACTAGATGTCGATCGATACATATTCATGATGTTTAATGTGAGGTTGTCTTATGTTTTGTAAAATAAAATAATGTAAAACTATATTATAATCTGGTAACAATGATATTGTTTCTGTTGTTAGCCTCTTTAGAAGTGGGAAGCAGAGAAGACAACATTAATGTAAACGTATATTGCTTATAGATTATTGGCTAATATTTTTACACTTTAAAACTAACGAATTTGTAGTTTAACAGGTATGTTCTATCTTGTTTGTATTTAATTTTACTGCATTTACTTTTATCCAAATATTAAAAATTTTGATCGCGGCCTCTGATAATGGTTAGCTTCTCTGTCGTTATTTTTATATGACAGATCACTAGGCTTTTCAATCCATGTTACTAGTACCATCATTACTGTCTAATATGACCTAGGTTCGAGAATAACAAATTGGTAAAGGAGTATCTTTAATCATGATTTCTCTCGTTCCACAGACTGGCTTTGAAAATCTTATTTTTCTTTGTAATGCTAACCATTTAGACATCATAAAACATGTAAGCAGCTTTTGAAATATCTCTTCTCTTGGTTATTTATTAATAGCGAATATAAGGCTATTTCCTGACTTACGCAATGTGATACAATTTGTCCCATAATGTTATACAAAATGTTCTGAATATCACAGCAATTACCAAAAATAAAGAATAAATCTATATTACACGACGTTCAGAATATTACATGGGTATCAAAACTCATTCTTTAGCGTCGTAAACGCATAGAATTATTGCTGAACCACTAGTAGGGCGGCAGATGACATGTAGAATGCTATTCAAAAATGTACATAGATTCCAATGTTCAAATAACACCCATAAAATTACGTTAATCTACAACTAAACTATGGGTAAAATGTCAATACGAATACATTTATCCACAGTTTAATTATGGTTTAAAATCCCATAAGATTACATTTATTCTCAGTCTAACATTTAAAGTATGGTTAAAACCTCATAAGATTACACTTTAGCCACAGTTGAACTGTGGTTAAAACACAAATGTTATTTCATTTATTTTCAGGTAAACTCTGGTTAAAACACTGGTAGAATTACATTTAACTTCAGTTAAATAGTTAACCTCAGCGTATACCACTAATAAGATTACATTTATCCATAGGTAAATGATGGTTATATTTTTAAAAAAGAGAATTGTTTTATAAAATTAATTAATCTAGAGAACTTAATGTTCTTGTTTTGAAGTTAAACACAAAACTACACAATAGACTATCTATGCTCTGTCCACCAGGGGTATCGAAACCTGGATTCCAGCGTTTTAAGTTCGAAATCTGTAAAATATGATAAAATTTCCATTATTACAACAGATATTTTAAAACAGTAAGCAACTTTATTTAAAAGTGTATCGTTACGATCCATTATATTAATAAAGTACTTGCTATTTTATACACAAACATGCACTATTTAAACTGATTTTTCTGTAATTTATCGGCCTGGCATGGCCTAGCGCGTTAAGGCGTGCGCTTCGTAATCTGAGGGTCGCGGGTTCGCGCCCAAGTCGCGCCAAACATGCTCGCCCTCCCAGCCGTGGGGGCGTTATAATGTGACGGTCAATCCCACTATTCGTTGGTAAAAGAGTAGCCCAAGAGTTGGCGGTGGGTGGTGATGACTAGCTGCCATACACTGCTAAATTAGGGACGGCTAGCACAAACATTCAAAAAAACAAACAAAACTGTAGTTTATCATGTTAAGGTTACTACTGGTGGAACAGAATACGCATTATTTTACCTTCATGTAGTAACAAGCATATTCTATTCTACTAGTAGTAGTGTTAACACAATAACATGCAAAAAAATAATTTTAAACATACAAGATAAATTACCAGCTTTTAAAGTATCATGGTCCCATTCATAAAACGTTTAGAAGAAAATTTAAAAAATATAAACTGAATGGTGCCGCCCTCTATTACAATTTAAATGTAACACCACCAAGTATCAGGCTATATGAGAAATTCTGTGTTTGATCGTTTTTCTTTGCAATGTAGATTATTAATGTGCGTTAATTAAACTTCGATATAGTTCACATGCTCGAATTTCTAGTTATTCCTTACACGTTATAAACTAAAGTTTAATTAAGGGAGAATAATTTTCGATATCAACAGCATCTTATGAACAGGTAGGCTAAATAGCGAGGTCAAAGACTCCTGGGATTCAGGTAGAGTTGAGCCCAATTTTCTACCACTAGTCAGAAGGAAAGTAACCAACCAGCAGCAACCATTGCCACAACACTTCTGACTAGCTCTTTGACCGAATAAGGAAATTGGCTGTATGTTTGTTTGTTTGTTTTTAAATTTCGCGCAAAGCTACTAGAGGGCTATCTGCACTAGCCGTCCCTAATTTTGCAGTGTAAGACTAGAGGGCTTGACCGTCACATTATAACGTCCCCACGTCTGAAAGGGCAAGCATGTTTGATGCGACCAGGATTCAAACCCGCGACCCTCAGATTACGAGTCGAACGCGTTAACCCACCTGGCCATGCCGGGCCAATTGGCTATAACTTTTCATATTATTATTGAGATCTTAGCTGAAAACACGGACGTGTTCAGTGACATCACGTCTCGAGTTGTTGAGCTGCAGACCGACAATCTAATCAACAATTGAAAATTATTTTATTCGGGAGAATGTTTACATTTTTTCTATATGGAAAAATACGTCTATTTTACCCTATTATAAAATTATAAAGATCAGTTAAGGTTACTGAACATCATATAAAATGTATACCGTAAAAATGTATACTGTATTACTTTGAAGGTTTGTTTGTTTTGTTTGAAATTTTAGCACAAAGATACACAATGGGTTATCTGTGCTCTGTCTCACCACAAGTATCGAAACTTGGTTGTTAGCGTTGTAAGTCCGCAGACTGGGGTGGGGAGTATTTTCGAGTAGATTATGTATTATTTTGGTGTCACTTAGGCCTGAAAAAGGCTACAACCATGCGAAAATGTATCCGTTGATGTAAAACACATAAAATTAATTCATAAATTGTATAAAGTAAGAAGATGAAGCAAATGGAACAGAGCGAGAATTGTGCATAATAATAACAGAGGCAAATTCTACCTGTTCACACATATATTAATAGTATGTGAAGATGCATAGAATAAAACAAATCATTTTGTTAAGTTAGCAGTTAAGACAGTGAGTTTCATATTCCTTTTTCTTAGGGACCAGTATGGCCAGGTAGTTAAGATACTTGACTCGTAATCTGAGGGTCGCACGTTCAAATCCCCGTCACACCAACCATAATCGCCCTTTCAGCTAGGGGGAATTTATAATGTAACAATCAACCCACAATTCGTTGGTTAAAGAATAGCCCAAGATCTGACGGTGGGTGGTGATGATTAGTTGGCTTCTCTGTAGAGAAGCAGTTCTTACACTGCTAAATTAGAGACAGCTAGCGCAGATAGCCCTCGTGTAACTTTGCGCGAAATTCAAAATCAAACTTAATCATAGTCACTTATGAAGAACGATAAATGAAATAACTGAGTTTCAGTTAACTGTTTAAAGTTATTTTATCAGTTTATCATTAAATATCATCACTTGCGTTGGATTTAAACCAATAGGGTATATGTTTGTTTTATTGTTTCGGCCTTTTTCTGTTATTTTTAAAGAGGAATGTATTAACTGCGCTTATTCGTAGGGAGCGGCTTTATACTGTCGTGTCATTGGAGTTGAAGTTTGTACTGAAATGTGTGTAGCTCGTTAGGCATTGAGCCGTTCAACCTGAAGTGCATACAAACATTGGTGGGTGATGATGGATGTGAACCGTGAGTGATAGATGCACTCACACGAACTGACGAAACGAAACAATATTCATATACTTACTGATAACACAGCTTCCACTATACTTTCGGCTTCCACTAACGGCTGAATGTGTGGGTTCCGAAGAAGATCCTCGAGACTGTCGATCACATTAATGTCTTCCTTGATCATCAGTGACGACTCCAGATGGCCACTGAAACTGCTCATCAGCATGAAAACGGCAAATAGCCAAGAAGAGAGAACCAATCTGTTGATGTTTTGCTCTTCAATCTTGGAAAGACCTTTGCAGATCCATAAATACGTAATTAAATAAGTCCAGCCAATCTTAAGTTAGGACATAACTGAAATTACTAATATTTTTTTCTCTTTGGCCATCCATAGCACCAAAAACTAAATTTTAATTTAATAAACATTGTATCGAGCGCTAGTTATATATATACCATGTATATCGTGATGAAACTTTGTATAATGGACGGCAACTGCCTGTTGTGGAGACACATGTGTAGAGGACGACGTTTCAAAAGTCTTCCGTCTTTCGTCTATTAAAGAATACCATGTATATCACTTACAGATTATTCGTGATTAGCCTTACGTTATCTGGAAGTCACGTGCACAAATGAAATATTTACTTCTAAGGGCTTCCTTAGTAACTAAAAACCAGATTTTTATATAATGTATATATGTGCACAGAGGTTGAGTAAATTACAATGAAACTGTTTCACGAGTATTCCCATATCGTTACAGTCAATGTCTCTACGTCCAGTCATGTTCTGTCTGACGACTGTGTCTTTGACAACAGTCCGTCAGCCTAGTCTTTTATCCAAAAGGCTCCATCATAAGGCTTTCATGTCCAAAGTACATTCCTCTTCCCAGAATGTTTTCTATAAACTATCCAGTGTTCGAGGACGACAGTTTCCCAGAGCTCGTTTCAACAATCCGATCCCCCCCCAAAAAAAAAAATCCATAGGCATTGCGTTTGGTAACTTGAACAGTATGTTTTTCGTTTAATAGCATGAACATCCGTTTATTTATCCAGCTGTCTGAGATATGAGACGGTTGAACAGTTATATTGAATAAAAAAACTTGTGTCACTTCTTCAGACAGAGAAAATTGTTGAATGCTGTTGCCTGGTATGCGTAGATGGCTTTTATCGTTTATCCATGGGTTTTGTTTTCGGTTTATTTCTTTTTTATATTCATACATCATTCTTATACAAAGTGCTGAATATTCGTCTATGTGCTTTTGATGTAGAAACAGAAAATTTATAAATCTTCATTTACCCACACACACAAAACTTAATTAATATAACCCTATCAAAGGTTTATTTATTAATCTACCTACTTTTTTGTTTCTTACAATCCTTTATTGTAAGTTTATTTTCTTTTACCAACTACTTCAAACAAAGTCACAACTTCGTTAAAATATAGATATTCATTCACTTAAATAATATATAGGAATATAATATATAGGTCTGTGTTTATTTATTTATCTAGTTAAACTTTGTTACGTCATTTATGGCTCATGAGTGGGTCAGTTTTAAAGATGAAGGCTTGTAACTCTGAAATGCGAGCTAGAGAAATCTTCACGAAGGGCATATCGTAGACAGCCAATACTGAGGAAGCTGAATCATAGTAGCTGTTTACTGAAATTTAGGCTTGAGAATACTTGTAGCTTTGTAACTATATTTCAGATCTGACGATCGTGATTAGAAATTAAATTTGTTAGACAGTGCATTTCCACTGCAGTGACGGTCCTGTATTTTTATAGACCTCTCTATACAGCTACATTTCAGCGTTTCCAATGTGCAGTTTGTTTCCTAGTTTTAACTGTCTCTCAGATATGTATGATTTAAGTCTTAAGATCGGGTACATAAGGCTATTTTGAAAAAAATGTGAGAAATCAGATAAGATTTTATTTTACACATACCTTGATAGAGTAGTAACTTGCAGAAAGACCACAAATTTCTTAAAGCTAAAGGCATCCAGTTGGAGCGTGAATATCTTTTGCCTATCATTTTTAAAAAGCTGACAGAGATAACCACCAGTACCAGGAGAGACATTAGTAAACATAACCATACCTAAAATATAATACTATATTCAGAAAAAAAAGATAACTTACAAAAATTTGTTTATCTTCATTAGTTAGTGATGTTTTTTCTATGCATATTAATTAATGGTATATAAAGTTTCTCATCTTCACACAGAGCTACATTCACTCAACGTCTTTTCTTATCCTATGCAGTGGTAACACAAAAAGTTTAAACTGTTCTACGTTTTGAATTTAATATACACCAGTGTTTTTTGTTGTTTTTTTGTTACCACTTCTTCCATATAAATGATGCATGTCATGATACATGAATCCGAAACTGGCTCTTGCGTCAAAACACTGAAAAATACATTATGAGAACAAGTATTACAGAAGTTGTATTTGGTGTAATGTTAAGTTTTTTTAAGGAAATTATATACAGGTTCAGTGTTGTTTATGTGAAATACCTTGCAAATAAAAACTAAAGTTGAAATCAAAGCCAGTCCTTACGTGGTGACAATGATTCATAAAGAAGTTTGATTAACGCAAAATACAGTCAAGGTTATTCTAAATGGAAAAGTCAACATGCAAATTGGACTTCTCAGATAAAGATCTCTTTATCGATATGAGATTTGTAGCGTTTGATCCAGACATTTGTGAAAAACATCCTGGACAGACAAACGCAAGCGTATTATTTATATTGTTTTCTAGTGGTGGCTTTTCAACTTATTGTGTTGTAAGCTACCCAGTAGAAGATTATGAAGGATGAACTAACAAAATGCAAACAATGTATAAAAATTAAATTAACGCATTCAAAATTCTTATATTAATAATTTGGAGCAACACAATATTTTATTATTCTACACAGTGATCCCAATCATCCGATTTTTGTTTCTAGCATGTTCAAGTGCCAAATTTCTTAACATTAATCGATACCTCGGTATTTTTCGAAAAACACTTGAGAACATTACATTAGTCAATAAGAACATTACATTAGTCAATAAGCTATGTTCAAGTTATTTCCACGAGGCTGTTTTCCAGCATTTAGTCACTAATATCTCTCTCGGAAAACTAAAGAACATCACAAAGATAGCAAAGGCTGATTTTAAGTTCTGTGTAACATGATTCTATTTTCAAGTATTGTATTCTTCTGTTGGAGTGATCTAATTTTATTCCTGAAACCATTGTTACAAAAGTTTTGTGTATTAGATTATTTACTACCATGCACATCCTAAAAACAAATATGTCAGCAATTTGAAATATTTCAGTAATAAAGAGGTATTTGACTCATTTTGCATTTACTAACCTTGAGCTGAATTTATTAACAAAAAGGAAATCACATTAAAAAAATAAATAAAAAATGTAAATGATTTAAGCAGATAGACCTGTCTTTTTTTTTTTGCGTAAAAGGCAACCATAAGACTTCAGCGTTTTCGAAAAGTGAACTTATTTTTTTCAGAGTTAAAGACAAAGATAGAACCCTAACGGCCACCCAGCGGCACAGCTATATGCCTGCGGATCAACACCACTAGAAACTGGGTTTCGATACCGTGGTGGGCAGAGCACAGATAGCCCATTATGTCGCTGTGTGCTTCATTCCGAATAACAGAACCATAATGCTGTGGATAGATAGATTTGTTTTCTTTTAACATAAAGGCCAGGCTTTTACCCTTTAAAGCGACACATCCATTTGTCCAAAGCGCTAAGTTTTATCATAAACACAACTTTTTGGTACCATCAAAAGTTGTTTGTTTGTAATTAATCACGGAGCCACATAATGAGCTACCTGTGCTCTGTCCCCTACGGCCCCCGCTAGTACAGCAGTAAGTCTCTAGATTTACAACGCTAAAATCAGGGGTTTGAAACCCCTTGGTGGGCTCAGCAGATAGCTCGATGTGGTTTTGCTATAAGAAAATCAAACAAACCGTCCATTACGAGTATCGAAACTCGGTTTTGGTGTTATTAGTCCTTCGATTACCGCTCAGCTACTGAAAACCTCTTTTTAGTGTCATGAATCAGTAAGATCTATTTAAGTAGTAAAAAATATAGAATTTTGGAGATTTTCTGTACTGTCTTGATGACAAATATCTAAAAATAGACATATATTATTACGACACTGGTTCACTGACCTCCGAGGCAAAACTTAGCAAGTATTTAAAAAACTTTGTTGATTTTTGCGGTGGTCCGGTCAACACACATAATTCGCCGGTGTAAAATGTGTTCGTCATTTCCGTCACTTGGTGGCGATCGTAATTGATGGTGAAAGGTCCTAAAGCAATGTCCGCCTCCTAAAAAGAAAAAAAAGAGAGAAATGTGGGCAGAAAAATGTACATTTTTAATGTTTAAAATGTTATTTTAATTAATAGAGTATAGTGATATCTAAAATATTTAAATGACTCTTAAAAGAAAGCTTATATCGAACTATCTGTGACTTTAATGGCCAAGTGGTTAACACACTCGACTTGCAATCCGAGGGTTCGAATCCCCATCACACCAACCATGCTTGCCCTTTCACCCGTGAGTGCGTTGTAATGTACAATCAATCCCACTATTAGTTAGTAAAAGAGTAGCCCAAGAGTTGGCGATGGGTGGTGATGACTAGCTGCCTTTCTTCGAGACTTACACTGTTAAATTAGGGACGGTTAGCGCAGATAGCCCTCCTGCCACTTTGCGCAAAATTCAAAAAACAAACACTCAACAAAAAGACGTATTCTTTGTGTCTTTGTACGCGCACGAGCATAAGTGAAGTATTTAGTGTACGTATGTGTAGGTGTGTAAACTGAGATGTGATTTCTGCTGTTTCAGAGATTTTGTGTGTTTATACACAGCTGAATCAATTGTTTTAGTTTATGTGAAAAGAATGATTGTTGTAATAATTTAATTTAAACAACAAGCTACCCAAAAGTCCCAATTTGTGATTGTATTTATTCCCCGAACTTTAAACAAACTATACTTCAGTGCTGTTATCTATGCTTCTTCAAGAACTAATATTAATTACGTTTTCTGTCAAATAATTTTCGTTAATCGAACCAGTGAGATTCGAATAAGTTCTGATTCTGATAATAATTCATTTGAATATATATATTTATTCACAGTTACATATTTCATTATAATTGCAGTATAACAGATGGCGCTGCACTGCAAATAAAATATGTAAAATCATTCCAGATAACACTTCAGCATTATTTGTAGTATTATAAGTTATTAATCCACTATAAATTCAAAACATTCACCAAACTACAACATAAATATCATAAAGCATAAAATTAAAAATATTAGAAAGTTACAACAGTTAGAATCAAGTATTTATTAAAATTCAGAATAAAAGAAGTAAAATAAACTCTTATAGGAAATATTAAAAAATCGTTATCATCACCGTGAAATAAAAGGTTTTAACTGATATTTTAAAAATATATCGATCATACTGTTATTTTTATCTCTACATCAGTTATTTCTTACACTTGGTTACAAATCTATTATTTCTACAGAGGTAGACGTATTTGAATGCTGGCTTAACATGGCCAGGTAGTGAGGGCGTTCGACTCGCAATCTGAGGGTCGCAGATTCGAAAACACCAAATATGCTCGCCCTTTCAGCTATAGAGACGTTATAATATGAGGGTCAAACTCACTATTAGTTGTTAAAAGAGTAGTCCAAGAGTTAGCGGTAGGTGGTGGTGACTAGCTGTCTTCCCTTTAATTTTATACTGCTAAATTAGGGACGGCTAGCTCAAGTAGCCTTCATATGACTTTGCCGCGAAATTCCAAACAAACAAGATTTGAATGCTAAATTACAGGTATAAAAAAATGTAACGAAATGATAGAAAATATTTTAACATATTTTCAACTACTTCGTACCTGGTTTTTAACAATAAGAAAATTAATTAATTAAGTATTTATTTTTTGTGGTTATTATTAAGGACAAAGATCTGTCTCTGCTCTGGGACTTTTTAGGGTTATGAGTCCTAAGGATTACTGTTGACCCTCTAGGGACTTTTTGTGGAGGATTATTTGTTTGTTTAGAATTAAGCAGAAAGCTTTACAATGGGCTATCTGTGCTCTTCCCAACACGGGTATCGAAACCCGGTTTCTAGCAGTTTGAGTGCTGAGACATACCGCTGTGCCACTGGAGAGCTTTTCTACAAAAAGTTGTACAGACTTAAAAACAATATTAGTCTTGTATCTTGTCTGTAACTGAATATTTTATCGACGGTTTAAGAAGAGCGAATTAGTTGTAAGTTGATATAGCTACAATTCTCTTAACGGGTAAGCAAGTTAGCTGTTTCACTGAGCAAAAGTCTAAAGTTAATTCTCTGAAATTCAGTAGTTTGTAATGTTCGAAATATGTAAATGTTCCTGGTTAAAAAGTCTGTAGTTTTCCGATTGATTAGTGTTTATCACAGTTATACAGTGACGACAGAAAGTGTTCGTACCCCTGCGTCCCGAGTGGTTTTTGCTCATAACTTAAAAAGTCTCACGAGTAGGCTAATAGAAGTATGGTATATTATAAATATTATAGTAACACACATGTACGTAAATTTTATGTAAATTAAACGACCAATAAACTGTTTATAAGCAAATAACCAAAAATAGGAGGAGGAGAAAGTGTTCGTACAGTTCAGAATGTGTGAAAAAACTTATATTCCCGAAAAATTTTGTTTAGTTTGGCGAATAAACTACATTATACCATTCCAGAACTAGATACTTAGTTCATAATTATTAGAATTTAGTCACCAAAAAATGTACTTCCGGCAATTTAGCGCCGTCTCCGTCATTATCTGCTTCGTCATCATGGCGAACAGGAAACGTTGTTTAAAAAACCGAATTATTGTAAAATACAAGTCGCGTGCGTCTCTTTCCGGTATTACTACACAACTTAGTGTGCCGAAATCTACTGTTCAAAGCATAATTGTCAAGTTTAAGCTTATAGGATAAACTGCTAACCTCCCTTGTTCTGGACGCCCCACCAAAATTTCAAAGAGAACAAAAAGGAAGTTTCTCAGAGAAGTTAGTAGGAACCCTCGTTTAACACGTAATGACATACAGAAACTGGTAAGGGAAACTGGGGTTGAAGTAAGCACCTCTACAGTTACGAACATGTTACGCTCTTCTGGGTTCAAAGCATGCCGTCCTTGTGGAACTCCATATTTAAAGCCTGTTCATTTAGAAGCACGATTGAGGTATGCAAGAAAGCATGTGGATAAACCCTTTACCTATTGGAAGAGTATTCTTTGGTCAGACGAGACAAAAATCGAGCTTTTTAGCCACAATGATGTTCGCTATATTTTCCATAAGAAGGGGGAACGAAATCTTTCAAAAAACACCGTTCCTACAGTAAAACACGGAGGTGGATCGATCATGCTATGGGGTTCCTTCAGCTCTTCTGGTGTAAGCAGCCTTCACCGCGTCAACGGAATCACGAAAAAAGAAGAGTACGTTGATATATTAGGCACTTATATCAAGAATGATGTTCGGAATTTGCGGCTTGAGCGTCGTTGGATCTTCCAGCACGACAATGATCCTAAGCACACATCGAAATATGTGCAATCCTGATTACAGATAAATCATATAAACATTCTGGAGTGGCAATCGCAGTCACCTGATCTCAACCCAATTGAAAACTTTTGGCATGAGTTGAAGACCAGGGTTCATCAGCATCATCCGAAAAACTTGAAAGAGTTGGGGGCCTACTTTAAAGAAGAATGGAAGAAAATACCAATCGAGTACTGTCAAACGATCGTGGAGGGCTATGAAGAGAGATTGTACCAAGTAATTCACCTGAAAGGCTACACAACTGACCATTAAAGTAGACGCACGAACACTTTCCGCCCCTCCTATGTTTGGCTATTTGTTTAAAAATAGTTTATTTGTCGTACAGTTTACATAAAAAATATGTAGATGTGTGTTAGTATAATATTTATAATACACTATACTTTCATTATCCTAATCGTGATACTTTTTGAGTTATGAGGAAAAACTACTTACGATGCAGGGGTACGAACCCTTTCTATCGTAACTGTAGCTTCCGAGATCTATAGTATACTAATTGTAACAAATCAACAATATAAAACTGTCTCTCCGCGTTGCGTTGGTTACTTTTGTAAGCCTTAAGGTGAAGTTCTCGAAAGTTCAGTTGGCAACAGTATTTGAATACACGTTAGTGCTTTCGTAAAACATATATTTTTTTTTTTTTACACTCGATAATCTTCTACAAATTTAGAGAATAGGCAGGAATTTCGTAACACATATCTAACACAATAAGTTACACACATTTTAAAATATTTATTTAACTATAACAAATATGTATGTTAGTAAATCCGTTACGTATACAACTACAATTACCTGTAACACTGATTAACAAACCCATATCGTATAGAAAAACAACTAAACAGATACATATAACTAACCTGTCTGTGCACCATCCCCGTCCAATTTCCGTTAGGTAGTTTAATACCCCAGTAGTGATCGTCAGGTGTCACCAACGTATAGCTACACCATTTTTGAGAGAAAAAACAACAAATAGTCAGTTATTTTTTCTCACGTCACAAAGACACACATAGAATATGAGTACTTTACGCTTAGCCTTACGTTATAAAAGAAAACAACTTTCTTAATGAGCTGCTAGAAACAGCAAGATATTGCGTATAAGACATATAAACTCGTGTGTTACCTAATGTTTAACCCTAGAATAACCAAAATGGTTCTAACTCTTTCGGCTTTTTAAACACATTTTTATAAAATTCTGTACCTAATTGCTTGTGGATCTTCGAATCATTTGGTTACAGAGTCCTTAATATACAAATATGATAAAGATTTTAAAACATAAAAAGACAATCACTAATGTTTGTAGTTTAGTACACAGCTATACAGAAGGTTATCTGTGCTATGCCCACCAGGGGTATCGAAACCTTCTTTCTATTGGTGCAAGTTCGCAAACACAACGCTGTGGCGCTGGGAACACATCAATAACCTAATTAATTATTAATTTAAGTAATAATAGGGTTTCTTATGTATTTGACATAGAATAAAAATATTGATTTCTTGTTATTTTCGTCAATTCTTCCACACCTGCTTATGTAATTTGTTATCTCACAGAAACAACTAAGTCTTATATTATAAGCTACGGCATAGGAAGGCGACGACTGGGCATGAGACTGAAATCCATAGTTTGAATCTTATTTAAACAACTTCGAAGCATTCTGTTAAGTGTAACTTTACTCACGGTAATAACCGGATGATTTAAAAAACATTTTGCCAATATGTATATTTAAAAGAAAGTTATTATGTACTGAGTAAAATTTGATTATTTTTGGCAATTCACGTGCTTATGTCTATGGAATAATCAAATGACGTGATTCAGAGAAATAACAAAGATTTAATTAAATAAAAATGTTATTTCTAATTTATGCTTTTGTTTTCTAAAGTGAATAACAGCATTTTCTTTGTAATAAACCGTTTATATTGGAATGCTTATTGTAAAAGGGGCGATATTACCTGTTTTTAGGTAAAAGTGTAATAATAACTTATTTTTAAAATAGAAGATTTTAGAAGACGCTAAGTGCTATAAGGTGCAAAGGAAATGAAATACGAAAGGCTATAAGTAACTACATCACAAGAGCTGAACAACACATTTCAAGTATAATCATTAGATCAAATAACTTCTTGAAATGCGTGCTAAAAAGACTTTTTGTTTGTTTGTTTTTGAATTTCGCACAAAGCTACTCGAGGGCTATCTGTGCTAGTCGTCCCTAATTTAGCAGTGTAAGACTAGAGGGAAGGCAGCTAGTCATCACCACCCACCGCCAACTCTTGGGCTACTCTTTTACCAACGAATAGTGGGATTGACCGTCACATTATACGCCCCCACGGCTGGGAGGGCGAGCATGTTTAGCGCGACGCGGGCGCGAACCCGCGACCCTCGGATTACGAATCTCACGCCTTACGCGCTTGGCCATGCCAGGCCCAGTATGGTACTAAATCAAAGCACAGCCCAAGAGGATTCATATAGCTTAATTAGGCAACAGTGAAAATTTGTATTGACACAGAAGAGCACTGTAAATAGTTCTCGTATTTTTTTCAATGTTTCAAAGGCATCAAATTGTTGATAAAAGTTGTGATTTTTTTTTTCTTATAAATGGTTTTAAATTATTAAATGACTCGGAACCAGTTGGAGCTATTAGTTGCTTTAGTTCTGTTATAATTAATTGTTGTTCTTTTAAATTTTAAGAACGTTAATGTCATTTCGCTGCCGAGCGTGACCTAGTGGATAATGTTCCGAATGATGCATTTGGCGTCCCCATTATCGAAAAAAAAAAAAGCTCTCTATAAGAGTGATGATCAAATCCCATTACTATCTTCGAGAAATGTAGTCCCAGAGTTGGCGGTAATAACTAATTGCTTTCCCTCTAGTCTATCACTACAAAATTAGAAACGGTTAGGGCAGATAACCTTCACGAATATTTGCGCGAAAATCAACAAACAGATTACGCCGCTTCGAGGCAACTCGTGGCGAATTGTTTCATCACAATCTAGCCATGTTCTGTTTAATGATGAGAAAGTCATTACTGTTTGCACGTATGACGTCTGGAATCCACTAGAATAAAATCGAGTAAATCTGTATTTAGGGCTTTATATCTAGCGTTAGAGAAACACTTGTAGAAAATATATTGGTGAGTATACAATCTACTTATGCAGCTCAAGTGTAGTGGACGACATTTTCAGTCTTCTGCCTTTCATCTTCTGGCTAGGACGGAAGTCTTTTAAAATGTCGTCCACAACACTTGACCTGCATAAGTAGATTTTATAACCACTAATATATTTTTTCAATGTGTTTCTCTAATAAGCAGTAGCCATTGGTTCCACGGTCAATTCAGTATTAATATTCTGCATGGACTATCTATCAAAGGGTTTCATGTTAACCTGCAAATAATGACGCGTTCATTTACAAAAAAAAAAACAACAAAATGATTGTTTTAGAAGTCATGTTATTTTTTATATTATAGTAATACTATGAAGCTGGCGTCATAAATTCAGCTTAAAGATTTAATTATTATTACAAACGGCTTACAAATATCCAATAAATGTCAAATAATTTCTTTCTCAACAGAAACCTAAAACAATCTCGGGTTTTAGTTTGCTATTATTATTTATCTTAAACAACTTGGGTGTAATTTTAAAGATGGTAACCATCCATTTTAAATGATTGTTGTCAAAAATATTTTATAAGCAAAATACCTTTAGAATACGAATGGTTTGCTATTCAATAAAATATTTGAAAATAATAATTACAATAAATTGTGTAAATACATGGCTATTCGCTGTAAGTCAGGTTTCGATCCCCGTGGTGAGGCAGAGCACAAATAGCCCAATGTGTAACTTTGTGTTTAATTGCAAACAAAGAATAATTTATCAACAACAATCCAAAGTTATGAATACGAAATCGGAAAATGACTATTTATATTGTGTACATTCTCACGTATATAAAAATAATTCACTACATACAGATGAATAAATACACCCGGAAATAATTTATAGAATGGAATTGCGATAGTCATCGTGATGGTACTGCCATCGGTGAATAATCTAAGATACAGTCGATGGAAGTTGGAAGCACGAATCAGTACGAACTGGAGAACTAGTTTTGCGCATGCGCTTGGATGAATCACTACTTGTGGGGTTGTTTGTGATATTGTAGGATGTGCTTATAGCTGGAAAACTGTAATTTAATTTGTTATTCTGTAAGAATAACTGTAGCATTAGTGTTAAGATGCGACAAGACACCAGTTAATAATACCACACGTAGCAATTTTCTCTTATAAACTTGTGTTACTCAAGACGGCTGGTATGGGTATTAAAACTTTTATTAAAATAAAGTACAGAACAGGTTAGCCTGAAGGTGACCTAAGAAGATCGAAACAATGTTTTATACTTTATTTTAATGAAAGTTTTAATAACCATGCTATTTGTCTTGATATACATTTTCAATTTAAATGGATTTCTCGTCATCACGTAAAACTTCTGTTTCGTATAACCATAGCTCTAGATGCACAAAACTGTGTCCAGTGAAAAGTTCTAGATTTGTGTTTTTATAGAGTACTATCACTTAAACAATAAGTAAGATACAATGAACGTAAAAATATATTTAATGTATCTCAAAAATTTCCTTGCTTTAATTTGTAGTATTAGAATAATTTTAATGCTTTTAATGAAAATAGATCATTGAATAATGATTAATAGTTTTACAAGGAATAAACCGTATTAACAAATAAATATATCTTCAATTATGTGAGTGAGTAAATTTACTACAAGTTTTCCTGAATCAGTGAAAGTATGGTGTGTTTACAATAGTGAAGCAACGTGATTCTTATGTAATTACTGTAATTACCACGTGGTTTTTAAAGCAAAGTATGATAACTTAAATATAAATATTTGTGGTAAGAGAAAATCAGTCGGCTTATTCTATTTTTATGTTATATATAAGTTTACTTCAAGTATTAATTCAAAATCAAAAATGGAACAACGTTATTTAAATACTGACATTCCTAACAGAAATCAAAGAATTTTAGGACATAACACATTGTAATACCAAAACACAAAAATTTAAAAATTACAAATCAGTTAAAAAAATATAATATTTTCTTAACCGATACGTAATGAATAAGTATATATGCCCCCCGCTAGTACAGCAGTAAGTCTACGGATTTACAACGCTAAAATCAGGAGTTCAATTCCCCTCGGTGGGCTCAGCAGATAGCTCGATGTGGCTTTGCTATAAGAAAACACAAACACAAATGAATATATTGATATTTTCGTTCTTTTTTTTATAAGAAAGGAAAATACTGAGATATTAAATCAAGAAACAAAATCCTTACCTGAAATTTAATGAACGAGATAAGTGTTTCAGTACTTTCGCCATTGGTCCATTTATCTTAATCCGGCCACCAAGGTCACGTGTCACTTCTATAAATGGAAACCACTAAAACACGTACAAAAGGGAACAGCTTCAATATTTTGATTAAGTGGAGTTTAATAAACGTTACGATAACTTTCTTGCAATGCTTACAAATCTACACTTACCCCTTCGACGGCTACACGTAGATTCGTCTATCGAGAGGCACGCATTTAGTTGAGGAAACACGACTCCAGAATATCTAGAAAAATCATAATTAACTGACTTTGTTTTTTCTTCATATCCTCAATCATACTTTCTACGCCATGCTTGTATGAGGAGAATGTCTATTCTAATTTACTACGCATGTTATTTGATTTTAAAGGATCAAGTGATGTACCAAAAATCTTGTAACCACTTATATGGTCTCAGAGCAATTTCAAATATATCAAAGTAAAACCTTATAAGGACATTCAATAAAGGTATGACGTAATGGCTTCATAATTTTAATAAGTGTTATTTTACCAAAAACAGATAGTATACAGTAAGGCTTCCTTGACTGCTTGAAGACGGTCTGCGAAATTTGACTGAAACGTTGTAAAAATATATGAAACCTCAAGAACCACAAAAGTGTAATGATATCTAAAACATGTACCTTCAGAGAATATGGTTATTGTTGTTGCATACGAAAATTATAAAAATATAATTGTGGAAATCATTTCAGGGCGCTCAATTCGAGTCGTGGATTCGAATACCCATCACACCAAATCTACTCGCCCTATCAGCCGTGGAACGTTATAACGTTATGATCAATCCCACTATTCGTTGGTAAAAGAACAGTCCAAGAGTTAGCGATGGATGGTGATTACTAGCTGGTACAGCGGTAAATCTACGGAGTTTCAGCGATAAAATCAGGAGTTCAATTTCCTTTGGTGGACTCATCAGATAGCTCGATGTGGCTTTGCTATAAGAAAACACACACGCCTTCCCTCTAGTCTTACACTGCTAAATTAGGGGCGGTTAGTGCAGGTAGCCCTCGTGTAGCTTTACGTGAAATTCATAAAACAGACAAACAGCACATAGTTTCATGTAAAACATGTAATGTTTTAATGTTTTGCACTGAACAAAGTACGTATTTGACACTGAACAAAGTACGTATTTATTACAAACATATGATTTCAAATTCGGAAAGTAGTAATTAAGAGAAATCCAAGAAAAAATTGTAGTAACGTGATTTTAATCACGAATAAATGCGTGTTGGTTTTAGTTGTTCAAGAGCCTTTGATAATTAATTAATATGTAATTAATGCCGTAATATTAAAGGTTTAAGCTGCATATATAAATATAATTTCGGATCGAGTTTAGGCGCTGGCTCGTCAGTTTCCTTTACGGGATTGAAGTGAAACAATATATATATATATAAGGCTTTAAAATCATACACTGCAAATTCTCATGTACTTCTTTGATGGCCTGCCAGCCCCTTGCTGGAATGAAATAACAAAAAATAAAATGAATTTAGGTTGTCCAGCGCTACTTAAAAGCTCTAGTATAGCCACTGGCTTGTGATAGACAATATACCAATTTTTAAGTTATTTTTAGCGTCTCTAATTTAACATCTATAAATAGTCATCTGAGAACAATGTGGGAAAAAAATATATCCAGTTAAGCGTTATTTTCATTCAAATATCAGGCTTAAAGATTTATATTCATTCTCCAGTTTCTAACTTTTAACACTGCACTATAAAATAACATATCAAGTTTCAAAAGACCAAAACTAACCGAAAACTTATCATTTGCCTCCCAGTAGCACAGCGGTATGTTTGCGGACTTACTACACGAGAAACCGAGTTTTGATACCCCTTGCGGGCAAAGCACACATAGCCCTTTGTGCAGCATTGTGCCTAACTTCAAACAAACTTACAACGCTGAAACTGGGTTTCGATACCAGGGATGAAGAGAACACAGTTAGATTTATCTTCTGTGCAATCAAAACATTCATCTGTCTTTTAACGACATGTCTAGTTTCATTATTTGGCCATATAAGTGGAGTATAATTTTCAGTTAACAGCTTTTCATTCTTACGACATCGCATATACGATATTTATTTGTTGTTTACATTTTATTTGCTCTTTAACTCACTATAACTGGCGTTTTAAAACCTTTTTCTTGGCTTTTGATAAAGCGCTGTAATATGTATATATATATATATTCCAGCCATCTTCCTCGTAACTGAATACAGCCCTTTAACATCTTTCCAAGAGTTATTTATAAAACAAAAAGGTGACCTCTTTATACTGATATTTACCCTTTAATGTCATAGCCCTGTCTACGGAAGCCATTAGAACCTTAGTGGTGAGTTGTTTTTTTCTTTTTCTGTCTTCTGCTCTACAACAAAATACATTTGAAACGACCAGAGGGATGAAATTTCAGGGTTCTCACAAAATCGAGTGGGCTACATTAATTTTATATATAGTACAGAAGTTGACTAATTAAGCTATTGAAGTAAAGTTGTGGCCAGTGTTTATTTATGCTTAATTTTACCAAGTTTTAAATATAGATAGATACTGAAGACATTTCTACACGACAAGATATAAGGTAAATGTTAAATAAAACCATTATGTGAAATGTAGGGAACAGGTTTATTATAACACGTAGATTATCGAAAACACTGGCCTTCCACATGATGTTTACTTGTGAAGCGCAAAGTTGGGCTACCAGTGCACTGCTCACCGCGGGTATCTAAACCTCATTTGTAGCATTACAAGCCCTCAGTATTACCGTTTAACCACCTTTAACCATAGAAAACAATCTTCTTTAAAATAATTTACAACAACACTCGAGGATGGAAAGGTCAAAGGTAGGAATTTGAAAAGACTGTGCAGCGGAAGCGACGAGAATGTAAAAGGTCAACAGCTTATTTTCATCAAGAAACGACAGAAAATGATATCTGATATGCTTCTTCAAAAAAATGAATTTTGAAACATAAATATTAAGTGAAGTATTGAAATGATACTGCAACATTACATGGAAGTGATGTTTAAAGTAGTTTTTATAACTTCTGAAAGAACATAAACAATTTATTTTATGAAATATAACTTTCAACCAATATATATAATAACTAGACACTGAGAATAATCTTTGGAGGACAAAATCTTTGCATATAAATACTGAAGCTTAGGGTTCTTTAAGTATACGTATATAAAAAGGTTAAAATAAAAGAATCATTTTTTTTTTACCTAAACGACTCATTCTATATGTGCACTTGGGTTAAACAGCTGTATTAATGACACCTGGTACTGGAGAGACTTGTTTTGATTTCGCGTAAAGCTACACGAGGGTTATCTGCGCTAGCCGTTCCTAATTAAGCAGTATAAGACAAGAAGGATGGCAGCTTAACCACTATCACCCACCGCCAATTCTTGGGCTATTCGTTTTTTTACCAACAAATAATGGGATTGATTGCACATTATAATGTTCCCACGGCTGAAAAGGCTAGTATGTTTGGTGTAATGGGGATTTGAACCCGCGACCTTCAAATTACGAGACGAGCGCCTTAACCATCTGGCCATACTAGACAGTTCCAAAAAGAAGAAAGAAAAAACAGCTTGCTAACACACCACTACCTCAAGGTTTTTGTCTGGCTCTTTGAACTGAATAACGGGACTGAGTGATATTTTTATTACTTTTATTTATGTGAACCGTGTTCTGCAGTATCAGTTCTTGAAACTCAAACTCTTTAATTAGTAGTCCAATACTCAATCAAGAATGAAATATCATAAAAACCTTTTGGAATATAAACAAATGTACCTATTTTTCATTACCCTAGAATTTTAAAGTTTATATAAGGAAATAACGCAACACACAACTTCTTATTTTTTTCAAGTGGATTAAGGTTTAACCATAATAATGAAGAAAAACCTAACTTAAAACCATGATTTGTAATTACAATATTTTTGTCAAATCAAACTGATTACAATAATATAACTTTTTAAAAAATATGAGAAACACAGATGTATTGGAAATAAAGAAGGTATTCCAAGTCCAATATAAGTAACTTTACGTATTCTTTAAATAAAAACATGAAATAGAAACTGAAGACAGATTTTAAAATGCTGAATATATGAAAATACAGACGTAAAAAGGAAAGTTTGAGCAAAATAATATTTGTAAATAATGGAGGAAAGACAAATAATACTAGTGTTTGTTTGTTTTTAGGCCTGGCATGGCCGAGCGCGATAAGGCATGCGCTCGGAATCTGAGGATCGCGGGTTCGCATCCGAGTCGCGTTAAACATGCTCGCCCTCCCAGCCGTGGGGGCGTTATAATGTTACGGTCAATCCCACTTTTCGTTGGTAAAAGAGTAGCCCAAGAGTTGGTGGTGGGTGGTGATGACTAGCTGCCTTACCTCTAGTCTTACACTACTAAATTAGGGACAGCTAGCACAGATAGCCCTCGAGTAGCTTTGTGCGAATTTCAAAACAAACGAAACGAAATTGTTTGTTTTTTGTCAGTGCTTGTTTGTTTAAAATTAAGCACAAAGCTACATAACGGTCTATCTATGCTTTACCCACCACTGGTATCGAAACCCAATTTCTAGCAGTGCGAGTCCACGGACATACTGCTGTGCCACTGGAGGACGTGTTTTATTGTAAAGCTATACAATCTTAACTGTGTAGGTCCATAAACTTGCCGTTTACCCATTGAAGGGGATCGAAAAAACCATAAAGATCAAGGGTTGTGCCAAAACTGGATATGAAATAAAAACAAAGGAAACATGAGTTAACAATAAACAGGGGCAAAGTTAATAGTGGGAAAAACCAGAATTTTTCAGAACAGTTAATGTTAATCTAACTTAAACGTAATTATCACTGATCAAATGTAAATATAAATGCTTGCTTGTTGCAAATATCACTGTTTAAAGCAACGAATTTTGACAGTAAAGGTCTAGAATTTTGTTATTCTTATATTCTGTAATACTTTGAAATGTTAATGGAACATATTTTAATTCTTTATTTTGTTTTTCTTACAAGAACTCAAAATACAAAATGTAAAGTTATGTATTTGGTTCCAACTTACCCTCTCTTCGACTTATATTTCGAAGTTTCTGTTAGAACACAAATTTTCAGAACGTATCTTGTCCACTCTTTTAAGATTTGGATTTTTTTTCCTTTTCTGTCACGATGTACGTAATTGTTAAAACTAACGGATGACTGCTATTGGATTGTTCTGATCATACGACATTTTAGTTTGCTAAATTAATAAAATGTTTTTACTTGTTTAAACATTAGAGAATCTAATGTTTACTTCATCTAGCGATTTTAGCTAAATCATTCTTACTAGTGTAATGACCAATTACAGAACATTTCCGAAAGCAAAGTTTTACAGTCGAACATTTAGAAAACAAATAATAGATTTGCCAGCCATATCCAACCGCAAACGTTGATGATTTTAGGTTAATCAAATACTGAAAGTATATTGTATCAATATTAAAGTATAAGTGCCACTCATGGAACAGGACTGAAAGAAAACACACAAAGAATTATTATGTAAGTAACTGAGTAGATCAACAATGAAATGTACTGAATAAAACAGATTAAACACCACTGCAAATACAAACTTTGACATTTAAAAAGAGACAGAAATAACGTTTTCTTTAAAAGAAATAACCGTTGTAGTGATTGCTAATATACATAGAGGATAATTTACAAATAATATCACGTCAAAATGATTAAATATTGAAAACTCCTGGAGGATCTAAGCCTAACTAGTCAGAGTAAGGTTAGTTTGGACATGATACCAAACAGTATGATAATACGAATAGTTTTGTTGTTTTCAACAATTATTTGAATAAAATGGCTGTCATCGTAAAAGAAGATCAACAAACACTATCAAGAATATATGGTACTTGCACTAGAATAGGTTTGATATATTCTGATCTAGAATGACAAAACCATATTTAACCTCTTATTTATTGTAGTGTTTAAAACACCTACTATCAATTTTTATTAAATACAGTTTATGGCTCTCATTGTGGCTCTGGTGAAACAACACTTGTAAGTTTCAATTAGAATAACACAGACAATAGTTACAAGTTAAATAAACAATACATTATAATTTTCTGAGACTACTAAATGGCATTAAATCACATTTAAAAAACTCAAGGCACGATTTGTGTTGGAGAGAATATAAATTATTAACAATGTAATTTTCTTTGTTTTGCTTTCCTTTTAAGGGTTAGTTAATTAGTTCAGTATACGAACTGGAAACACTTTAATATATATATATATATCGAGTTGAATATCACATTGTATTTCGAGGAAGAGAATTAAAACATATTTTTGTTTCATAAATATGATGAAACTCCTGATCTTCATTCTGTTCTCCAATTGTAGGAACCTCATTGTTTGTTTGTTTTACAAAGAAATACATTTTCATAGGAACGTCAGTGGTTTTTTTCCAGACAAGCATCTGTCATGGAAATTTCACTGATTTAGTCCAGATAAATACACTGTTATAAAAACCTCACTGATTTATTACAGACAAATACACTGTCATAGGAAACTCACTGATTTATTCGAGACAAATTAGTACCATAGGAAAGTCAATGTTTTATTCCAAACAAAGACACTGGCATAGAAAATTGTCTTCCTTAGTTAATATGGAAGTCCTGATGATGTGTGCAGGAGTACCTTATTCTACATCAGGAAATCAAATCTGTCTGGCTTCAGATGATGTAGAGATGTAGTGCATGATGTAGAGATTTCAAAACATTATTAAAATATACATTATGATAAGTTAGACAAACAATTAATCAGTGTAACTTTTTCAAAGAAAGGTTAATTTGAAATTGCATTTTAATTTTTTGTCGTTGTTGTCAAGAGAATATCTACATTGGATAACCATGGAATGCTCACTACGGTTATCGAAGCTCAATGTTTAGCGTTATAAACCCTCAGGGTGACCACATTAAAAAAATCGTAATAGAAATTTAAACTTGAATCCCCTTTTGATAATAAATTTTATAATATTGTCAAATAGAAAAATAAAAAGATAAGAAGGGGAGTCCACGCAACCAGGACCTCCTAAATACATTACTAAATAGGTTAACAGAACCTCTTAAATACATTACTAAATAGGTTAATAGGACCTCCTAAATACATTTCTGAATAGGTTAACAGAACCCCTAAATACATTACTAAATGAGTTAACAGGACCTCCTAAATACATTACTGAATAGGTTAACAGGACCTCCTAAATACATTACTAAATAAGTTAACAGGACCTCCTAAATACATTAGTAAATAAATTAATAGGACCTCCTAAATACATTACTAAATAGGTTAACAGGACCTCCTAAATACATTACTAAATAGGTTAACAGGACCTCCTAAATACATTACTAAATAGGTTAACAGGACCTCCTAAATAAGTTACTGAATAGATCAACAGGACCTCCTAAGTAAATACATTACTGAATAGGTTAACAGAACCTCCTAAATACATTACTGAATAGGTTCACAAGACCATCTAAACACATTACTGAATAGGTTAACTACAGAGTTCTGTAAGCTATAGAAATAAATCAGTTGAATATTTTGAAATATAAAAAAAACAGTCAGAGTATTCAAGATAAAACATTACTTTTCATATAAACTTTCATAGTGTGGTGTTCGCAAGTAAAACTGATTTTTTGCACAAGAATTGGATAGATCTGCTTGATAACAATAGGATCAAACAGTTTCAAAACATGGCTGAAATTTAAGGTATGATAAAATAAGGAGAACGGACAAGTTTGCTCAAAATTTATAACCATCATTTATATAGGTGTAGTATATCGGCAGGTAGTTTCTTTCCGCATAATTGGGTTTCGTCAAGATAAACAGTACGATCGCAAAAATAGAATTGAGACAGATCTAAAGTTTTGAGATACCAAACAAGCTTTAGATGATGACATCACCACATAATTAGTCATTAACAGCATTCGTCAGCTGTAACATGAAGACATTATCCATTCGACCAGCAAAGGGCATTACATTCGTTTACACCTTTCAATATGGATGTGTGACGTCACAATAATATCTGCTTGGATAGAGTAGATATTACCTACTTTAGACAACAAGAGCACAATAGCAACTAGAACGAAAAAACTTAAGTGTTTTTTTTTTTACAACATGTTTCTGCCAAATTTGTAAAAAAGCTAACTAAAGTTTTTCTAAACTTGTTATATTACTAGAAAAGTAGATAGAAAACATATGATATGTCTACATATGACAATAAGGTTGTTTGTTGCTGAGCACATGAACTACACAATGGGCTAATTGTGCCGTATTGAAACTCGGTTTTTAGCATTATAAATCTTCATAATTATGGATGAGTCATTGGGAGCTATCACAAGAGGGATATAAATCGAGCGGGGTTTAGTGGTCATCGTGTCAAAATGTGGATCCGAGGTTTCATAGTTTGCACCTTATTATCGCACTTTGAGACCATGAGTGTGTTATAAGTGTGATGATCAAAACCCATTATTCAATTAGATTAGCCTACAAGTTATCACTAAGAGGTGTTTACTAGCTGCTTTACCTCCAGTTTACCACTTCAAAATTAGGGACTGCTAGCGCAGATACAGCCCTCAAATGATTTTGCTTAAAATTCAACAAACAAATGTAGGGGAAATAAACATAAAGCTCATAAAGCCTAGTATGATTAAACTATTTTCAACATGTGTTATCAAGGCACACAAACTCTTTAAAAACATCTCAGTTGAATAAAACACCTATTAAGTGAATTCAAAGTACCGTCATGAGTCTTTTCTTCAATTTTTCACTGTTTAATAGTTATATTAATTTTGCAAATGTTGATTAATCAGTGGAAATAATAGTCAGAGGTAAGCAATTTTGCTACTTCCTTCCCTGTTTGTTTTAGTCTTCCTTTTTTAATACATAAAAAGTTTAATACACAAATTGTGCAATGAACTACTGTTATCTTATAGTCTTAACTTTAGCTAACTTTATGCAATCCTAAGAAAATGTAAACTAATAAATTTTCAGTCTACTTTATAAATTCACTGATTAATTAAACTTTACACAATTATCTGGTATGAGAATAGTCTAAGGACGAAACACGTGATCGAGGAAGTAAGTTCACATAAATTAAATAGAATACGGCACAGAATTTTGAAACAAACCTTGTATATATTTTGATATCACTAATTTGAATTCAACATAAAAGAAAACAAATATCGTTATCAAACTTAAGTTACATATATCGCACAAGTGTTTATATAAGAGCTCTGAATTATAAATCAGCAGTTCTCAAGCTGTAGTAACCTAAGAACCCCTTTTAATTAAAAATGTTTTCACGGCACCCTTCTCCCCAAAAAAACTTCTCGAATTTTTTTTTTTTTTGGGGGGGTGGGTGGGGGGAGAGATTTTATGTACATGAAAATATACATTCCAAAATTTATAGTTTTAAATTATATAGATTTAATTTTACACACAACAAGTTATCATATATATCATATTTTTAAAAGTATTTTTCTGCAATTTCTGAGATGATTCGCTAATCTCAGCATGAGAAACGCTGCTATATTGAAAGAATTAATTTCCAGAGAAACGTACACTTGGAAACACACACACATATGTCAATAGTTAACTTAAACTAACACAACTATTACAACGAAAAGTATTTCAAGAAGTGATGAAAGTGTTAGAAAGTAAAGGACGTCATATGATATTAACTAAAACCGGCACTCACACACCTTTTATTGATGGTATTTGATGGTATATATATATATGTGTGTGTGTGTGTGTGTGTGTGTGTGTGTACAATTTGTTATAACCAGGACACAGGCTTATTGTGGGAAACAGAATGTACCTTAGGTGTTGGAGGTGACTGCGAAAGTAGGACCCACATTGCAGTGGAGATACACTGTCCATCAGTCTTAACCTCCGTTCACCAGTATCACATAAAGAAATATAATAAACTAAGTCAGAAGAATAAAATAACGGTATAAAATAAGTAAAAATAATAGAAATTAGAAATAAAAGAGCGAGATGTGGGTGCTGAAGCTCACAACGTCCCACATCTATATCACCATTCACTACCTGCAGACAGTTGTGAAAAGGTGACTGTCCTCGAGAACAAAGAAAAAAATTAAATGCAAAATAAAAATAAGAATAAGGTTCTGCCATTTGGGAGTAAATAAGTTAAGTAAACTTACCTCATGAAATTAGCATTCCAGCCCCCATTATGGTAGAAAGTCACTAATTGGTAGTCCCGTAAACGAATTATAGTAGTATGGAGAATCCAAACCAGATATCTAAACTAACCAGTGTAACTCCCAACCACCACCCATTAAGTCGACTATAACTATCAGTGTTCTTACTCTAAATAAGTCTTAATATGCAGTAAGGTGTTCATTCGCATAAAGTAGTGTCAAGTTGTTAAATGATCTTATTTACGACTAAAAATAGTTATCAGACATTTTAATAAAATTTCCAAATTCCTTTAGTTTTAATTTTTTCATATTTTTAATGTATTATTATAGTTAATACAGAATATTTTAATAATTTTATTTGAATTTTTTTATTAAATACATAATATGATCCACGCTACTTACAGTAGTAAGTCTACGGATTTGAATCACTAAAATCAGGGGTTCGATTCCTCTTAGTGGGCTCAGCAGATTGCCTGATGTGGCTCTGCTGTAAGAAATCACACACACACCCATTTAATATTAATTTTTATCAGTATTTCAACATTACTAAAGAAATAATATAATTTATTACAAATTTTGCAAAATTTAAATAATTGTTAAGAATATATCGCTTATAACAGAAGAGTATGGTACATATACTGGAAAGGCAAAATATTTTCTTTTATCAAAAATATTTATATAGATATCCTTACCAATTATTTTAAATTCTAAATCTTGACGTTCGTTGTTGCTTATTAATTTCGCGCAAAGTTACACGGTGGCTATCTGCGTTAGCCTTCCATAATTTATCAGTGTAAGACTAGAGAGAAGGCAGCTAGTCGTCACCACCGACCGCCAACTCTTGGGCTACTCCTTTACCAATGAATAGTGGGATTGCCGTCACATTATAACGCCCCTCCCCCGGCTGAAAGGGCGAGCATGTTTGGTGCGATGGAGATTCAAACTCGCGATCTTCAGATTACGAGTCGAACGCTTTAATCCACCTGGCCATGCCGGGACTTTCTAAATTTAAATAATGTAATTCTGTATTAGATATTAAAGTATTTTCAATTTCCAAATATACCAGATAAAGAGTGTTAATAACATTATTTATTTCAGGATTATTTATACTAATTAAATCACTTATATATCTATAAATGAAGGCAAAAATATTTGTTTGTTTTGAATTAAGCACAAAGCTACACAATGGGCTATCAATGCTCTGCCCATCACAAATATCGAAACCCAGTTTTTAGCGTTGTAAATACGCAGACATATCGCTGAGCCACTGGCGGCGCGAAAATATCTGTGTTTATAGTTTACAATAAAGTAAAGATATAAATTTGTGTTACAAGTAGAATTGTTAGCTGACGCTGGAACTTCTATTACATGTTTTAAAACCTGGTTATTGAAAAATATATGATTATTGTAAATGCAGAAGCTTAATATATCTCATATGTTTTTGGAGCTCAAATTTATTTCTTCAACCTTTATGTAAGGATAATAAAACTGTTCTATTAATGAATTTATAACCAAAATGAAATATTTTAATGAAATTGTGGTATACAATGTAGGGAAATCAAATGTTTAAATATTATTTCTTTAATCACAATTTCCTAGATATTTTAAAATAGGTTTTAATTATTTTTGTTATCCAAAAATATATTTTTTCTTATTAACACTTTAATTTTTAATTTTATCAGATAATTATCAAGTAATTTATTTAATAAAATGTCCGGTTGTTTTTGAATTAAAAATAAATCTAAATTTAATCGGAGGTTTATGTAATTTGAGAATAGCATATAAAAAAGGTAAATCTACATAAAATTTTGTTTAGAATAAAGTTTATTATAATCTTTAATGAAATTATCAATTACTGTATCTTTAGATTTGTTAATAAATTTAAAAGTTTGTGTAGTATTGATTTCTTTTATCATAATTAATACGTAAAACTTTTTTACAAATGATACCAATATTACACCTAGCCTTATCAATGGGAACTATAACATATTTTTCTTGCTATTCTTAAACCTTATTTTTTAACTGATGAGACAGTTAATCTTCATTACATTTCTTTAATTTTATACGGATAATTTAAATTTTATTCTTTCAGGTATATACAATTTCCATTCCAGAAACCATCGAGGCGGATAAGATGTAATATAGTTAGGTTTTAAAATATCGTCATCAGTATTGTTTTCAATATATTTTAGAATATTTTGTGGGTATTCTGCATTTATATCCTTTATCGAGTATTTCACGTAACATTTTGTCTTTTACAATTTCCAAGTCACCAGTAACAATATGTTTATAAAAAGTGTCAATAAATAAACTGTTTTCATACTCACAAGGTAAGTTATTAGCTTCATCTACATTTAGGTTAGTTAAAAAACGTTTATAATTGTATAATAGTGGACCAATTGGAACTTCGTATTTATAACTGACGGTAGACTTTTAGGTTTTACAACGAAAAATATTATTTTTTATAGATTGATTAATAATTTTAGAGATCTACAAGTAATTAAATACTTTATGCCTAAATTTAATTACCAAATATGAAGGTTTAATTTGCAGTTTTTTTCAATACCTGATAAATCATTGACTTTTAATCGATATTATATAATATCAACAAGTAAGTGTTTTGCGTGATCGTTTCGAAAATCAGTTTGTTATTACATTAATTAACGTTCTTATTTTGGGAAGATTAAGTCGATATCGATAAATCTTTTTGAAAATTAATTTACGTGCACTAATACTAGAATAAAAACTATCAGACCTAGCACGGCCAGGTGAGTTAAGGCGTTCGGCTCGTACTTCGAGGGTTCGAATACCCTTCGCGCCAAACATGCTCGCCCTTTCAGCCGTGGGGACGTTATAATGTCCCGGTCAATCCCACTATTCGTTGGTAAAAGAGTAGCCCAAGAGTTGGCGGAGGGTGGTGGTGACTAGTTGCCTTCCCTCTAATTTTACACTGCTAAATTAGGGACGGCTAGCGCAGATAGCCCTCGAGTAGCTTTTCGCGAAATTCTAAAACAAAACCTTCATTAACAATTTCTAATATAGTTGTTTTAACAGAGGTAAAAGGATGAATTCTACAATGTTTTAATTGTTTCGGTTTGTTTTTTATCATAACATTAGTTAGAGATTTGAACCTGCTGTTTTCAACGCAGTCCTTCCTTTTGATTTTGTTTTATTTTATTTAACTCTTAGTGCTAATGTTCTCTTTAAATACATACATACATATATATACAGGATTTAATCACATTATGCATAGACGGCGCTGTACACCAGTATTGTATTGTAAGTAAGTAACAATAATTTTCTTTCTAAGATCTCAAATTTAATTTTAAGAGAAAAAAAGTGTTAATCAGTCTTTCCAAGTTAACACTATGCAATTCCTAGAAATCATAATGACACGAGATTACGGTGAGATAAGTTAATATTACGTAATCCATAAAAATCGCAATGACACATGACTGTAATGAGAGAAGTTAATACTTTGTAATTCCTGGAAATCATAATGACACAAAATTACGGTGAGATACGTTAACATTATGTAATCCATAAAAATCGCAATAACACATGACTGTAATGAAATAAGTTAACACTTTGTAATCCCTGGAAATCATAATGACACGAGATTACGGTGAGATTCTGACATTTGACATAGTTATATAAAAAAATACCAGTTTATTCTGAGATTATATAAGTAATGAGTCTATACATAAAAAAATAACTTCAGTTGATTAAAAATCGTTTTGAGGTGCTTAAATTACTGACAAAGGATGCAAATAGAGATAACTGGCAGTTACGGCCAAAGCTACTTGCCATATTTTCATTCGATGAAATTGAAACGGATGTTTTAAACGTGCATTGTAAGTATAAACAAATAACCTGAAAAACGTTTGTAAATATATGTTACTTTCAAATTGAAACAACAGAATACAGCACAATCAGTTCGGGTTAAATATAAGCATAAAAACCAGTATAAATATCGATTTCATAAATAAATAACAATATAAGTTTTATTATGCACATTACAGCGATTATCAAGTACAGCTTGTTCGCTAATAAAAAAATAAGTTAAGTTATCTTCATTTATTTTATTGTATTAATAATGATATATTATTGTTTATTAAATATTATAAACTTAAGATGTTTTGCGAAACTAATCGCCATGAGACTAAAATTATGTTTGTTCTAGATGGATAAACAGTCATCGTATGTTAGTACTATCACCAGCAAGCAACCACTTAAGAAACAAAACGTAACTTTTTAAAACACAAACAGTATCTAATCTTAATATTACAGATTAATATCCATTACAGTAAAACAAAGTAAGTTCTTCACGTTATAGTAATTTCAAAGACAAAACATTTCTTCCACAGCAGTATAGTTCCAATATTTTCTTATTCCTTAGTGGTTGTAAAGGCAATCGAGTTACGTCCTGATTGGTTGTGAACGTTGTGTCGTAATGCTTTAATGACAAATCAGAAGCATCTTCACAATTTTATTTTCCAGGAGAACTACGGTTGCGCTTTAAATTCTATTTAAAGATACTAAGAAATGATACTGCATGAGCTATAAACAACTGTAATTAGCCTGAGTAAGTGAATTTATAACAAACTCCTTCATATTTCAGACGAAGCTACACTAAGAAAATGAATAAGTCCTTTATCAGCGTTTTGTGTGTGTAACAAAACAAAATTTGTAAAAATGGTTTATTTTTCATAGATACTTAAAGATCAAAACTTATACAAAAAGACTACGTAACAGTCTATTATGGGGTAAATTAAAGACTGTAAGTATCACGTCTTTAGAGTTACTTCTCCCCTGGTGTTACAATGGTAAGTCTTCGGAGTTAGAACCCTAAAATCAGTATTCAGTAGAATCTGGGTCTTAAGGTTATTCACTAAGCCTTAAAATTTGTTTCTTCTTCGTCGTTTATTTTATGTTTTAGCGTGGATGGTTCTTTATTTAATGCACTGAATACAAAACAATCCTATGATAACAAGGAACTTTTCATTGCAATAGTTCCTCAGTAGGTCGGCAGTGAGCTTGTACACTTACAACACTAAAATCTTGGGCTCGATTCGTCGTTGCGGACAGAGCAGATAACCAGTTGTGTAGCTTTGCGCGAAAAACAGATAAATATACCTTTTGGCCAGGCCCGGCTAGATGGTTAGGGCGATCAACTTGCAGTCTGTCGGTTACTGATTTGAATCTTATCACCGAACATGCTCGCTTTATCGGCCGTGGGGTATTGTAATACGAAAGTCAATCCAACTTTTATGCCAGTAAAAGGGTAATCCAAGAATTAGTTGACAGTGGCTAATGTTGTCTATTGTCGTCACACCAGTCTGTTATTTCAAAATTAAGGACGGCTAGCGCAGTTACCACTTGAGTATCTTTGCGCGAAATTCAGCAAACAAACCATTGCACTGTTATTTACCGTGCTTTCAAACTTCTAAAATTTTACTGACCGACACAACGTTCCCTTTACTGAATGTAAAACCGTTGGATTGTTATATTTACCATTGTATTGTTATTTATCCAATTATTAGCTAAGATTCTATCAAAGAGTTTTGTTTTTTTTATTGAAGATTTTGAAAATCCAACGGGAATACAAAAACATGCGGTAAAACAAATTTTCCACTCTCTCATCCGCCCGGCATGGCCAAGCGTGTTAAGGCGTGCGGCTCGTAATCTGAGGGTCGCGGGTTCGCATCCCCGTCGCGCCAAACATGCTCGCCCTTTCAGCCGCGGGGCATTATAATTTTACGGTCAATCTTACTATTCGTTGGTAAAAGAGTAGCCCAAGAGTTGGGTGGTGATGACTAGCTGCCTTCCCTCTAGTCTTACACTGCTAAATTAGGGACGGCTAGCAGAGATATCCCTCGTATAGCTTTGTGCAAAATTCAAAGAAAACAAACAAACACTCTCTCGTTAATTATCATTTATTTATTTTTTTATTTAACCTACGACATTTTCAAGTCTTATAATTTCCTTGGCACTTCAGCAGAAGATTGAAATAGTCTTAAGTAAAATGAAATCAATTAAAAAATGTTTCAATGGACTCTTACTGGTGACAGACTAGACAATTTGTTTGTTTTGAATTTCGCGCAAAGGTACACAGTCAATCGAACTATTCCTTGGTAAAAGAGTAGCCCAACAGTTGGCGGTGGGTGGTGACGACAAGCTGCTTTCCATCTCGTCTTACACTGCTAAATTAGTGAAGGCTAGTGCAGATGACTATCGTGTAACTTTGCGCGAAATTCAAAAACAAACAGTGTGTGTGTGTGTGTTTTCTAATAGCAAAGCCACATCTGGCTATTTGCTGAGTCCACCGAGGGGAATCAAACCCCTGATTTTAACGTTGTAAATCCGTAGACTTACCGTTGTACGAGTAAGAGACCAAAAACAAGCCAACACATTTTAAAATGTCTTTACATTTCAAGAATATTTTTGGCATGTGACCTTAAAATAAGTTGAATGTGTAATCTGAGTTTATAGAACCTATAGTTGTTTCTTGTCACTCAGTCGTATAATAGCATTGATTTACATTGATTCTCTCTTGATTGATTGATTGTTTTGAATTAAGCACAAAGCTACACAATGAGTTATCTGTTCTCTGCGCACAATGGTTATCGAACCCCTGTTTCTACCGGTGTGAGTCTGTAGACGCACCGCTGTGCAATAGGGGATGATTCTCTCTTGAAAATCTTGATTTTGGCATTGAAATCGTATAGAAAAGATGCCTAAATAGTCTTGTATGTTTTAGTCGACGCGTAGCAAAAAAAAAACAACAACAAAAACTATAACATCAATTGATCAGTCATTTCTTGATAGCTCACTGATTAAGCTTTTCTAGTGGGTTTCGAATTTTTTGAAATTCGAATTACCTGTTTCCAACGCAAACGTTTCCAGGCAACCACATGCCACAGGCTGTTGTCACCAAGCGACGGATGAACCTCCCTCAGCTATAAATAGTCTCACTCACGCTATACTTCAAAGAGTGTTGAACATAGCTACAGATGTACCCAGAGATTTCGCGGGGGTGGGAAAGTAGTTAATGCAAAACGTATAGGTGGCGCTGTACATCGAAGTGTTGACAGCATTGTCAACTGATGGTTTCCACGCTTACTCGTTTCGTCATAAAGGCATTAATGTAAAACTACAGAGACCGTCAGGCGCTGATTCGTCAAATTGGTAAAGTGCTGATGCTAGAATTCGTAGTAGAAGCTTAAAGTTCACCATCTAGCTGTTTGTTGGTGGATATAAGCTACATCATAAGAACGAAAAAAAGGTAATTATATGTCTATTTATATAAAGATACTTACGTATAACTTGGTAATTACAATGTCGAGATCGATCTAAAAATAGTGAATAGTACACATAAAGTTTTGTAAATTTCTTTGTGGTCCTACCGTACCTTTTACACGCTAATCACTTGGTACATGCTAACGAAGTTTTTACCTTTCTTAAGATTACCTATATCCGGTGCTATGGTTCACGAGAAATATCGTCTTGCACTTAGCTGTGGTGAAATATGTTATTATCACCACACACTACATGAGTGCTTAACATTTGTAGGCAAGTGGGGTAGGGGGGGAAAAAAAAGTCACTCTAATACATTTGTTAATAATAACACTTACACTCAATGGAAAAATGTGGGAGTCCATACCCTTTCTACCTTACGTATTAGTCGTCTGAAATACATTAATATGGTATACATTGCTACCATATTGAAAACAGTGTGTGCTAAAGAAGTATATATCATGAATTACTTTATAATGAAAATAAATTTTAATTTGTTTGCCATTCATGTAACAATATTTAGACGGAGTGCCATTATCCAAAAACTATACCGAAAAAATGAGCACTTCATTCAATTAGAATTGTGTTTTTTCATTTCTTCCTTTTGTAAATAATGGACTATAACTATTCTTAGATCGATTATCATTATAACACAGGACTTCTCATGGTGCCTTTGTTCCATTAAACACCAATCATGTTGATTTAATTTGATACTTAATAATTACAACCATGATTATAACACAGGACTTCTCATGGTGCCTTTGTTCCATTAAACACCAATTATGTTGATTTAATTTGACACTTAGTAATTACAACCATGATTATAACACAGGACGTCTTATGGTGACAATATTTTGTGTTTGAATTTGTAGTTAGACCTTCATGTAAACATGTATACTCTGAAAATGCAACTTCCACAATTATTCTACTTTTAAATCCGGTTCAAAGTGCTAACACTTTCTATCGAGACATACGATCAAACATACTAAGAACAAAACTGCTATCCACGAAATAAATACAGTTATCTGCATTAACTTTCTTTATGTTCTGAATTTAAGTTACTGATGATGGTTTCCAGAGTCTGTGAAAATTCTTTACAAATCAAATATAGAATGTGAATGATTGGTAAATATATTTCTCTTTATTTGAAATCATATACTTTCTGTCGAAAAGAATAATCGAAGATTTCCATGTTCACGTTATAAATTATTGTGTGCCAGCGTTTTAATTATTTTTTTTTTTTACTTACCTATTTGTCAACATAATCCTAGCTACAAAGGAAAACTTATAAGACATGCATCTGCGCAATGCTAACAGTCAAACTCAAAACAAAAACCTTTCAAACAATTATTTACATCTGTTCCAGTACTATACATGTGCATAAAAACACCTTATAAGTATGACGTCAGATACCACTGAAGCCTGAATCATAACTCACATGCTGAACCAAATCTCTGCATAAAAATATATGTTTAATCAGAAATAAAATGAATACTTACAATGACACCAGATATTTGCATAAGAATATAATTTGAATCATCAAGTATATATACACACACTGATACTAGTAACAAATATCTGTATAGAAGCATATTCGTAACCACAAATCAGACATATACTTATTGGGATATCTGATATCTAGATAATACAATAACAAAAACAGCATACATCTGCATAATAACATATTCCTCATTGGACAAAATAAAACTCGAACATATATTAAGACAGACATCTGTATACTAAACAAAAGACATATACCTCACATTGCAGCCAAACATTTGTATAGAAAGCGATATTTTCTATCTCGGATATCGAGAACGTTTTCCCAATCTGAGAATCAGGATACAATTATGAAGGTTTCTACTATAGGATGGACATCTTGCCTTCAATATTATGTCTGGACAACGTTTCGAGACACTCCCATCGAAACATGATATTCAGGGCAAGATGTGTCGAGAGTAAAATAACTTCCTGAAAACAATACTTGTTAATCAGACATCTTTATAAAAACGTCTTATTTATGATATAGAACTTTGAGAAACAACGCGATATTCTTCCAAAACTCACATACATCCATAAACGCTTGCGTACACTTACAGTTGACGAAACATCTGCATAGCATAAATCTATAAAAACATTTACAGTGAAGTCAATTTCACTGACATTACGTACAGAGACAGATATATTCACGGAAACTAGATAGTTAAAAACACGAGTTAGTAATGGCAGACACACGTGCATTTGCAACGTACTATCCTGAAGCTGCGACGTTTATTAAGACATCTTTTAAAGACGGGAGAATGAGACAAACTTCAGCTGCCATTGCAGCTTCTTGTGTAACATACCAAAATGCGAAACACGAGATGTTTGTGCATCTTGAAGTGAAAACTGAATTAAATTTAGCTATACATCTCAAAGCTGTGCATCGTATATTAACACATATGGTTTTGTTTAGACCGAAAACTCCGACACCCTTGTCCAGAACTCTGTATAAACACGTGTTCACTTTTTCTAGTCTGTTACACCACTAGGTTGGAAAATGTTCATCGTTCTCTTAAGCACGTGTGATGCTATACTGAATCAATTTAAATACATGCTTCGAATAAATAAATGTATATAAACTGAGAAGAAATAAGTGGAAAACGGTTGATGTATTATGAAACACGGAGTAACTTTGGCAGAAATCTATCCGTTGTTCACAGCATTTAACCATGAAATCTTGAGACATTTTCTAGAGTTTCTAAAGACACAGTTAATTTGAAACATCTGTTAGTAGATGTAGATGTTTAGTTACTAAGATTGTTTGTAGTGCAAACCTACACAATGTGCTCTGTCTTCCACGGGAAATCGAACTCCGAATTCTTGCGTTGTACCTTTCTTGTTTTTGTTTGTTGTGTTTTTTTTTAATTTCGCGCAAAGCTACACAAGGGTTTTCTGCGCTAGCTGTCCTTAATTTAGCAGTGTAAGACTAGAGAGAAGGCAGCTAGTTATCACCACCACCGCCAACTCTTGAGTTACACTTTTACCAACGAATAATGGGATTGTTCGTAACATAATAACGCCCCCACGGCTGAAAGAGCTGTACGTTTGTAAACTTACGTCTAACTCATCTGGAACAACAGCTCAGTTAAACAAACACGTTAAAAGTCTTACTTTACTCGAAAATTTAAAATTAAGTGTCAATAACAGCGAATATTAAATACCTCATACGAATAGTATTATATGGGTCTGTCAGTAAGTTTTATGTTTATTGCTTTTTCTTCGGAAGTAACGTTTAACTATTACGTTACTAGTACATAGCATGTGTCCTTTGTGAAGATATATCGACTTGAGGAGTCGATACGTATTGCTAGCAAAATTTCAAAGGTAAATTTCCATCAGCATTTAATTAATTTCACTACTAATTAAAAACAATTTAACAAAATGTCTTTATTATTTCTTGTAATTATACAAAATACGCGATAAAATCTCCAACAGAACAAACGTTAAGTGGAGTTAAAAAATACCAAAGAAAGTTAATGTTTGGTTTAAGGAAAAATTTAAGAATTTTGATGATATATATCAGAAAATATGTAAACCAGTGCTTCCTTTAGGTAGAGTTGGTTACATTAGTTTACAACATGAAGTACTTGAAGGTGTAGGAATGGACGATATTTCCATCTCTATGTCCTCCATTAGGACGCTTCTTCACTGTTCAAGTAAATGAAAGTCATTGAAACTTTAAATCTAATACTAATACTGTTTTAAGTATTTTCTGTTTCTAAACTCCCTAGCGGTGTGTTCCAGGAATTAATAATATTTTGTATTTTCTCCGTATGTATTCATTTATTCGTTTAAAGTTGCAGGAAAATATGGAAACAAGAGACTTCTATTTTACCAAACTAATAATCTCATTTACTTCTATGAAAACTTTTAACGTAAGAGAGAGAAAAAAACAATTTTTTTTAGGGTTAAGCTCTTTCGTTTCTATAAACATTTACATGAAAGGTCTGCCAAGAAGCGCAAAGCTATTTTTGGCTGAGAATAGTAAGGGGAAAAAAAATGTTTGATCTGTGCTTAAGAAAGTGGCGTGGGATGTTGGGTTATGAGTTGATAATGCGAGTAGATGTAGAAATTAAACATCATAGACTCTAGCTTTGTTTTTTATCCCAGGTTGTTTTACACCAGCAAATCTGCAACATTGAATTAATAGTTCTGAGATGTTTATAGTAATAAAAGCTTATACTTGAAAAACAGTTTTTATTAAATACATTAAAATATCTCAGTTTTAGATTTTCACTAACAAAGCTAATGAGGAAAAAACCAAAGGGTAGAACTTATAGTTTAAAGACAAGCTTTACTCTCGAGATAAAAAAAGGAAGAAAACACACATGCTGTCAGCTGGCGGACAGACGTCACTACAAGAAAGATACGCTTGATAATAACTAGTAGACAGCTATTAATAAAAAAAAAACAATACCAGGCAAATTATAGAAACAACAAATACAGATAATAAAATCTCACAATTCAATTTACGTAACAGGAAATACGTATACAAAGTTTATAGACAAAATACGGTGACAGAAACTGTCGACGAAAATGTTTAGAGGTAACAGAAAATAAACACAAAAATGCTTAAAAGTGGATCGTAGTAACATCAAATACTCATGTTAAAGGCTTACAGGCAAATTACAGTAGCATAAAATACACACTAAAATTATTGCAGGTGGATTGTGATAACAGAAAACACACCAGACGATGACTAAAATAAAATATAGTAGAACATGTTAAAAGTTTACAGGTTGATTAAGGTGAGAGATTACCCGTAATAAGTATTCACAGGAGTATGTTACCAGTAGAAGCCTTTAAGTGATAATGTTTATACAATACGATAATACAAGCAAAAATATACTCTTAATAAAACAGTTACTGATAATTTGCATCATTTGATACAGACTATTTAGCCTATTTTATTAGCAGAAACCAACATCTAAGAAAAATAACCGGAAAACAGAATTTCTAGAAAACTTTATTATCAGAAAAATATTGTAGGGGATTTGTATTCTAGGTATTTCTTATGAACTTATGTAGAAGTAACGTATCTGAATATCAACCACATTGGACAATATGGCTTAACTGTACTCCATCCTGTGTATTGCTAAAGTTCATTCATCTTACGAATTGAGTGCCTTAATCACCTGGCCATGTCGGGCCACGCTGATTTTGAAGTGCATGAAAAATAAGTCGGTTATTATTTGAAGATTAAGAGAATTAAAACTTAAATCAAATAAAGTATTTAAATACAAGTAATCGCCCTTCAATGAAGAAGTAATTAGAATAACGTTATGCTTGAAATTTACAATGTGTTATGTTATATAAAAGTATATTCAAGCGGAATGACGCTCGTTGCTGAGACAACGACTTTCAGATTCTAGTTCTTCATGAACAGAACTTTTTTTTTTATGTATCTCAGCTCGACGAGAAACAACATTCAAAGAAAATCACGTTCAACCCCCGAAGCTTTATTTTTATTTTATAAGAATAACCTTGTAGAGAAAAATGTATATGTACATAGGCGCCTAGCCAGGGAGGGGGGGGAGGGACGGGGGGCAGAAGAGGCACATGCCACACACTTTGAATATTTTTAGCAAAAGCATTTTCTCGCCTTGTTCGCTCAATAGTTCTTCCTTACACTTGCCTCCCACCCCCTACACGTACTTTTGACTAAATTAGAAGCACATGTACATGTACAAAATACGATGATTTCACCTCATTATAGAAAAACAGGTTATCGTCACAAAGACATGTTAATGTACATGTTGAAATATAACACCGTTTCAATCTATTCATTGTTACATGAAACGCTTAAGAGTTTCAAGAGGCTCTTGTTTTTGCTACCATGTATCACATATTTAAAAAATTCGCAGCCACAAACAGGAAATTAAATATAATTACAAAACGTTTCTCCCTCCTTATCGAGCATAGTGCGCGAGCGCGCGTGCGTGTGTATCATTACGTTACGTTACTAGACTAATACTTAGGTAGGTTCACTTACCAAATGCAATATTGCGTTAGAACCTCTCCCTCCATTTTAACAGTAATTAAAATCTAGCCAAAGTAACTTTGTTCACGGGTTATTTTATTATGGTGAAGCAAACACATGAGTCACCTGTCGAGTACACTGAGCGATAAACATTGTTTACAGTCACGCTTATCCTTGATATATCAGATACAGCTCAGAGGAACAGATAAGATGGGACAAAAATTAATTTTCGTATAACATCTTCTGACCTGTCAATAAAACTTGTAAAAATTCACTTTTAATAAACACTGTCATCCTTCCGCCGTGTCAGCGGTACGCTTATTGACTTACAGCGCAAAAATGTGGGGTTGAATTCCCTACAGCGGGCCCCCTAGTGGCACAGCGGTATGTTTGCGGACTCACACAGCTAGAATGCGGGTTTCGATACCCGTGTTGGGCAGAGAATAGACACCCTATTGTGTAGCTTTCTGCTTAATCATAAACAAACAAACCCTTCGATGGACAGAACGCATATAGTATACTGAGTGACTGTGCGCTGTAAGAAACAACATTATCAGATCGGTGATGAAAATCTCCAAATAATTAACGAAAACGTTGTTATAGCCTCTTTATAATTTAACGATACCTGGATTATTAAACGTTAAATATCAACAAAAACGGTACAAACAGACGTATTATTGGAACACAGACAAATGCAACACTTGAAAGCTATGTTTTAGTGTTATGATTGACTCTAAAGAAGAAACATACAAACATTAAAACTAAAACAGCATACCAAATCTGTTGAAGTTAGCTTTTATTGAGCAAAACCACATTGGAATATCTGCTATATTCACCGCGGTGAATCGAACGCCGGATTTTAGCGCCGTAAGTCCGTAGACTAACCGCTTTCCCCTTGGGGGGACATATTGTTAAAATGGAAATCAAAACATCTTATAGCAGACATTTAATGTTATGGTGTGAATGCCTTTTCTGAGTTGTTGAAAACATAATTATGAGTAATTATACTTGTAATAAGACATTAACATTAGATCTATTATATCTTTAACATTGATTTCTTGATTTAGTCCAATTAGATTTTTTTTTCAAAAAAAAGGAAATACATTCATATCCATAACAGTTGTCATTGTAACAAATTGCTTATATAAATAGCGTTTCGACCATTATTGCTCTCGTGGTAATCCAACCGCTTGTTTTGTTTGTTTGTTTTTTTGAATTTCGCACAAAGCTACTCGAGGGCTATCTGTGCTAGCCGTCCCTAATTTAGCAGTGTAAGACTAGAGGGAAGGCAGCTAGTCATCACCACCCACCCCAATTCTTGGGCTACTCTTTTACTACCGAATAGTGTGATTGACCGTCACATTATAATGCCCCCACGGCTGAAAGGGCGAGCATGTTTGGCGCGACGGGGATGCGAACCCGCGACCCTTAGATTACGAGTCGCACGCCTTAAACCAAACCTATTACCGTCATTTGGAAAAATACAAAAAACCTGAACATTGTACGATAATTCTGTAGTGAAATGCTATAGCAGTAATTGACTTATATAATAGATGTATTTTGAGTTAAATGAACATAATGTTTTATGTAATTTTCTGAAAAATTCAAACAAAACAAACCATGTTATACTTCTTGTAAGGAGAGACCAATGTCAGTGGAATCTCAACATTATAAAATTTAATATATTCCTTTAACAACTGACAAATGTCAGTGGAATCTACCCAAACAGCGAAAAACTTAACGTATTCCTTTAACGACTAACAATATCAACGTAATCTACCTAAATAACACAAAATTTAAAGTATTTCTTTAATAAATGACAAGTGTCAGTGTAGGTCACTCAAATAAAGCAAACTTTAAAGTATTTCTGTAACGACTAACAAATGTTCGTGAAATTAGCTAACAAAATAAATATTTATAATAGATCCTTACTAGTTTGACAGATGGCCTTAATAAACAAAATATAAATAGCTACAGAAGTCACAGAATTATTTGGGGTGTGTTATTGAAAGTTAAATAACAGAAATTTATATAGTTGTTGTTTGTTGTTGTTGTTTGAATTAAGCACAAAGCTACATAATGGGCTATCTGTGCTCTGCCCGCTACGGGTATCGAAACCCCTGATTTTAGCGTTGTAAGTCCACAGACCAAATTTATATAGAAAACGTTGTTTAACATAACAGTTGTCAATGAGATCGAAGCAACATAAATCCTTAAACACGTCATATATTCCCTTGAGAGACGTCAGTGGAATTCGAACAATATAAATCTGAATATAATATATTGTTTGGTTTGTTTTGAATTTCGTGCATAGCTACATGAGAGCTATCTGCGCTAGTCGTCTCTAAATTAGCAGTGTAAGACTAGAGGGAAGGAAGCTAGTCATCACCGCCCACCTCCAATTCTTGGGCTACTCTTTTACTACCGAATAGTGTGATTGACCGTCACATTATAATGCCCCCCACGGCTGAAAGGGCGAGCATGTTTGGCGCGACGGGGATGCGAACCCGTGACCCTTAGATTACGAGTCGCACGCCTTAAACCAAACCTATTACCGTCATTTGGAAAAATACAAAAAACCTGAACATTGTACGATAATTCTGTAGTGAAATGCTATAGCAGTAATTGACTTATATAATAGATGTATTTTGAGTTAAATGAACATAATGTTTTATGTAATTTTCTGAAAAATTCAAACAAAACAAACCATGTTATACTTCTTGTAAGGAGAGACCAATGTCAGTGGAATCTCAACATTATAAAATTTAATATATTCCTTTAACAACTGACAAATATCAGTGGAATCTACCCAAACAGCGAAAAACTTAACGTATTCCTTTAACGACTAAAAATATCAACGTAATCTACCTAAATAACACAAAATTTAAAGTATTTCTTTAATAAATGACAAGTGTCAGTGTAGGTCACTCAAATAAAGCAAACTTTAAAGTATTTCTGTAACGACTAACAAATGTTCGTGAAATTAGCTAACAAAATAAATATTTATAATAGATCCTTACTAGTTTGACAGATGGCCTTAATAAACAAAATATAAATAGCTACAGAAGTCACAGAATTATTTGGGGTGTGTTATTGAAAGTTAAATAACAGAAATTTATATAGTTGTTGTTTGTTGTTGTTGTTTTGAATTAAGCACAAAGCTACATAATGGGCTATCTGTGCTCTGCCCGCTACGGGTATCGAAACCCCTGATTTTAGCGTTGTAAGTCCACAGACCAAATTTATATAGAAAACGTTGTTTAACATAACAGTTGTCAATGAGATCGAAGCAACATAAATCCTTAAACACGTCATATATTCCCTTGAGAGACGTCAGTGGAATTCGAACAATATAAATCTGAATATAATATATTGTTTGGTTTGTTTTGAATTTCGTGCATAGCTACATGAGAGCTATCTGCGCTAGTCGTCTCTAAATTAGCAGTGTAAGACTAGAGGGAAGGAAGCTAGTCATCACCGCCCACCTCCAATTCTTGGGCTACTCTTTTACTACCGAATAGTGTGATTGACCGTCACATTATAATGCCCCCACGGCTGAAAGGGCGAGCATGTTTGGCGCGACGGGGATGCGAACCCGTGACCCTTAGATTACGAGTCGCACGCCTTAAACCAAACCTATTACCGTCATTTGGAAAAATACAAAACCTGAACATTGTACGATAATTCTGTAGTGAAATGCTATAGCAGTAATTGACTTATATAATAGATGTATTTTGAGTTAAATGAACATAATGTTTTATGTAATTTTCTGAAAAATTCAAACAAAACAAACCATGTTATACTTCTTGTAAGGAGAGACCAATGTCAGTGGAATCTCAACATTATAAAATTTAATATATTCCTTTAACAACTGACAAATATCAGTGGAATCTACCCAAACAGCGAAAAACTTAACGTATTCCTTTAACGACTAAAAATATCAACGTAATCTACCTAAATAACACAAAATTTAAAGTATTTCTTTAATAAATGACAAGTGTCAGTGTAGGTCACTCAAATAAAGCAAACTTTAAAGTATTTCTGTAACGACTAACAAATGTTCGTGAAATTAGCTAACAAAATAAATATTTATAATAGATCCTTACTAGTTTGACAGATGGCCTTAATAAACAAAATATAAATAGCTACAGAAGTCACAGAATTATTTGGGGTGTGTTATTGAAAGTTAAATAACAGAAATTTATATAGTTGTTGTTTGTTGTTGTTGTTTTGAATTAAGCACAAAGCTACATAATGGGCTATCTGTGCTCTGCCCGCTACGGGTATCGAAACCCCTGATTTTAGCGTTGTAAGTCCACAGACCAAATTTATATAGAAAACGTTGTTTAACATAACAGTTGTCAATGAGATCGAAGCAACATAAATCCTTAAACACGTCATATATTCCCTTGAGAGACGTCAGTGGAATTCGAACAATATAAATCTGAATATAATATATTGTTTGGTTTGTTTTGAATTTCGTGCATAGCTACATGAGAGCTATCTGCGCTAGTCGTCTCTAAATTAGCAGTGTAAGACTAGAGGGAAGGAAGCTAGTCATCACCGCCCACCTCCAATTCTTGGGCTACTCTTTTACTACCGAATAGTGTGATTGACCGTCACATTATAATGCCCCCCACGGCTGAAAGGGCGAGCATGTTTGGCGCGACGGGGATTCAAACCCGCGGCCCTTAGATTACGAGTCGCACGCCTTAAACCAAACCTATTACCGTCATTTGGAAAAATACAAAAAACCTGAACATTGTACGATAATTCTGTAGTGAAATGCTATAGCAGTAATTGACTTATATAATAGATGTATTTTGAGTTAAATGAACATAATGTTTTATGTAATTTTCTGAAAAATTCAAACAAAACAAACCATGTTATACTTCTTGTAAGGAGAGACCAATGTCAGTGGAATCTCAACATTATAAAATTTAATATATTCCTTTAACAACTGACAAATGTCAGTGGAATCTACCCAAACAGCGAAAAACTTAACGTATTCCTTTAACGACTAAAAATATCAACGTAATCTACCTAAATAACACAAAATTTAAAGTATTTCTTTAATAAATGACAAGTGTCAGTGTAGGTCACTCAAATAAAGCAAACTTTAAAGTATTTCTGTAACGACTAACAAATGTTCGTGAAATTAGCTAACAAAATAAATATTTATAATAGATCCTTACTAGTTTGACAGATGGCCTTAATAAACAAAATATAAATAGCTACAGAAGTCACAGAATTATTTGGGGTGTGTTATTGAAAGTTAAATAACAGAAATTTATATAGTTGTTGTTTGTTGTTGTTGTTTTGAATTAAGCACAAAGCTACATAATGGGCTATCTGTGCTCTGCCCGCTACGGGTATCGAAACCCCCTGATTTTAGCGTTGTAAGTCCACAGACCAAATTTATATAGAAAACGTTGTTTAACATAACAGTTGTCAATGAGATCGAAGCAACATAAATCCTTAAACACGTCATATATTCCCTTGAGAGACGTCAGTGGAATTCGAACAATATAAATCTGAATTTTATATATTGTTTGGTTTGTTTTGAATTTCGTGCATAGCTACATGAGAGCTATCTGCGCTAGTCGTCTCTAAATTAGCAGTGTAAGACTAGAGGGAAGGAAGCTAGTCATCACCGCCCACCTCCAATTCTTGGGCTACTCTTTTACTACCGAATAGTGTGATTGACCGTCACATTATAATGCCCCCACGGCTGAAAGGGCGAGCATGTTTGGCGCGACGGGGATGCGAACCCGTGACCCTTAGATTACGAGTCGCACGCCTTAAACCAAACCTATTACCGTCATTTGGAAAAATACAAAAAACCTGAACATTGTACGATAATTCTGTAGTGAAATGCTATAGCAGTAATTGACTTATATAATAGATGTATTTTGAGTTAAATGAACATAATGTTTTATGTAATTTTCTGAAAAATTCAAACAAAACAAACCATGTTATACTTCTTGTAAGGAGAGACCAATGTCAGTGGAATCTCAACATTATAAAATTTAATATATTCCTTTAACAACTGACAAATGTCAGTGGAATCTACCCAAACAGCGAAAAACTTAACGTATTCCTTTAACGACTAACAATATCAACGTAATCTACCTAAATAACACAAAATTTAAAGTATTTCTTTAATAAATGACAAGTGTCAGTGTAGGTCACTCAAATAAAGCAAACTTTAAAGTATTTCTGTAACGACTAACAAATGTTCGTGAAATTAGCTAACAAAATAAATATTTATAATAGATCCTTACTAGTTTGACAGATGGCCTTAATAAACAAAATATAAATAGCTACAGAAGTCACAGAATTATTTGGGGTGTGTTATTGAAAGTTAAATAACAGAAATTTATATAGTTGTTGTTTGTTGTTGTTGTTTTGAATTAAGCACAAAGCTACATAATGGGCTATCTGTGCTCTGCCCGCTACGGGTATCGAAACCCCTGATTTTAGCGTTGTAAGTCCACAGACCAAATTTATATAGAAAACGTTGTTTAACATAACAGTTGTCAATGAGATCGAAGCAACATAAATCCTTAAACACGTCATATATTCCCTTGAGAGACGTCAGTGGAATTCGAACAATATAAATCTGAATATAATATATTGTTTGGTTTGTTTTGAATTTCGTGCATAGCTACATGAGAGCTATCTGCGCTAGTCGTCTCTAAATTAGCAGTGTAAGACTAGAGGGAAGGAAGCTAGTCATCACCACCCACCTCCAACTCTTGGACTACTCTTTTACCAACGAATAGTGGGATTGATAGTAACATTATAACGTTCCAACGGCTGAAAGGGCGAGTGTGTTTCGTACGACGGGGATTCAAACCCGCGGCCCTCAGATTACGAGTCGAACGCCTTAACCCAACTGGCTTTGCCGGGTCTAATATAGTATATAGGCTGAATCAGTATGCGTTTGTAGTATTCAAACAATATACATCTGTACAAAACGTAGACTGAGTCGGTATGTGTCAGCTTTCAACAACAACACAAATATTTGTAGACTGATATGGTAAATTTTATAGAAGCTAACTTAGTTGTTATAAATTTTGTTTTATATCTAGTTATTACAATAAGTTGATGTTTTTTCGCATTCTAATCGAACATGAAAACTTAAACCAAATCGTTATTATACAGATATTTGTTATTTGTTCATTAATTGAATATTCTTCCCTGTTGAGAAACAGGAATATTGCTCATTGAAAAACATAATTCATTGTAATATCTTAGTTATAATATGATAAGTCGTGTAAAAAGTAAGTGACCTTTGTAACCTAAAAAGTTCTGATTTCTTAATGTAAATTCCAGTCTTCAACTTATTTTTCGGGCCTTAAAGTCTTTCATATGAATGTTCCCATGATAAGACGTGGGACATTCCTGTAAAGATCTGATGTGAAACCATAGTCTGGTGGTTAAGGGCATTCAAATACCCTGATCAAACATTTTCAGCGGGGAGGACGTTATAATGCGACAATTAGTCCCACTTTTCTTTGGTAAGGAGTAACTCAAGATTTGGCAGTGGATGGTGTTGACTAGCTACCTTTCATCTTGTCTCTCACTTTCGAAATATGGAACGACTAGCCAGTGATGTAGCTACAAAAGATAAGTTTCCCGCATAAAAAGTATTTGGGGCTTCTACATCTATTTCCCTTTTGGCTCGGCTCCCACCACCCGGTTCGAGGAGATACCTACCCCACTGCAGCTAGCGAAATTCAACAACACAAATACCAGTTTAAAGGTATAACTACTCTCGTTACAGATGCTTTGTTGTGAAAACATTTAGGATAAAGTTTGTTTGTTTGTTTTCGAATATTCGCGTAAAGCTACAATAGGGCTACATGCCCTAGCCATCCTTAATTTTGAACTGCTAGCCTCTAGGAGATGCAACTAGTCAACAGCACACACATATAAAGACTACCAGCTCGATTATTACTACATTTTTGAGTAACAAATTTATTTATTTACATTTAGTTGTAATGTAAAAAAAGGTATCATAAAAAATTTTGACACTAGTTCCTATTTTTGTTTATATTTTAGAAGAGCTAACCTAATATTTTAGACCAAGTGTAACGTATGTTTTCAAACACAGGATTATGGATCATTGATCTCTTCCATTTTCCCGCAAAGCAATTTTACAAGCAAAATTAAATACAAGCAACGCTATCTATAGTATGAGACATTGACATGATTTGTTTCGTTTGTTTATTTGTTTTTAATTTCACGCAAAGCTACACGCTAGCTGTCCCTAATTTATGTTAGAGGGAAGACAGCTAGCTGGTCGCCACCACCCACCGCTTACTCTTGGGCTTATCTTTTACCATTGAAGAGTAGAATTGACCGTAACATTATAACGCTCCCATGGCTGAAAGAGCGATCATGTTTTGTGTGACGGGGGTTCCAACCCGAGAGTCGCAGATTGCGAGTTGAGCGCCCTAACCACCTGACCATGCTTGGTCTACATTGAAACAATAAGAATTTTGTGGTCGGTGTTGTTGTACATGTTAAGTATTCGAATGTTGAATGCGTCACAAGCAAAGTATGACGTTTTTTATGGTCATTTTATGGTAAAAAGAAATATCTCACTAATAACTAAGCCCGTTTTGTCTTCGTATCGCACATTAATTAAAATACCTCTAAGTATATTTGTTATTTTAAAATAACTAGAGAAACTTCATTTTTTTTACTTTGAAATATAAAAGAGGATATTTTTAAAGTGTCTGTAAAACATTTGATGTAGATAAGGTTTCACACCAATAATAAGCTAAGGCTTTGTATGTGTCACTAATGTGTGTTAAGTTCGCACCAATGACAAGTTAAAACGTTTATGTGTCAGTGAAATAAGGTTCACACCAATAATAAACTAAAACATTCTATATGTCATTGGTTTAGATAAGGTTCCACACTAATGATAAGTTAGAATTTTCTACGTGTTGCTCATTTAAACAATAGTAAACTAAAACTTTCTGTATGAATGACGTAGATAAGGTCCATACCAATGACGAGCTAAAACTTTCTGTGTGCTACTGATTTAGGTAAGGTTTCAACATCATCAATCTTCCTAAACAAATATGCTAATATACCATTGACAGGTTTATTCATACACCCCTAAATTACGTACAGAATAATCTATATAAAAACAAGCTTCTGTGTGATATATATACCACGACCGCATAATTGTTCTTATATTTAATGTGGGCATAGTTACGTATAAGAGCAAGCTATCTGCAACTAGCACGTGAATCATATCATTGGAATAAAATATTACGAATGTATTAAAAGGGTTTTTATGTGAAAACACGTCCTAGTGAATAAATTTAGTGAAATGTTTGTGATTATTGATGAAAATGTTCGTGAAGATACAGAACTATCACACAAACCTAACATAAATGAAGTGATAACACACACCAAATGTTAATAGCATTACATATATGGGCATGGCCAAAGAATATGGGTCGGAAACAGTTCAACAAAATTCGAATATAAATACCGGCCTTATGTAATAATGTATTTAACATTTCCCCAAAGAATAAACAAAATTGAAACTACCATACAAGACAAGGAAGAGAAGAGGTCATCGTTGTACCTGACCCCCTTCAGGTCATAGACCAAAACACCTATACAGAACTTACGTTTATTTGTTCTCATGTACATTTGATCTTACCTCCACGATATGAATCACAACTAACAAAAGCTGTGAGAATCTCACTTTCACTGTGCTTAAGATGAAAACGTCTAGTCTTCTGATTTGCAACGCTAAAATCTGGAATTCGATTCCCCTCGGCGAATACAAATAGCAGATAGCCCGAGGTGGCTTTGCTGTCAAAAAACATGCATACAAACTCTTAACATTTAACATGATTCTTACAGAATAGCCTATAATACACAGGAGATGTAAGAAGATCACACTCACTATATTTCAGATCCAAATGTTCCACTGTTTTCGCTACCTGACTCGATCCGACACAAAAAGGTACTTTATAACCCATGGAAGCTGAAAAAAATCTCACTCTCTCCTTTATTTTGAATCTAAATATTTATGGGTACTTATAACATTTGTTCTGCCTTTTCACATAGTGAAAGTCTCGTATCGCTGTTGGTTACAAAAAGGTGAATATAGAATAAAAAAGTTTAAAATTAATTACTTGATAATATGTGTGTGTGCATTTAATTTAAATAAATATTATAGATAAAAAAATCAATTTTGAAGATAATGTTTACTTGGTTTTAGTGTTCCCACAAAAATAAAAAAAATACTTCTCCATTTTTTCTATGATAACACAGGACTTTGTCCACGCCTTACACCTTTATTGAATTTTTCTACCTGATTAGTCACAAAGTTGACTACAACTAATCATTGTAATAAGATAAAATATTTTCATAGGTCTCAAAACCTTGCCTGTTCTGTAGTGAAGTTACAAATATCATTACATTATCACAAGATTAGATCGTTTTTATTCATAATTTTACACAGAGATTTCTAACTTACATAAGTTCAATTTTCTCATATTTTGCGGGCCCTGGAATGGCTTGGTGGTTAACTTACCTAACAACTTGCGAGTGCGAACCCCCTTTACACCTAATATGCTTAGACTTTCAGCCGTGGAGACGTTATAATGTGACGGTCAATCCCACTATTCTTTGGTAAAAGAGTAGCCCAGTAATCGGCGGTGGCTGGTGATTATTAGCTGCCTTCCTTCTAGTCTTACACCACTTAATTAGGGACAACTAGCGCAGATAACCTTCGTGTAACTTTGGGCGAAATTGAAAACAAAGAAACAAACCATTTTAACTATAATTTAATGAAAACTTTCCTAGGTCCACGAAATTTTTTCTTATCAAATTATCTTATTATATTTTCGAAATATTTTTTTTTCATTTGATAATTTTGGCTCTCAGTAGCACAGTGGTATGTCTACAGACTTATAATTCGGTAAACCGGTTTTTGGTGTCCATGATGGGCAAAGTACAGAGAGCCGACCGTTTATATGTAATCTATGTATATAATCGTTTCTCAGCAATGTTGAAGTTAACTTTTGTTTGATTACCTATATTCAAAACACTCCCACTTTTAAAGTTCCAAATATATATATAGAGAGAAGGAAGGCAGCTAGTCATTACTACCCATCGCCAGCTCTTAAGCTACTGTTTTACCAACAAATAGTGGGATTGATTATCATATAATTACGACCCCACAGCTAAAAAGGCGAGCATGTTCAGTGTGACAGAAAGTGGAACCTGTGACCCTCAGCTTAGGAGTCTAGCGCCCTAACTACCTAGCCAAAGAGAGCCGAGTAGTGATAACCCATTATGTGACTTAGTACTTAACAATAACGAAACCAATATCCAAATCAATAAGTCGCGTTATAATCACAGTCCAAATAAAGTCACTGTGAAACGTTATTTGTGAGAACTATATTTAAATATTGTATCGTGTCGTAGGTAGTGCACTGTTATTCAAAACTGATCGGCCCGGCATGGCCAGGTGAGTTAAAGCGTTCGACTCGTAATCTGAGGGTCACGGGTTCGCATCCCCGTCGCGCAAAACATGCTCGCCCTTTCAGCCGTGGGGGCGTTATAACGTGACTGTCAATCCTACTATTCGTTGGTAAAAGAGTAGCCCAAGAGTTGGCGGTAGGTGGTGATGACTATCTGCCTTCTCTCTAGTCTTACACTGCTAAATTAAGGACGGTTAGCGCAGAAAACCCTTGTGTAGCTTTGCGCAAAATTCAAAAACAAATTAAAAATAAATCTCCCTCTAAAACGAGGCAAACAAGGTATGTGCTCAAAAACGCAGGGCTTCCAGTCATAATTCCCGCTCAACTATCACAGACCTGAAGTAATTTGGAAATGAAACTATTTATTATAAAGACATATCGGTCAAGCCTCCAGATACAGCATACATACATGTATGTGCGTGTGAACTGTTTGAATAGGCAGTATAAAATTTTGTCCTCACATGTTTGCTAGATTATGGAAAGCGTGCGAGAAAGTGCAACGTAATTAGGTCATGAGAACCTTTTGGCAAAGTATTTTGCAATTACAATTACCTGAATGGTTATTGCCAAGATTCATAATTGTTATACAGTGCACGACTGCGCGTGACGACATGTACAGTAACGACGTCGTAGTGTTCCAAAATCCTCTTAATATAACTTGATCAAACTTTGTACTTTCAATTTTCTAAATTCTGTATATTTAAATTACCCACTGCCAGCTCTTGCGCTACTCTTTTACCAACGAATAATGGCATTGGCCGTTACATTATAACATTCCCACGGCTGAAAGGGCGAGCATGTTTAGTGTGACCTTCAGATTATGAGTCGAGTGCCTTATCCACCTGGCCATGTCGCGCCTGGTGATTAAAGAATTACTTCGAGACTAGTGAAATAAATGAGGAGTAGATGCATTTTGGAAGTCCAGAGAAATTTCTTTTAGTTTAGTCTTGTAATTTTCGGTAAGCATTCAACAATGGCTTCCTGTCATTTTTGACAGTCTTTTATCAAATCCAAATCTGATTGACTTAATTACTTAAAATATTGCAATAAATTGTCAGAATTAGATAAAATAATTTTAAAAGTCAGGACATAAATTTCTATCCTTTTAAGTGTTTTTTGTAACTGTTGTTTTTTTTTCTTTGCTGTGAAAGCTCAGATTATTTTTTAACTCTAGTACTTTTGATCATTCAAAAATAAGTAATGTACTTCCTTTCAAAAATCAGTTCGTTGAACTTAATATCAGTAATTACAGAGCGACGTTTATTCAATGCAATTATTTTGGTGCACTTGAGAGATTAAGGAGCGATAGGTTTCTAAATGTAGCAAAATTTGGTCTTTGAGTTTGTTTTTCTTCCAGACAGCACAGTTTTGAATGACTGCCAGTTTAAATAGATTATCTTTTTGGTTTGTGCTTACTTTGGTGGATCAAAATAGTAGATCTAAATATAATATGTTAAATCGTAGTCTCTGTTTTATTTTGTTTTTTGCATCTAAAATTAAAGTTGAACAAGAATGTAACTGGCACTTTTATTTAGAAAAAATCTAGAAAAATTAAGACGGACATTTTAAGGTGTTTTTCCCATAACTTTTAAATTCTACGACATTATGCTAAATCCTTGACATGAGCACTAAGGTTAGAAATCTTAAATCGCACACTCGAACATTTATTCATTTTTAGCCGCGGCATAGCTGCTTACAGAATGACTGAGTTTTTCAAGCACAAACTTTAGCTCGTAGCTCCCTCGTCTCTTGACCGATTTCATATCTAATTATAGTTTTGGACTCAAGACGTCAAACCATATCTCTTGATGTGTTTTACCACGCACAGTTTTGTTTGTTTATATTCAAACGCAAAACTACGTAATGGACTATTTGTGCTCTGCTCACCCCGAATATCTAAACCCGAATTCTGGTGTTGTAACTCCACAGACACTCCTCGGTGCCACTGAAGGGTTTGTTTGTTTTGGAATCTCGCGTAAAGCTACACGAAGGTTATCTGCGCTAGCCGTCCCTAATTTAGCAGCGTAAGACTAGAGGAAAGGCAGCTAGTCATCACCCCCCACTGCCAACTCTTGGGCTACTCTTTTACCAACGAATAGTGGGATTTACCGACACATTATAATGCCCCCACGGCTGAAATGGCGAGCATGTTTGGTGCGACAGGGATTCGAACCCTCGACCCTCAAATTACGATTCGAACGCCTTAACCCTAGAGGGCAGCCATGACCAAGGTCTCATAGATTAATTTAACCTACTCCCGCTTAAAGAATTTTAATTTGAGGGTAAGCTGGTAGAGACCCTAATGAGTTATAAAATCTAATCGAGTATATGTGCTACTCATACTTGGTATTGCTAATAAGATGGCAAAAAAAGTATCATAGATTATTGCACTCTAATTCTGTCTAAAATTATTTGAAGTGACACAGAGACAAATGTTAAGGATCCCTTCTTGTTTAAGAAAGATTCCATCAGGTCCGGCATGGCCAAGTGGTTAAGGCACTCGAATCCCCGTCACACCAAACATGCTTGCCCTTTTAGCCGTGGGGGTGTTATAATGGGACGGTTAATCCCACTATTCGCTAGTAAAAGAGTAGCCCAAGAGTTGGCCTTGGATGGTGATGAATAGTTGCCTTCCCTCTAGTCTTATACTGCAAAATTAGGGATGGCTAGTGCAGAAAACCCTCGTGTAGCTTTGCGCAAAATTCAAAACAAACCAATATTCCATCAAATTTCCTTTCGTTACATAATACTACATCGAATTTAACCCCTAGAATTGTGTTGCCTCTTCCTCCTTTCTCGACTTCCTTTAACGATGTAGATCTTATCAGCTTTTTAAAATTTTCTTTCTAAACTATTTATGCACAAAATTGCCTACATGACTTTGTTACTTTTAGGGTTTCTAAAAAGTAAGGGAGTCGCAAATATCGAAATTAACTCAGATATTTGCTACTAGTGTGCTTTTTACTTTACACATATAGTAAACGAATAATTTTACTCAATATAATTCGTCAGCTTTTATTTGTTTGAAGTTAAGCACAAAGCTACACAATATGTTATCTGTGCTCCGCCCACTACGGGTATCGAAATCCAGTTTCTAGCATTATGTTCAGGTATAAAACATAAATTTCCACAATATATCACAATATACGGAGCACATTAGTATGGAAACAAAACGGTATTTTAACGTAAACCTTTGTATAGAATTTTGGTCAGATTTCGCTAATATTGTATCATCCTTGGCGAAACATAAAATTTATTTCTAATTTATGACACGCGTAGAGAATTTCAAAATAAAAAACACACTCTCCAAAATGAAACTTATATAAAGCATATTTAACCTATTACAATCTAAAGAAATATATCACATAAACTAACTAAAACAAAAAATTAGTGATGTTAAATGTAGAGTAAAAGCTACGGTATCGAAACAACAAAACTTATCCTAATAAAAGAGGATCTGAATAAGGCGCTTTTTTTTCGAATTTCGCGCAAAACTACACGAGGGCTATCTATGCTAGCCGTCCCTAATTTAGCAGTGTAAGGCTAAAGGTAAAGCAGCTAGTTATCACCAGCCGCCGCCAACTCCTGGGCTTTTACCAACGAATAGTGGAATTGACCGTCACATTACAACCCCCCACGGCTGAAAGGGGGAGCATGTTTGGTGTGACGGGAATCCGAAACCGCGACCCTCGGATTATGAATCGAGTACCTTAACCACTTGGCCTGAAAAAGGTGACACCATTTATACAATTTAGATTTTTTTTCGCACGTTTCACCTGATAAATGAAAATGGAACTTAAAAGTTTAAAATATATTTCTTCTGTTATTGGGTGTCGTATACGAATAGTTAAGTAGGCAACTATAAAACCTGCTTCAGGCATTCTTAATTTTTATTCTGTTTTTATGTCCAATGTGTAACATTACTTCAGTATTAAGTTGGAGGTCACCAAATTGTTCAACTGAAGTTTTGCATTAAATATGATAAACTAGATTTTTCAAGTGCCAGCTTTTACACTGAACTGTACCGTATCTCTGGTTAATCGTTTAAGCTCTGATGTTCCGTGTTTTTGTGACTTTAACAACTTTTAAAGCAAAACTATCGTCAAAGATTTGGATTGGATCTCTATTGACGAGTGGTTGTGAGAAGAAAGTCTTTAAGTTTTGTAAAATGATTTAAATATTATTGTGACTATTAACATAACATAATGCTTAGGGACAATAAGGGGCCTTGGGTACATCTTTGCTGTCTCATCCTCTAAGCCAAACTAAAGCTACTAAAAAATTAAAGTTAGCCTTTATCTAATTCGGATGGAATTAATAGGAGTAATGGGGTTGACTACATCAATCAAATGTCACTTCGCATTATATCCAAGGAAGTCTCAAAATTGATGCTTTGTTTGAACTTTAGCACAAAACTGAACAATGGGCTATTTGAGCTTTCCCACGAGTATCGAAACTCCGTGAGTTCGCAAACGCACTGCTGTGCCAATAGGGGGGCTGCTGCCCTCCATTGGCTCAGCTATAAGTCTGAAGGCTTATGGCGCTTAAAAATATTTATATATATTTCTTCCATTATGGCCATATTAAATGAATTGTATTGTACATAAAACTACCAAATAAGTCTTATTAACAAAACACTTTAGCAAAATATTTTCACACATCCTTTATTCTGTATCTGGCCGCAACAAATGTATATTTATTACTGTTATAATTAGGCCTAATCTAACCAGGGTATATCTGCGGACTTGCAACGCTAGAAACCAGGTTTCGATTTCCGTGGTGGGCAGAGTAAAGATAGCCCATTGTGTATCTCTGTGCTTAACTTTAACTAAACAAACAAACTTAAATCTAATCTAACAACTTTAGTCTTAATTAGATTAGCCTTAATTACTGTTTCAAAGGTAATATGCTAGAGCATTTAAACTTATATAGTCGTCAAATAAAAATAAATTCAAGAGTTAAGGTTTTATCAAACAGTCATTTTCGTAACTAATCTCTCACTATAAAGATTTGTGTGATTTCTCGAAATGTCTTGCTAAAAAAATGGAGGAATTATTTGGATAAGATTAATTTAGCAATGCAAATGGTTAGCAATAAACATTATGTGTATTAGTTACCATTTTCTTAATTTCTGTTAAATAATGTAAGAGTTCAGTTGTTTACAAATTAATAAAGTAATTTAGAATTAATCTGGCCTACCTAATCAACGAATAGAAACATTTTACACCAAAAATTAACGATTTCAAAGATGATATTTATTATTTTTGTGGAAGAAGTTAATGTTTTGCATTACTTTTTCAGGTTTTATTTATTGGACCTCAAAGAGGTGTGTACGAATTAAATCGTTGCATAAAGGACGTACTAATTGTGCTGAACCTGTACGTAACTACAAATAATGAAGAAAAAAAATATACAAAATATTTGGGTAATAGGGAAATTATTGAAACTTTGTCATTAAATTTGATGTGCATTCCTTTAAATGTATCTAACCCATTCTAAGAGGAGTCACTTTTCGTTACCCCTCCCCCAATCATAAAGTGTTTGTTGTTGTTTTTTCACTTTCAAGAAAACATAATTCAATTAAACTTGATACTTCTGAATAAACATGCTAATAAATTGTTTCTTTTCGCTTTTTTATTTTCCTTTTTGACAGTTAGGTGCCCCGAAATAGTTCGTGGCCTCCACTCCATCGGCTCTTTCAAAACAGATTTTTAAACAATTTTTACACCAGTTTGCTTGCGGGTTTATGACTGCTTGTTACAGTATACGTAAGAGTATATAATAACACAAAACACTCAAACAAAAGTAACATCAATGTTGAAATTAATACCAGTAATTCTCGCCGGTATTTCATAGATATCTTATACAGACATTACTGATTTCAACGTATTTGTTTTTAGTTAACTTTTTACACATAGTAATATAATGAACAAAACCATATTACTTAATATGACAAATTACGTGACTTGTACACAAAAAGTTATTAATTTTCCGCTAGCCTTTTTACTGACAACTAATTCCAAAAGGTTTATTTGTGTTCACATTGAAACAGGTGAAATTCTTTACAAGTTGAATAATAATAATACCTGTATTAATCTAAATGCTTATCGTTATCCGTGTTTTATCTCGACGTGGCTCTTCAGTTATAGACAGTCAAGGACAAAGTTTGGTCCAGGCAGACAAACAATATCATTTGTTTATCCACATACACCTTAGGTGAGTCACACCTTCAAGTATTGATTTGGGTTATAAATTATCAAATACTGGTCCGGTTTGCCTTCTCACAATATACATGTATATAGAGAAAAAATATTAATACTGAACAAACAAGTAAAACAAAAAAATCAAAAGTAAGAACTGCGTTAAAATATTTTACTTTTCCAATATATGGTTTACACTTTTTTAATATTAATGTACCATATTCTTCTGTTATAAGCATTTTAGCTTTACAATTATCCAGATTTTGTAAAATGTGTAATAAATTACAATATTTTATTATTAATGTTAAAATACTGTCAAAAATTGATATTTAATAAAAACCTATAAATAAAATTATTAAAATATTCTGTGATATGTATAACAATATATTAAATATATATAAAAAGCAAAAATCTTAATGAAAGTTTCTGATAACTACTTTTAGTTGTTAATAAGGTCATTTGAACAACTTGGCACTACTTTGTGCGGATGAACACGTTATCGCATATAAAGGCTCGTTCATAACATGAAAATTGGCGTTTATAGTAGATTTAATAGGGGGTGGTTGGGAGTTATACCAGTTAGTTTAGATAACTGGTTGGGATTCTTTATACTAGTATTATTTGTCTATTGGGCTGCTAATTAGTGTTTTACTTCTATGATGGTAGCTGGAACAGTAACTTCAGGAGCTAAGTTTATTTAACTTATCTGGCCCCAAGTGTTAATACCTCTTATTGTTTCTGGCTGTAGAATCGTAGCCTCGGAATAACGAGTTGATGGATTTATAACAGATCCATCTCCAACTGTACTCAACTAGAGGATCGATGGGTTAGATATGGAAAACAGAAACAACAATAGTTATATCGTATTCGGACTTGAAGTAACCTACTAATATGTGTATTTCCAAACAAACCAAAATTTCAGATAGTAAAGATAAAATAAAACTAAACAAAAGTTTCAAACTGTTACTCTTGAGTCTTCTCTATGTAACATTTAATTGTTTTATCGAAATGATAAAGAAAAGTAGTTTTAGTTGTTTTCTTTTTAAAAAATATGTCAGCAACGTGTTATATATTTGTATAAAAATAACACTGAGATAACAACTGAAAACTAGGAGCCAAAGTGCATTTTGGAGTGTTGAAGTCTTCCTAACCTCTCCAAGCAAAGGTGGGCCTGGCTCATATACAGAGGATCAATGAGCCAAAGGCGGTTTGTTTAAGCTTTGAAGGAAATCGTTCTTCATCAGTGACAACTAAACAAAACGAGAAAAGTGTAATCAGTACTGAAGCATATATCCCTCGCTGGGACAATGGTAAGTCTTCGGATATACGATTTAAAATCAGGGATTTGATTCCCCTTGGTGGACACAGCAGATAGTCCAATGTGGCTTTTCTATACGAAAAATATACACACACACCTCGAAACATAAGCTGAGCTAGTAATTATGAGGATAATAAGTTAATTTGATGGTATCTATCTTGCAGGGAATTAATTACAAAACTAGACAGCCTGCAAAATAATTTAACTTGGAATTCAGTTCAGGATATGTAAATGATTTGAAATACACCTTGCCGGATTTCCTTAATCTTGTTTCTTGTTTTAGAGAAGCGTGTGTGCTTTATAGCAAAGCGACATTGAACTATCTGTTGCGACAACTGTGGGGAATCGAGCCCCATATTTTAGAGTTCCCAATCCGTAGACTTATGATGTCCCACAAAGGGACTGTAGAGGAAACCTCCATCGGGCTATATACCACGTCCATCGTAGGAATTCGAACCACAGATGCTAACATTGTAATTCCGTAAACTCATTGCGTGAGCTAATATATATAGAGTTTTGTATTGTATTTTATTTCTTCAAATTTTCAATGCATTTATATTACTTCTAGTACAAATAGTTGGTATTATCTTATAAATCTCCTAATAAGAAAAGTAGCAGCTGGGGATGTTTACAGTGTTTGCAATTTATATCAAATAACCCGTTAGTAGATAACTGTTTTATTGATTTCTGATCCTGTTTTGGGTTATCCTTGATTTAAAAGGTTATATTTTTATCTGTTTTTTCAAAGTGTTACTAAAGCTTAAGCTAATGTTATGATTTGAAGCTAAGCTTTGACCTTCAAATTTTATTATATCTATTCCGAAAACAAATAGAAAAAAATATCTACCAAAAATTAGCACATTGCAATTACGCTACAAAAACATGATAGATTGAATGTTGTTTTGTGACTAGCATGCCCGAGCAATAAATCCTGAGGTTGATGGTTCGCATCTCGTTGCCATAGAAGCATTTTCCGTAGTTTGGAATCGTTGATGATTTAAACCAGGGGTTTCCAAACTTTTTAGATCTGTGGAGCTTCACATACGAAAGAAAAACATTCCAGAGCCTTCACACACACAAAAAATACACTAAAAATAAAAACAATCGGTCACTAACGCCAGATAAAGTTTACTTCAAGCTTTTATAATATAAATTTATTAAAAATATCAATACTTAAGGAAACATTTTTACTTGCTCAACAGTTTGTTTGCAAAATTTCTATCAGTAAAAGTACAGTGTACTTACTTATTTATTAGCGGCTAGGATGGGCTTGCTTTTGTTAACAAAGTAGTTCAATATTTGAAGTTAGGGTTGTTACCAGTAAGCGCAAATCATCTTCAATATTTAGCTTGTTTCTAAATTTGGTCTTCGTAGCTGTATACAGTTAAAATGTTTGCTCATAAAGACATGTTGTTGGAAAACACATCAAAATTTTCAAAGGTCTGTTACTTATTTCAGGGTATTTCATGGCCATTTGAATCTAAAACTGTAATTTCTTCCTAATGAAAATTTTGTTTTTAGGGTGAATCAGTTGAAATTTCTGTAAGCTTGTTTTTCTCTTTCAAAGACAGATCGTTGGTAGTTGCAGAGTCAACAAAGGGATTTTGAATTCACAGTAATTTTTCTAAATGAGGAGGAAGTACTCCTCAATAGTTGTACAGAAATCAAACATGTGATGCAAGACAAACTTTTGCATCTTCACTTGAGGAAATTTCATTCATAAATAAAAAACCACTGCGATTTTCGAAGCAGTCAAGTTTTTCCATAAGTATACATTCACCCCAAAGTTTTAGCTTACGTTGAAGCGCTTCATTTAGTCTAAGCTTCGAAGTACATTACCTTGATATCCTGCATTGCAGCATTCACTTCAGTTAGATAGGCAAATACGTCCGAAAGGTAAACCATTTTCTGTATCCATCATTTGTACCTTAATTTGCACGAAAGTTCAAAATGGCATTCAAATATAAAGAAACTTTTCTCCTCACGCAGTTCCTAAACCGAGAAAGCCATCGGACTTCAGTTAAGAAGCAAAAACATTTTATGCAAACTTCCCATATCCTCACAGCGTGAACCGAAGATCCTCGCATTGAGTGGTCTTGATTTTATAAAATTAACTATTTCTATGGCATCAACCAATACCTCTTTTAAGTCTTCTGGCATTCGTTTCATTGCAAGTGCATGACAATGAAGACAGCAGTGCATACTCTCGATGTCCGGGTTTTTCCTTTTTATGCCTGCCGCTGCGCCTGAAACTTTTTCTAATTATAGTGTAGCCTTATCAGTGCAAATACTCGAGTAAAGCTGCCATTGGATCTCATGTTCTTTCATAAATAAATCGATAAGTTTAAATATTTCTTCGCCTGTTGCTCGAGAAGGCAAGGGCTTGCAATTTAGCTTGTCTTCTTCAAAACCAGTTTCGTGAATATAGCGAATAAACACAAGCAACATCACATAAATTGTGACATCTGTTGATTCATCCATCTGAAATGAAAAAGTTGAGCTCGCTTTTACTCGCTTTATTGACTCCGTTAATCAAATTGCTAACATATCCCTGATTCTTCGAGAAACCGAGTTGTCAGAAAGGGACACAAAGCTAATGTTTTTAAGAAATTTCTCATCAATTGTGTACTCTACCAAATCTTTTGCGCATGGTTTTATCAAATCTTCTAGAATTGTATGAGTTTCACCTACTTTTGCAATACGGTAACTAACAAGATATGAAGCAATAAGAGCACCTTTGTTGTCCTGATGGACAAACAAACGAAATTTAGCTTTCCTTCCATTTAATTGCACACACTTTCTTTTGAAATCCTCAGAACTTGAATTTTTTAATTGGGAGTGTTTGGTTTCTAGATGCTGTTTTAACTTTGCTGGATGCAAACTACTGCTACTCAATATTGTTCCACGTTCAACTTCTCTTCCTATCCAAGGAAAACCGTATCCAATAAAACGTTTATTATACTTTCTTTTCTTTCTTGTTTCTGGCCCGGTATGGCCAAGTGTGTTAAGGCGTTCGACTCGTAATCCGAGGGTCACGGGTTCGAATCCCCGTTGCACCAAACATGCTCGCCCTTTCAGCCGTTGGGGCGTTATAATGTGACGGTGAATCCCACTATTCGTTTGGTAAAAGAGTATCCCAAGAGTTGGCGGTGGGTGGTGATGACTATCTACATCCTCTCTGGTCTTACGCTGCTAAATTAGGGACGACTAGCGCAGATAACCCTTGTGTAGCTTTGCGCAAAATTAAAAAAAAACAACAAGAATTATTGACGGTTATGCTCAGGTAGCCCTCAAGTAGCTTTGAGCAAAAAATTTTTAAAATGAACAAGTAAACGGATATAGTTTTACTAAATATTGTTTAGTAACTACAGTAATCACGATGGGGTTTGAATGTAAAGTTATTTTAATAAGTCAGCATCAACCTAAAATTTAAAACTTCTTAAAGCAATATATTCTAGATGAAACGCTGGCCCTAGTGTTCAAATGTTTAATCTTAAAGTTTTTATTTTCCAGGTTCTGACAAAACTAACAAGTAAGTATATATAGGTTATTTATACGGTTTTCACTTCAGATAATTGTCAAATGTCAAAATTATTCTGAAAAAAAAAACAAACTATTTTGACATAATATTGATCATTTTTGTTTTAGCGTAAAGCAGCACACTTTGTTCATTGATGATTAAAGAAACTTCAGATTTCACTTGCTCTAAGGACATACATAATCCTATTGCTTTAGAAGATTTTTGGTTTGAAATTATATCTTAGTGAAATTGTTATTCTTTTATTTTACACAATCTCTAACATAAATTAAACACACAATAATTTTGTCACAGTATTTGTTTACCTTCGTTTTGTATTCACTTCTACTCCCTAGTATATGGGCCAAGTTTAGCCAATTGAATAGTGTTCCCTTATTTCGTACTATGAACCTGATAATTCATGGTTCACATCCCATTGTCTTAAAAATGTCAGTTCGTACTTTGTAGATGTGAAAGCACTTTAAAAGAATTAACGGGCAAATTTTACAACTCAGTTAGTCCAGAAATTAGTGAAGGATGCTGTTGTCTATCTGTTCTCGTCTTTTAATTCAAAACTAAGAATGGTTGTATGTGGTTTTGTACGAAAACTTTAAAACATCAACAGCTGCCTACTCGTGGTGTATCTTAATGTACTTCTATAAAATATTTTACAAACGTACAAACTGATTTTGCTCTGTGTTCATACAAACACGTCATATCACGACAAGCTTTGAAGTCACTAAAATTTGACAAACCTACCAAAAGGTCTTGTCATGAGAGTTTGTTTCAGGCTTCACTGTAAACGTAAAAAGCCAACATTCAATCATATAGTTTGTTCCAAACTGTCCTGTAAAGGTCGAGAGCCAACATTCAGTTAGATAGTTGGTTTCTGATTTCCCTGTAAAGATAGAAAGCCAAGATTCATCAGACAGTTGGTTTCTGACTTCTTTGTTAAGGTATAGAGCTGTTATTCAGTCAGATAGCAGGTCAAACACGAAACTGTACAGCTACTTCCATGGATTATAATCGCAAATATTTACGTAAATAATGTTTGCAAGGATCGAATGAACTGTAATTCTTAACAAGACGGAAAAATGTGTTATTTATAACAGTGGTTTGTAAATAAGTAAAATAGTGGTTGTTTCTGGAACGATTGTTGATGAAGGAAATATATACAGCAAACTTTATAAGCTTCAAAAATAAGGCAACCAATTTTCGTACTGGTGAACTGTCAACAGCCTTATCAATTTCTGTACGGTTTGTCTGTTCTACTATATATCCATGATACCTTCAATTGCATAATTTGTTCTGGTTTCATTCTCTGTTCCACCTGCTTAATATTCTTGTCTGATAATTTTAATCAAGCTATACTCTTGTTTTTCGCTTCATGATTATTTCCATTAAATTCCTCAACTTCATTTCACAAAAAAACAATCATTTCTTGCTTTAAAATAGAATACACTAACTGTATCTTTGTGTATTTGTTATACAGTTATATAACTGTATAAATTATATTTGATACTCTAAGCTACACTTTTTGAAACAGTAAAAATTTTCTTTTCTATTCATTAAATTTTGAGAGTATAAAGAACTAATTTATTTCTCTTTTCTATTTCAGAAAATATTACGCTTTATTCAAACATGGATATAAACTCTTATTATACTTATCTTCAAGGAAAAGGTAAGAAATTACATTGCTTCTCGTTATTCCAGCTCATAAAGAAAAATTATAGAAATGTAATCCTAATATATTATTTCAGAAAAAAAATCTTCCAAGTGTTACACCCACCTTCTGGTAAATCATTAAAGAAAATAAAAATGAATTGTGTGCATTTGTTTTCTTATAGCAAAGCCACATCGGGCTATCTGCTGATCCCACCGAGGGGATTCGAAACCCTGATTTTAGCGTTGTAAATCCGTAGACGTGCCGTTATACCAAAATAAATTAACTTAATTTCAAACAAATACGTGTATGCCTTGTGTGACAGGCTACACATTTTGCGAAAAAGCCAAAACTACTTGAATTGTCATATGGTGGTAATCAGAGCAGAAGATTCAGTCATGCCAGCAAATTTTTATCAAATTTTATTTACATATTTGAATTGGTAATTTTCAGAGAATGCTAGGGGGAAAAGTAAGAACTGCTCCGAACCTCATTGAAACTATTTGACTTTAAACATGCCTTCATAATGCAATAGTACAATAAAAGATGAATAATAATAACAATTATGGCAAAGGAAAGCTTGAATTTTATATAAGTCCTTTCTTTGCTATTCATGTTATCAAACTGCCGAAATTTTGTGTTCTTAGAAGCTCTGAGGTAATGTGAATATAATACGTCGCAGTACAGTAACTATTTTAGAACAAGATGAAGTTTTACCTTGTTCCTCGATTTTTCTGTTATCTTTATTTGTAAAAGTGTGTACACTTTAATGATCAATATTTTATTAGATATCAAAAGAATAAAAAAAAACTTGGACTTTCAAATACTTGACTAATCTTCTTAGAAACTTAAAACATTTATTCCTGAAGAAGAATACTCAACTATTTGAAATACCTCGAGATTTTGAAGTATCCTTGGTTTCAGTGATCCTTCATGCTAATTCTTCGCTTCCCGCAAAATCAGCTGATAAGTAATGCAACTTAAAGGACTTAGCATTTGTCAAGAGAAACACCACACTCTCTGCTGTTTAAGGGAATTAGTCCTAATTTAAGATTTTTTTTTACCCTTGTGACAAAATTACGTTTGTCAATTATTTCTGAGGCTCTTTAATCTAGTAAAACGAGAAAAAATAAATGATCGTAATTCAAGGAAGATATTTAATGTTCATTGAAGTTTTACAAAATCATAAAAAGGTGTTTTATCTTTATATGAAAGCAACAAGAACCCAGTCAAACACTACGTTTTCTGTTTCCCTGCTGCATAAACTTATGATGCGGCCCTTTAAGTACACGTCCAATTTTATAGGAAATTATATTGAATTACATTAAATGAAAAACGTATTGAAAATTTAAATACAGAACTGGTCAAAAATAGCACTTTATAACACATTCAAAATACGTATATTTAAAGTTTTTGGAAACCCATTGCAGTACACAATTTACACTTTCCATTACAAATCATCCACCCCTAACTGCCTGTAGCTACAACAATCAGCAATGAAATAAAACGGTGATGTAAACTTTCTTATGTTATTCTAACTGTAATGTGTTCGTTAGAAACGTCTGTTGGTATTTATATCTACACACATCTCAGTATATTCACTGTAACTGAAACTCAATTAGATTCGGTTATAGTGAATATACAGCTAATGAATTTCTGACATTTAACTTTTATATTTTGATAAACAAACCCAAAAAAATTCTAAAACTGTTACAATATTGAAATATATAGGTTTGCACGTTTATATTTTTTGTTTGACGCGTATTTGAAACTACAACTATTGATTGTTCCTACTGATAGTTTCCCATTTGTATTACTCACGATAAATGTTATTCATTTCGTCACTCTGTCGAGAACGGTTTCACACTTTTTCTTTTTTTTCCTTTGGTTAAGCTCAACAACATACGTAATAACTTGCAATAAAACTATAATAACCTAATTATCATTGTAAAGTTTATGTTGAATGCTCAATATTCATGTTAATTTGTTAGAATTATTTATTTTTTATTTTCTCTGTATAACTTCGGTGATATTGCAGCAAAATAGTTTAACTCAAAAGTTTTGACATTTACGTTGTCACCAAAAGCAAAATAAAATTCCCCAAGTCTTGTTTCAGTTAAAGGTGAATTTTCAACAAATTTAATAATTGTCTTAGAAACTGTACTTTAGTTAGCTATAATTCCTTCATGGTTGCCATATTTTTAAACACTTTAGTTTTTGAGTGAAAAATGAAACAAAATATGCGGGTCCTTGAATTCAAGTTCCTCTCAGTCGTTCGGCTGTTTCCGTGACGTTTTACAACTATGACGTAATAGTTGCCAAACACGCTTCGTTGCGCGCCGACCATGTTGTTCCTTTCAGTGCTGGTGTTTTATGTAAATCTATCGGTGCTTTTTCGGATTACATTCCTTACTTAATACTTATTTCAGAGAAGATGTAGAGTTGGAATGGGAAGCCTACAACAACAAGAGAGAGAGAAAGTTTATTGTCTTTGAGAGCTGCTTGAGAGCTTTGTTATACATTTATGGTAACTAGTAAATTAACTATTCAGACTGTTACATCTAGTTTGATTTTATAGACAGAATTATGACGTATAATTGAAATTCATTTTGTTACGAGTCATAAACACTCGGTACAATGATTGTGGAAGGACCGAGTATCAGTTACCATAGTCGGCAAGGTATAAACAAATAAGATCCAGTCTGTAATACAAATAATTTATTAACACCAGACAGGTTTCCAGAGGCTTAAAATTGCATGTGAAATAATACAGACCATATTTGTTGTCATAACTTAGGCTTACCATTCTTCCACTGGAGGTATGGCCGACTCACAACCATCCTGGGCGCTATCAGTATCACTCACAGTTTCGCTACTCTCGCTCGTGAAACTGTCCTCATCACTAGAACTTGTCAGATCTGTGTCAAAAGTAACTGTTCTAGGTTCGTTCAGAGTAGGTTCGAATTGATATGGCGCTACTCGACACTGTTCAGAACACAAAGTCAAAACAGACACCGCCTCTGTTTCTCCGTATGCACTGGCCATGTTTAATTACATTCAACGCGCTGGCGTTGGCGGTTTGTTTGGCAACTATTACGTCACAGTACTTGTCCTAGCGGCAAACGTAAAAATTAAAACGCTCGGATTGCCGCTCGGAAAGGGCTTTTTCAAGCACCAACTTCTATGTTTCATTTTTAGCACATATTTTTGATCAAAAATGTAAAACTGCAAAATTAATCTGTATGTTTGTTTGTTTGTTTGTTTTGGAATTTCGCACAAAGCAACTCGAGGGCTATCTGTGCTAGCCGTCCCTAATTTAGCAGTGTAAGACTAGAGGGAAGGCAGCTAGTCATCACCACCCACCGCCAACTTTTGGGCTACTCTTTGACCAACGAATAGTGGGATTGACCGTCACATTATAACGCCCCCACGGCTGGGAGTGCGAGCATGTTTTGGCGCGACTCGGGCGCTGACCCGCGACCCTCAGATTACGAAGCGCACGCCTTAACGCGCTAGGCCATGCCAGGCCCAATAATCTGTATGAGTAGTTCTTTTGACTGCAAAGATTTTTTTTCTGTAAAATTCACCTTTAAGACCTGCGTCACATTTTTGATATCAGACCTAATGCTTAAATTATACTATAAGCTTATTGTTATTAATGTTATAAGTCCGTGTTTAAAAACTTTTAAGTGGCCAATAAATGTTAGTTTGTAAATATTATTTTGGTACTTTAATACATACGAGGGCTGTTCAAAAAATACGCGGACTGTTTGAATTGCGCGGCTTCAGTTAGTTCCAGGGGAAACCGCTTGGTGTCGCTAGGTTTGCACAGATCAACTGATTACGACGCCATTTTCCGATTGCAGATATCTTCATTTGTGTATTAGCTACGCGGTTTTAAATGAAGTGCGATTTTTTCGTTTGGCGGATTTCAGAATGAATGACCTGAAGGAGCAACGACTTGCTATGAAATTTTGTGTTAAACTTGGAATATCTGCGACTGAAACTTTTGCTATGCTTAACACGGCTTACGGTGATGTTGCTATGAAGCGTACGGCATGTTTCAAGTGGCATGAACGTTTTAAGGATGGTCGACAGTCCATTGAAGATGATGAGCGTCCTGGACATCCTTCCACGTCAACTGACGACTCACACGTCAACAAAATCAACACCCTGGTGCGGGCAAATCGACGTCTGACTGTCAGGGAGCTTGCTGAAGAGTGTGGGATATCAGTTGGATCTTGTTACGAGATTTTGACCGAAAAATTGAAGATGCACCGCGTTGCTGCGAAATTCAGTCCTCAGAACTCGTGAGTTTTTGGCCAAACACTAGATCACTGTTCTTCCCCACCTCCCCTACTCACCTGACCTTGCTCCTTGCGATTTTTTCTTGTTCCCTAAACTCAAAAAACCCTTGAAAGGAAGAAGATTTGAGACGATTCCCGAGATTAAGGCAAATGCGACGAAGGAGCTGGAGGACATTACAAAAAAAGCGTACCAGGACTGTTTCAACAAGTGGAAACACCGTTGGGATAAGTGTGTGCGTTGGGGAGGAGAGTACTTTGAAGGAGTCCCAGACCTGTAACTTCTAAATAAAGTACATTTTTTTTTATGACGTCAGTCCGCGTATTTTTTGAGCAGACCTCGTATATTGCGTACTTAGTTTTAAAGCGTACAGCCAAATAAACGTTTGTTACTACCAAATATCTTTTATCCTTAGTAATGTCTAAATAGTTAAATTTTTTGTCGGAATATCTGCGCTATATTTTTTTCTAATTCCTAACCAGTTAAAATGCTCGATAATGCTTTTTAAGTTTCTTTCAGAGTGCACAGGTACACGACATTTCTTTTTGCGCAGTTTATACTAAAAATGGTGACTAAAGAATTAATTCGAGACCAATAAAATAAATGAATATATGGCGTATTTTGGAAGTACAGAAATAAAAAAAAAAACAACCACCAAATTAATTTAGGTGATTTTCATTAATCATCCATTAGTGGTGTTCTGTCACTTTTATAAAACCCAACCAGTATTGACTTATATGAACCGACTGTGTCTAATAGGTAAAATGTGGATTGTCAAATTACGAATTTGAAGTTCATGATCCGTTATTGCAAAAAACATTATTCAAACTTAGAAGCCGAGAATACATTATCAGAGCGTTAGTCAAATCCCACTACTCGGTCGAACAAGAGAAGCCCAAAAGTTGGTAGTAAATGCCTTCATGTTAAAGGTAGAACTAAGTATCCCTATTAGACTTAAGAACTTAAGAAGTGTAACATTTTACAACTTTCAAAGTTTAAAAAACATTTGTTGAAAATTATCATGTAAACTGAGCAAATATGTGAAGTATAAGACAAAAATTCGAAACTACAACGCTCTGGCTGCGAAACGTTGAACTTGGCAGAATCCAAATAACTTTCAAAGTATCATAACCAATGAAAATTAGCACTTTATTTCCCTTATATTTTCCTACATATTATCAATATTCTTGAATATATACGTTAGGCTTGCTTTTTAGTTTATTCGATGAAAATGATTTAGTGAAAAGGAATATGAAACCAAATAGGTAGTTTGAGTATGTGAAATTTTTAAAATTGTAATCAACAGTAACAATTTTTGCGAAAAACGTAATATTTCTGTTTACTATATTTTTAATGTTTCTCTGCAACGGAAATCAAAAAGTGATGGAAAGATTATAAATTATTATTTACAACAGCGAATACAACGTTTTTCAAAAGAAAGTATTATGCTTTGTCTTGTAACTATTGCGCCTATTTTTTCCAATCATACACGTCAAAATAAGCTTATGGCGGGATGACGAAAATGAATTGAATATCTTTATTGGATCTTTTTGTCTTAGTTTAATTCTAACCATGTATTTTAATCAAAGCGTCACAAAATAAAATTATTTTATTTTCAACACATCATGATGATTTTATAAATTTCGACAGGAATGAATGGATCAGATTCCGTTTTGAACAATAGCAACAACAGCAATCTCACTCCAGCACTTCGTGAGCAACAAATAAAGTTTCAGCAGCAGTTGTTCCACTTAAAACAACAGCAACAATTACAGCAGAGCCTCTTGTTCCAACATTTTCAGCAACAACAGCAACAACTCGTCCAGCATCATGAGAAACAACTACGCGAAAGTTTTAAGGTAAATATTTTTCTGCACAATGTTTATCTGGTGATGGCATTACATTATTTTTTTTCACATATTTGTCTAATATTCTTATTAAAATACAAATTCATATCAGAAATAAACGAACTTATAACACAAAATGTGTTATTCTTTAATCGAAGACTCAACGTTTCGCTTTACAGCTTCTTCAAAAGCGTTTCACAACGAGATCTGTACTGTCAGTTACGGTTAGTTGTTAGTGGAACGCTTCTGAAGAAGCTGTAAAGCGAAACGTTGAGTCTTCGATTAAAGAATAACACATTTTGTGTTATAAGTTCGTTTATTTTTAGAAATGTTTTTTATACACAAATGTGCACTACAGACCATAATTAAACTATACTGCTGTTCGACACCACTTTTTCGTGCATATTTGTCAAATGGAGAAAATAGAATAAAGCTTCTCTTCGCCAATGTAGCAGACAACTATATTGTACTGAAGAAAAATCGCTCCACAAAGTCGCACGGTACTGGTCAATGGCATTAAACTGGTAGAATATTTATACATTTTAAATTATTCCTTGATTTCTGATTTTAAGAATAGCTTCACAGTAAGCGGTGGGTGCTGTCGACTGGTTACCTTCTCTGTAGTCAGCTCAAAGCTAGGAATGACAAATTCCGATTATCATTAAGTAGATTCGTACGGACATTTGAAAAAAAACTAAAAACATTTAATGGTGCAAATGAATTTTATTCTTGATTCTCCGATTGTGTTTACAAAAGTTAAGATACTGATATATGTAACGATAGATACTTGTCTACGTATGATCCATCTTTTGGACATGAAGAAAAGTTATCGTGCACTTATTTTAGGTATACTAAAAGTAACGTGGAAACGGCTGCTCTATATCTATTTGACTACATATTCATATGTACACCTGCTGTAGATTCTTTTATACCCAACTACTTTTAGGCCAAATAAATGTTTATTACTACCAAATAAGCTAACTATAAAAGTCATTCATGTTTTGGCATTATCGACAATTATTTACTTTAGTTTTACTTTCTCATAACAAAAAAAATGTTGTGCACCTGCTCTACTTTCTTTGACTTTCTTATTCAAATTAACAAATCGAACGTAAAAATGAAACTCAAAATAACACAAACCAGTTTTGCAAGTTAATATTTAGTCAGTCTTCCCTTGGATTCCAGTACTGCTTCACATTAACGTGACATACTTTCAATGAGTTTGTGCAGATAATCCTTCTTTATTTCAGTACTACATAATTCGAGGGTCGCGGATTCGAATCCCCGTCGCACCAAACATGCTCGCCCTTTCAGCTGGGGGCGTTATAATGTTACGGTCAATCCCACTATTCGTTGGTAAAAAAGTAGTCCAAGAGTTGGCGGTGGTTGGTGATGAAGAACTGCCTTCCCTCTAGTTTTACACTGCAAAATTATGGACGGCTAGCGCAGATAGCCCTTGTGTAGCTTTGTGAGAAATTCAAAAACAAACAAACAGTACTACAAAACGTTCATCTTCCATGTTTAGCTTGCGATCTTGCATTAATCGGTTAAACTCAACCCATAAATTTTCAATCAAATTCATAACAGATGCAGTGATGTATTTAGGCAGAGGCTAGAGAAAGGTCATCCCCAGGGCGCATGGTCTTAATGAGGACCCATTGATAATGTTATTCTATATAAAATTACAATGGATGTAGGGCTCATAAAAATTATCAGCCCCTAAGCCCACATAACCTTAAATACGCCACTGATCAGGTAATTGGCCTGATCATTCACATAACATCAATTTTCTTATTTCTAAGATATTTTCAACGACTCCAAAATTGCAGAGAAATTTGTTTGATCATTTTGTGGGTTAACTGAAACAAGAAGCTATAAGAAACTACAACAGGTACATAACACTTTTTATGAGAAAACGTAACTAAAATCGTAAACTAAAAACATAGTTTTTAGTTATTTTTTGTTATCTCATAAAAGAGACAACAAATTAACAACGTTTTCAAAGGGTGGAAGGTCACTTTTTTGTCCACTCCTGTAGGTCACATAAGTTTTGTGAATTTATGTAATTTTCCACTAAAAATAGAACCACTTGAATAAGATAACTCCATGAAATACATAAATCATGCATACTTCAAAATTTTTTGCCAGGACGTTATGCGACAAGGTTTGGGTTATAAGATTACGTTAGTGAGGCCTTACACGTTTTATGTATTATATTTGTGTGCATGTGTGACGTTCATATTCTCAGTCATTTAAGTTGTGCCATCCTTTTTTGAGAGTTTACTAAAATATTTATTTGCTCAATGTGCGATTGTTCTTCTTTTACGAGGAAAAGAGAAATTTTGTGAACAAATTTGCTGATCGACAGTTACTACCTGAAAACAGTAACTGCACGATAAAAATTTCTTTCCTAAAGCTTCACTTCTTACATATAACATAAAACAAACGAGATATTACAAAACAGATATTTTCAACCTTAATCGATTGACAATATCCGAATAGTTACTTAACCAAACAGTACATTACCGAATCAATTATTCTTAAGTCATTGCTACTTACAGTTAGATCTTCCATTCTGAAATGTAGCTTATTCATTGTTTACTCAAGCTATAGATTTAAAAAAAAGATTCCAACGAATATTAGATTATGCTTATACTACAACAGTATCGCACGCTTTCGCAAAACAGCATTAAACATTGAAAATACTAAATCGTAGCAACATACGGTTCCACTGAATATCAAAAAGTATTTATTATACAAAAAAAATCGTATGCCCTTTTAAAACTGTTGTATTGAAAACACTAACTTAGCAAGACATTAGTAGCGTAGTTAAGGTAACATCACTTCTGTCTTGTAGAAAAAACATTTTTATAATACTTAATGGAAAATAGATTGCTTTGTCTCAGGTTTAAGTCGGCTACAATTTATATATCAGATGGAAATGCTGTCATTTTCCCTCTAGTGTTACAGTGCTAAATTAGGGACGGCTAGTGCAGATAGCCCTTTGACCTTCAAATTTTATTATATCTATTCCGAAAACAAATAGAAAAAAATATCTACCAAAAATTAGCACATTGCAATTACGCTACAAAAACATGTTAGATTGAATGTTGTTTTGTGACTAGCATGCCCGGGCAATAAATCCTGAGGTTGATGGTTTGCATCTCGTTGCCATAGAAGCATTTTCCGTAGTTTGGAATCGTTGATGATTTAAACCAGGGGTTTCCAAACTTTTTAGATCTGTGGAGCTTCACATACGAAAGAAAAACATTCCAGAGCCTTCACAAACAAAAAAAAAAATACACTAAAAATAAAAACAATCGGTCACTAACGCCAGATAAAGTTTACTTCAAGCTTTTATAATATAAATTTATTAAAAATAGCAATACTTAAGGAAACATTTTTACTTGTTCAACAATTTCTGTTTGCAAAATTTCTATCAGTAAAAGTACAGTGTACTTACTTATTTATTAGCGGCTAGGATGGGCTTGCTTTTGTTAACAAAGTAGTTCAAATTTGAAGTTAGGATTGTTACCAGTAAGCGCAAATCATCTTCAATATTTAGCTTGTTTCTAAATTTGGTCTCTGTAGCTGTATACAGTTAAAATGTTTGCTCATAAAGACATGTTGTTGGAAAACACATCAAAATTTTCAAAGCTCTATTACTTATTTCAGGGTATTTCATGGCCATTTGAATTTAAAACTGTAATTTCTTCCTAATGAACTTTTGTTTTTAGGGTGTAATCAGTTGAAATTTCTGTAAGCTGTTTTTTCTCTTTCAAAGGCAGATCGTTGGTAGTTGCAGAGTCAACAAAGGGATTTTGACAGTAATTTTTCTAAATGAGGAGGAAGTACTCCCCAACAGTTGTACACAAATCAAACATGTGCTGCAAGACAAACTTTTGCATCTTCACTTAAGGAAATTTCATTCATAAATAAAAAATCACTGCGATTTTCGAAGCAGTCAAGTTTTTCCATAAGTATACATTCACCCCAAAGTTTTAGCTTACGTTGAAGCGCTTTCATTTAGTCTAAGCTTCGAAGTACATTACCTTGGTATTCTGCATTGTAGCATTCACTTCAGTTAGATAGACAAATACGTCCGAAAGGTAAACCATTTTCTGTATCCATCATTTGTACCTTAATTTGCACGCAAGTTCAAAATGGCATTCAAATATAAAGAAACCTTTCTCCTCACGCAGTTCCTAAACCGAGAAAGCCATCGGACTTCAGTAAGAAGCAAAAACATTTTATGCAAACTTCCCATATCCTCACAGCGTGAACCGAAGATCCTCGCATTGAGTGGTCTTGATTTTATAAAATTAACTATTTCTATGGCATCAACCAATACCTCTTTTAAGTCTTCTGGCATTCGTTTCATTGCAAGTGCATGACAATGAAGACAGCAGTGCATACTCTCGATGTCCGGGTTTTTCTTTTTTAGATCTTCTCTTTTAGATCAGTTAGATCTTCCATTCTGAAATGTAGCTTATTCATTGTTTACTCAAGCTATAGATTTAAAAAAAAGATTCCAACGAATATTAGATTATGCTTATACTACAACAGTATCGCACGCTTTCGCAAAACAGCATTAAACATTGAAAATACTAAATCGTAGCAACATACGGTTCCACTGAATATCAAAAAGTATTTATTATACAAAAAAAAATCGTATGCCCTTTTAAAACTGTTGTATTGAAAACACTAACTTAGCAAGACATTAGTAGCGTAGTTAAGATAACATCACTTCTGTCTTGTAGAAAAAACATTTTTATAATACTTAATGGAAAATAGATTGCTTAGTCTCAGGTTTAAGTAGGCTACAATTTATATATCAGATGGAAATGCTGTCATTTTCCCTCTAGTGTTACACTGCTAAATTAGGGACGGCTAGTGCAGATAGCCCTCGTGTTAACTTTACGCAAAATTCAAAACAAGCAAACAAAAGATTCACAGAAATTGATTAAACAATTCCAGTAATTGTTGGTTCTAAATAAGCTGTTTTACATGCTCAATTAGACATGTTTCGCTTCTTTGTTTTTTCTCCAGATTGCGAGTTTGTTTCTGGAACAGCTATATTTTGGCGTTTCTAAATGTTTTCAGAATAACCTGTTTATTTACAGAAGGTTCTGCGTGATGATTAGGTGGTATACTGAAATTTCATTGTTGACAGTTTTAATATTACATTAACCTTTTGAAAAGGAGATCACTTCGATGTAGCGATATTATCAGATCTTCACAGTATAATACTTCAGGTATGACCTTTACACCATAATATATGTATTTGTTTGACATACTCATGTCACACATTACGTACAGACTTTTGATAAGTGGTTATGTACACAATTTTTTGGTAAATTGATGTATAACTTTAACTGTCACACATAATTGCATGTTGCTATCCTCTCCTAGAAAATCACATTTCCTTACATAACGCCGCCAATGGCATAGAGATAAAGTATGCAAACTTTTGACGCTAGAAACCGGGTTTCAATATCCGTGGTGGACACAGCACAGATAGCTTACCGTGTAGCTTAGTGCTAAACTAAAAAGAAGTTATTTTATTATACTCTGCTTAGTTTAATGCCTAGTTATCAAAAATATGTGCAGTACTGTTTACCAGAAAAAAAAAGTCACTTGATTTGAAAGTTTTTATTATTTTTTGTTTAAGTTTGTTTACTTCGAGCATACACTGATTATATTTGTACATTTACGTTAGTTTCAGTTGCCTAAAATACACATAGTTACTTCCCAGTTTAAAATTACTACTTCAGTTGTTAGTGCAGTTTCTGGGCTTGTGATAAACCTACTATAGTTACATGTCGTGCACTGAGAAATCTGCCAGTTATTTCCAGAACTCTGTTGCATTTCGTACATAATCATGTTATTATTATTTGTTCATTGGGAATTAGTTATTTTTACTGTTGTGAAATAACTTAGTGACCACCTGATTGCACGAGGAAAGACGAACTTGCTTCGTTGGTGGGAGACTACTTTTGCGTTATTGTATCATGCTTTTGGCTATACTTATAAAACATTGTATCTATGTAGTTTCCATAAAGAAACGTATACTGTTCATATGGACATTCTGTTTCCAGGAACATTTACATCGTCAAAAGTTGGAACAACAACAAATTGAACAAGAAACAAAGGAAAAGGAAAACCTGGATGCAGTAAGGAAAAAGGAGAAACGCGAACAAAGTAAGATATTCAAACTTTTATTTTATTTCGAATTAAAATTTTAAGACGTTATTCATTTCTTTACCAATTTATTTATGACTATGTATGACTATGCAATTTCAATATAGCGAGAGATAATTTACATCTAGAAGTAGAGACAACAAGTAAAAAATTCCATGTGTAAAAATGTGCTGCGTGATACTCAGAGACGTAAATTAGAGGCAGTGGTGATTAAAACACTGAAGCAGTTTAAGTCCTGAAGTTAGGGACGTTTAGAAATATGTGTATAAAGACACACATTATCGAACGTTGACTGTAGTAATATTTATAGTGTGGTACTGAAAACCATTTACCAAAAGCTAAATCAGTGTATATGATAGGAACAATGCATGCGCAATACCGTCACATGTTTCGTATCTTGTGGATGTTAATAGAAATTATATTTATTTTTATCATTCTACAGGAGAGTTCGTTGTTATACTAATGTAAGTGTTTATTTCTGCCTGCAGGTGCTGTCGCCTCTAACGAGGTAAAGCAGCGGCTTCTGGAATTTGTCCTGAGTAAGAAGCAACGCGAAGCTGTAATTAACAGTGTCAGTAACTCTCCTACAGAGAGTAAAAAGTGGTGAGTTTAATAATGTATTAGTACGAATAAACTAATTCTATGATTAGTTTTTTGTTGTTTTTTTTACTAGCAGGGAGTAACATTCCTTACTGTTATAGATATTGTTTATGTTATTTCCAACTTTCACGATTTTAAATGTACTGTCTGCATATACAACAATAAATTGGGTACGGTTTGCCCCTGTGATAGATTCTATAGTTTAGAGATGGCGACATTATATGTAATGCGAAAAAAAAAAACTCGTAAAATAAGCAAAACACGCAAAATTTAAAAATTGTGTGTACCTTCCTTTGGTGAAAATTCATTTGTGGGGAGTAATGGTAAGAAAACAAAACGCCCATAAAAGCTGCAAAATGTAAAATGCTAAAATAAAAAATTGTATGTAACCCAACATGGGCTTAATTAACATCCATATTAATTTGTTAAGTTTATGACAGCAAAAGTGTTTTTGTGTTTCAACTACGAATTCTAAAATAATTTAATTGATGTTCACTGATAGGCCCAAATTCACAGCTAATAAAACAGTTTCACTTACTAGCATCTGTCATATATCTCTTTCTTCATCAAAACGCAAACTTTATGTTCACATAACTAAAAAATTGAATAGTTAGCTTCAGTAACATACAAACTAATAAACAAAGTCACTAACTCGATAACCAATCATCTTTCGTAAAAGATTCGCTAGTTTAACTCCAGTCTGACTCGTGTTTCGTGCTGATTAAATAACAACACAAACGACAAAGTTAATAATATTAAAAAAATAGCCCAAAAGTATCGTATCACACAAACTCGTTACAAATAACTCTCTGATTCCATGGAACAAGGACTATAGCCATAACATAAAACCACAGCTGCCAAATACTGATAACAGTATATTCACATTTACTTCTAACATCCAACACTGAACGATATAAAAAGAAAACTTGATTTTAACACAACTTTATTAGTTATGGGACAGGATATAAAAAGTTATTGGTTTTTAGCTCGCCTATTTTCGTAAAGCATGTTTCTCAGCTTTCAAATATTTAGGAATTGTAAAAAATGAGAAATTATTTGGACAAAGATACAAGTGAAAAACAAAGAAACAAAAGTTCCAAAAGTGTTCCTAAGGCGGAAATATGGGTGGGGGATAAAACAAAGTTCTGTTGGAGAGTCATATTTAATTTGAGACTATTCAGATGCTCTTAATAGTAACAAAATTTCTGAGAAATCTCATGTCACACTCCTTAGTTAAACGATTTTCATTAAATTAAAAATTTGCTTGATTTCTCTTCAATACGAATAAGAAACCTTTTTTGTTTAAGACAAAAATATCGTTTACATTTCTTTTCAATAAATCGTTCTGATCACTTCATGATGTTGTTGTTTTGTTGTTTTCCCAAACGAGCTATACTTGATCTATTAAAACCGTCAGTAACTTTATCCTAATATGCCTCTGATTATGCTTCATTGATTGCCAGAAGTGTAACATTGTATACTTAAATTCAAGCATATTTTTATAATTATATTTAAGCTTTCAAACCACATCAGACAATGTTTATTCACGAAAGAAAACAAATGGAACACTATTTTACATTAATTACAGTATATAAAAAGAGAATAATTTTCAACAAGCAAGATTATATCTTTTTAATCATTCTTTTTATAACTCACGCAGTTGCCGAGATACTCAATTATTATGAGACCCGTTCCTTTGGTTTGATTTGTTTTTGAATTTCACGCAAAGCTACACGAGAGCTATCTGCGCTAACCGCCTCTAATTTTGTAGTGTAAGACTAGAGGAAAGTCATCACCGCCAATTCTTGGGCTACTCTTTTATTAACGAATAGCGGGATTAATCGTCCCATTATAAGGCACCCACGGGTGAAAGTGTGAGTATGTTTGATGATGTAGGGATTCGAACCCGCGACCCTCAAATTACGAGTCGAGTGCCTTAACCGGCGAGCCCCATTCCTCTGTAATTTACATAGTCAAAAATATTTTCAGGACTATTTTATATTTTATAGTGGCCTATTTTGTTTCTCTTGTATTTTTTTCTGAGTGAAAAAGCTGGCATACTTATAGATAACCTGTACAATCACAACCGTTAATATCCCCTAGAAAACAAGTTACTTCATTAATACGATTTTATGAATAACTAATATCTGGTTATGTTATTTAGTTTTCAGTCTTATACCAGTACAAACGTTTAAATACTGATAAATATTTTTTACGTTATTTTATCATATTCATTTCTATCTTAAATAAAATAATTAGTCATTCTTTCTGCCGTGTTTAAGTGCAATTTTAAAATTTATTTTATTAAAAATTGAAACTAGTTTCATTACTTCTCTTGTAGGCATGTTTTTCTGGGAAAATACAACGACAACTTCCCTTTCCGTAAAACAGGTAAATAATCTAAGTAATTAGACTAAAATTATCAACTACTTTGGTAATTTCAACAATGTTCCAATAGTTAATTTTCAATTAAAATCACGGTAAGACATTGCTGCCCGATTATATATATATATATAATTTAATGATGATAATATACTCAGTTTTTGTCTATCCTCAAAATGCGCGCGCACTTTATTTCAATAGACATAAAAGGCGGAGGTAAATATACTTTATACTATATTTTTGTATAATAATAGATTAATTATTGCCATATGACACCTTTTAAAATGGTTTAACGGTAGGTCGTAAAATAACACTAAGTTTATTTACTAATAATATTAAGTACAGTAAAGTTTAGCCCTAAGTAAACTTTAAAAAAGTTACAATTACAATGTTAATTTATTTCTAAGAGATAATTGGCCTTAACGTGATGATAAATGTTTAGTTAACGTTAGTTAAGCCTAAGAAAACTAGACGTATTATTCAGCACTGCCTGTGTAGGGATGGCTCGGATTGTTTATCGAAATGGCATTTTAAATATCTCCCTAGTAGGTCTTCAGAACTCTACAGCACAATACAGTGTTCCATTTTATATCAATATCTGTGCAAAGACCAAGTCATAAGCTCTGGTAATGTTTAAATATCACAGCAAAACGTTTAAGTTTCGCATTATTCTTTCTGTTGCTTCGTTTTTATTACATGAACTCAAAAAGCAAAACAATGACGCCAACCAATTTTACTGATCTGACGTAGTTTTAAGCGGAGTATTCGCTATTATAAGTATTATTAATTAGTAATAATTTAAAAAAAATCAACTTCAGTATAAACCGTATTATCATTTACCCTCTTGAAGTTATCTTTTTTTTACTAAAATTTGGTGTTCGTCTAGAAAGCTTAAATACATTGTAAAACTGAAATAATCAGGCAACAGTAGATAAACATTAAATATTGCAATTTGATTATAAATACAACCCTCCTGTGTCTATTCAAATACTATATTTAAAAACCACAAACAAACAATTTTTAATGAAGTAAATGTAGGGATCTATAATAATTCTTAAAAAAAAAAAAGGTAAACAAGATTTTGGGATTGAAAGAATTAACATATATGTGTATATAACTGTGTATTACACTGTGTGCCTGTGCTATTTATTGTGCAGGGAAGATGGAAATGACATCCCTACTGTATTGTTTGCATTCTGTTTGAAAGTTGATATTAGCCATCTCCATATTTGCCTTCTTTTTTGTAAATTATTTTCTTTACTTGTACGGATGTCATTGCCTTTGATTACAATAATTTTGTATTCTAGAAATCCTGTATTTAAAAAAGTACTTTGATCTCAAAGGTTTTGCGCACCTCTGTTAGTTGTTAATATCTATCATCGAAAATACAGTTATAGTGTACAGTGCCTTTTTCTCTCGTGTTTAAATGGAAATACTGAATAAAATTCGATCACGGAAAGCAGAACGACTGAAGTCGTAAAAATATAACGTTTTTCTTTTTTTACGTTCAGCTGAAAACGTTCTTAAAGAGAAATTAAATATTCTTATGGTTTCGAGATTACTGATAATCACTGTTAAACTTTTACAAATGTTGTACAGTATGTAAAAACTTTAATTACGTTCATAAAATTTGTAGAAGCTGTAAAGGATTTAATATCATTTTAATATATCTATTTCTTTCAGTTTATTGTATAATTGGAAATGTATGTATGTAACTTGTATTCTTAAAAGTGTATGTGTATTGCGCAATGTAGATGTGTAGATTCTCGAGCGTAAGAATCAATGTATACATGTGGGTAAAACCAGTATTATTTCCAGCTGAATTTTCGATAGTCTCTCTTAATAAGTATAAAAGGTAGTCATCGTAAGACACAGGGAACAGTATAAAACTATTGGGTCGGTCCAATCAGCATACTATAAATCATGAAAGTTATAACTGTGATAAACGCTTATTAATCGAAAAGCTACAAATATTTGACCAGTAAAATTTTGAACATTACGAATCGTTCAATTTCAGAAAATTAACTTCGGACATTAGTATTTCCACGAAAAGATTGTATAATTTTAACTGTAAGAAATTTTACGTGAGATTAGACAGAAATAGAGCTAGCTAACATTCATACCAAGTGAAGTGTACCTGTGTATAAACGTAGAATTACTTAGCTCTTCGTGAACCATCGATAAAAGATTCAGTTCCAGATCGGATACAACACTCGGTATTGTATGTAAGTTTGTAAAACTGTTGTGTGTAAATCGTTATTTGTAATAACTGTTAATATAAATTGTATTGTTATTTATATATTAAAATATATTTGATGCACACTGTTTTCTTTCTTAACATTATGTTGGTAAGTATCGTAAATTTGATTCATATTGACATTTCAGTTAACTTCCAAATTAATATTTCTAGCTATTTGAAATCGGGGACTCGTCCGAGATAAATTATAATATGTAACAACGTACATAAAATTCTTACTACCTCAAGATGGAAAACATTTGTGCGAAATATATCTAGAAATTGTTATTTTTCACTTGTATAGTTATAAGATTAAAGGATGCACTAATGTATAAGTACTATCTTATGTGTTACAGTACAGTGGGATGCTTATATAATAAGTTTTCTGCTTTTAAGGTTAAATTGTGTGACGTATTTAAGTGTATAAATAACTTCTTATTGCTTAGTATTCATGAATAGGCCTATTTATGATATTTAATTGGCATCATTATCTTGTAGACTACAGAGTACAGTGAATATGAGACTAAAGATTACTAAGCGTTATCTTGTAGACTACAGAGTACAGTGAATATAAGACTAAAGATTACTAAGCATTATCTTGTAGACTACAGAGTACAGTGAATATAAGACTAAAGATTACTAAGTAGCTGACGTGATGTGACAGTTATGTAAAGATGCGAATAATAGATCCCATACTCCTGTTAAGCACCTATCATACTCTACGATGTTGAGGCGACCTAAGGACGACACTGGAGCGATGAAAAAGCAAAACTGAATCCTCTTTTTTGCGATTTTCGCGCAATAAGAAGACAGCTGTAGTGCACATGATCCACATTACTAAAGTAATATCATAAAGGCAAAATTGAAAAAAAGTGTACTCAAAGATGTGTGACAAAAGCCGTAACTATTAAAAAGACAGCGAGCTAAAATAAATTATACGTGAGATCTTTTCAAAGGAATTGGATTTGCTTGGTATGTATGGTATTTCCACAGCCACAGGCTTACAACGAAATTTGAAAAAGACTTTTCAAGCTACATCAGCGACAGCTTACTTCGTCAAGCATCTGGCAGATTTTCAAACTGCGCCATCTTAAGTTAACCGCTACTGGTATCATTGGCAGGAGTCCCCTGCTGGTACAGCAGTAAGTCTACGGATTTACAACGCTAAAATCAGGCATTCAGTTCCCCTCTATGGGACTCAGCAGGTGGTCTGATGTGGTTTTGCTGTAAGAAAAACACACACATCATTGGCAGGAATTGTAACTTTTCTGTGAAAATATCGTATCGCGTTGCGCCAGTGTGTAGACGTTTACCTTTATAACAGTGTTTCTTAACCTTGTTGGAGGTACTGAACCCCGGAAGTTTCGTACTTGCATTCACTGAACTTTTCGTAATTGGAAAAATAAAATGATTTTTTTCAAATTCAAAACATAAGTAGATATTTTATTAGTGCACAAAATGAACCATGCATCAGTTGCATACAATATCACTGTGTTCAAAGAACAAAACCAACAAAACGTGAATTTCACACAAAAACAAAAAACATAACTCAATGAATATTTACTGCAAATCAATGTGACTTTTGCTGTTGCCTTTCGGCCATGTACGCCAAAATGAGAATGAACTCGGATTTTTCGAAGCAATCTGCATGACAAATTTGGTGCTCTCGCAAAAACAGGGCTAATTCCATACGCATGGAAAAAACACAATTCAGCACCTTTCCCCGGGATGACCACCGAACGTTACAATAGTACAGAAGTACCTCGAATTCAGAGCCCATTTCATTTCACAGCTCTTTGAAGATACGGTGCTTCAGGGCACTATTTCGCACAAAGTTCACACATTCCACTACAATTTTTTAATACTTCTGCCAGTTTTGAAGGCAAGGTTTTTGTTGCCAACGCATGCCTGTGTAGAACACAGTGCGTTACAATGATGTGTGGTGCATTGGCTTACACTAGCGCACCAAAACCAGAGTTTCGTCCCAGCATGACTGGAGCTCCGTCCAAACAAACTGCAGAAACCATATCCCACGAAGGATTGTTGTCTCTGAAGAAGTCATTCACAAGTTTCTTCACGTCGGCTGCCTTAGTTGTTGTTGTTGTTGTAAGAGGCTTACAAAATAAAAAATCTTCTTTTATCTCGTCGTTCTTCACATAGCACATGAATACAACAAGTTGGCTTAGATTGGAAACGTCTGTGGTCTCGTCAAGTTGAAGGCTGAATTTTGCTGGGCTTGAAATCAGATCTGCAACTATTTGAGCCAAGATGTCATCGCTCATGTCATCTATTCTGCTGCTGATGGTGTCATTTGAAGGAGGAATTTGGGCTAATTTATTTTCAGCAGCTTTTCCCAGAATGATATTCGCCATCTTCAACGCAGCTGCTTTTACGAGTGCGTTACCAATGGTGTGTGGTTTGCCCTGCTTTGCAACTTCGTACGATGCTGTGAGGATCGGTTTGTTGATGGGTACAAAGCCGAAAACAGGCAAAGTAGCCTTTTCATCGAACCTGGCTCTCTTTACCTTGAATTCAGCAAGCGTTGTGTTCTTGTATTTCCCATCTCCATGCATCTTTAGGGAGTGTTCTCTTAGTTTTACTGGTGCTAGATTAGAATTGCTCAACTTGGCATTGCAAATCATGCATTAAGGACGCTGACTCCCATCATGTTCCGTTATACACGTGAATCCATATTGTACGTATTTGTCCGACCACTTTCTGTTTTTTGCTCGACATTGTTAGTATGAAGGGATTGAAAGATTAGGGAAAAAATCACAAATGACGCACGATTACTACAGCTACAAGTCGACTGCTAAGCGCACGAAGTTCCCTGCAGCACAGATATTAAGGCAAAGTGATGTGACGTGATCAGCCACAGCCAATGATGGCCAAGTGGAGCCATCACGAATCATACGAGTGGGGTGAACGGACAAGACACAGTGTGTGTGTCTTGACCTCCGCCGAACCCCTGGGGTTCGATTGAACTCAGGTTAAGAACCACTGTTTTATAAGCTATATCCTGGTGATCCCATCACTTCTATTTTAACAATAGTGACCTACTTTATTTATCATTAGGATATTATCATGCAGTCGAGAATGATAACTGATTTACTATCATATATTTATTTTAATGTCGATGTTTATATTTAGAAGTGTGCCTAACTTACACTATTACATCTGTATTGCGAAATTTCCGTCTTTCACTAAAGTTGAAGATTTTCGAGTGCAAGAATAAACTATACGTAAACACTAATGGATCGTCACTGTTGTTGTGCAGGTTGAAATTTCTAAACTTTCCTCACGACTCTAAATGTAACCAACGCGAGGCGCCAAGACACATTGTATATTATTAGTGTGCTTAGTTTGCATATTATAAACCTTCGAAACCATAACTATGATAAATGCTTATTAATCGGGAACTTCAGATACTTGACCAGGAACTTTTATGAATTTCGAACATTAAAACCCGGATTCACACTGTCATTAGTATTTATACAAAGATATTATACAACTTCAGCAGTGATAAATTCGAAGTTTAGCAAAGAATGTAGAAATAGATAACTACATGAACTACAAATTAACTTCCTCCTCGTGAACTCTCGATAAGAAGCGAGGAAGCTCCAATATAGAAGACTCGATATTGTTTATAAAACTTGTCTGCATAGACCATTATTTGTAACAATTATTGTTGTAAGTTGTTTTATTGTATGTATATTAAAATATATTTGTATTAAAAAAACTGTGTGTAACAATCTTGTTGCCAAGTGTCATAAATTGGATTGATACATAACTTCTAAATTTAAATTATAATTTAACTCAGTTTCATACTATTTGAAATTGTAATATGTAACATAACTATTTTAAGTGCTCATTTTGCATGTGAAAAACGACTCGAACCAAAACTTTTGTGAACCTTAATCAGCAATATCATAGAAATGAGTATGTACATTTTCTTTGTTTTGTATTTATCAAGTAATATGTAACACTAGCGCGTACTTTAATTTATGTATACTACCCTTATTTTATTATTCACACATGCATGAAGCGTCATATCTTATGTTACAGGAACTTTAGGCCTAAAAACAACTTTTCTAGATATGGTAAATTTTAACTAGTAAATATATGTATATAACAACAACAAAGAAAAGTATTATTTAAGCTTATAGGCAACCTTAATGTTTCTAGACTCATTAGTTGTCCAGTAATAACACTAGGTTTACTTGCAGTAACAACAAAGAGTACTTTGTTAGTGTAAATAAACTCTGAAATAGCACATAATATTAAACGTTTTAGTTGTTAAATTTTACTAGCATAAAATACCCGTTCTCCCCTACAGGATGCGAAGATCCCTTATGATTCACTCAGGTTCTAGTGTATCGGTTAAGTTTCTTAATTATCCTGGATCACTTTTAAAACTATTTGTAGAAGGTCCATTCTCGAACAAAACAACACAAAAATAGAAGTCTCGTCTGTGTTAATTACTTACGTGTGCCAAGTTTGACTCTACTAGATTGTGAGTGGAGGCAGTAAATGGTGTAGGAAGGAGTTGTCCAGTCAAACTCCTTCACTTTGCATGCAGATTTTACAATGTATAAGGAGCTGCAAAAGCGGTGGGTTATTGGGTGTATACCCTCAGAAAAGTAACATATAAATTAGTCGTTATATTTAAATCAAATATGCAAAGGTGTTTCTGACGCCTCTAGGGATAGGAAAACGATTTCCAACATGGTGCTACGGGGGACCCGATGAATGTGTCAAGAGTCGCAAAGTCTGATGTTAGATTCCATTTCATTGACCCTGAAACCTACTGTAGAACCTCATCATGTCTAGGTGACCTTCCGGGGGAGGGGTCCATCTTGTGCCTACATTGATACACCTTTCGTAAAAGGGCTAAGTCATATTGTTTAGGATACCTCCGAGCCATCCTGAGTCCATCTGCATAGTTAGGTCCTGCTAGTTCTGGAACTGTCTGAGGAGTGAACTGAAAAAACATGCATATAGATTTAAACTTCAAAGTGAATTAACATAGGATGTAATTATTAGAAATAAGTCAATTTTTATACCTTTTGATTTTCCAAAATAATTTACAATTGTCATTTTAAATTGAGAGTAAACTCAAATTTTATTGTAAGTTATTACTGAGGTTTGCATTTAAATAAAACAATTTTATTATTGTGTTTATGCCATCACGTCCGGTTATACTCTATCTGGTAACATCCATCTTTGCAATAAGCCGTCAGCATAATTTCTATTGTAAAAGGCTTCGTCATAGGTCTATCTTGTGTACGATGAGGATAATTTCCCAGTGCCTATTTCAACAGTCAGACTTGTTTGTTGGGTTTGTTTTAAAAAGGAATACCATGAATACTGATTTTATTCACCAGCCGAATGAGATATGGATGGTTGAATTGATGTATTGTATAAACAGTTTGTATATACTTGACTTGTGTCGTTTTTCTAGATAGAAATTCTTCTCGTTGATGTTACCTACGGCCTGTGGACAGCTTTCGTTTATATCTGTCGTGGATTCTCAACTGCTACAAAACACCACAGTTTGCTTACAACGTCTGGTGTTTGAATTGTATAAGGTTGCTTTCTAGATAGTCCTAGTACCCGAACTTGACCCATATTACATTGCTTTCCAAAGTAATTCAGAACAGGGGATATCCTTGGCTTGGCAATTATAAATTTCCTGATCTGGCCACATGTTTATGATATGAGGGTATGAATATTTTGCATCTGAAAAAGATTATACATACCCTTTACAAACACCATCAATTCTCTGTGGTGTAATACCACACAACATACGAAATCGCAAACAATTTCAAAATATGGTCGTCATATATGCCGTTCCACCACGACTTTATATCTGCTATAGATGTTACGTGACTTGCCGATTTTTACAGTCAGAATCGTTTTAATATAATATTCTAAACCTTCTATATGTTTGTATGTTTGTTTGTTTTGTATAGGATAAACGTTTTGTTGTATTTGCCTTCTAAATAATAATAAAAACATGCAAATCAGTCAAAGGTAAATTAGTTTGAAATTTTTATCTTTAACAAAATTTACATTCTCGAATTGTTGTGTGTGGAATTATAAGATTTGAAGGAAAACTATGTATCATTGTTAGGACAAACCTTATCACATATGCTGAAGATAAATGTCGAGCCTCTTTGTTTTAAAATTTTAGTTAGAGCTTAGCTTTCACTAACATTATTATTAACATTATGAAAATGTAAGGCTAGTTCAATGTCCATGCACGAACAGTTAAATGCATGCCGTACGTAAAATTCATGAGAGTAGAGGTTTGTGGTGTATAGTAGTAGCTTGCTTGCCCTTCTATTACATTTTAGCTTCGGAACCAAACCTTAAAGTTCGGTCTATGCTGAAAGTAAAGGTGACAGAGAGGCAGAATAGACCATTACTGAGACGTAAAGAAAAGGGTCCTTTGAAGAGAACATCGCAACTTACAAGTAGGGAGCTTAATGTCATCTTTGTCACTGTTTTGTCCTTGCATGCATTTATTATCAAAGTCTGTTCATTATGCACGCAGTTTGATTAACCACTAACAACAAGAAGAGCGTGTTCAAGGTCTGTTTTTCATGAGGCTTTTTGTCAAGCGCCATCTACTGAGCTGTTTAAAGTAACTTGAAATAAATTATTGGCATTTCGTTTTAAAGGTTAGATTGTGTGATTGAGAAATATAAACATTCCAAATGAATCCTTTAGTAACAGATACAAGTTACTCAATATTATCAAAATTAGTATCAAAATTTCTATCGATGAAATCATGCTTTTAACATCAGGTTAGGTCGGATCACATTGTATCTCCAAATTATTTAGTAAAGTGTCACAATTCGATTAGTTTCCCTGTAATATTTTTAAACTGAACCGTTGTGGCTATAATTCATGGTATATTTAAAGTTACTGTGATAATTACATATTTTCACATGATATCTAAGTGTTACTTAAGATAAGGTTACTGTACCAACATTTAATTTAAACATATATGTTAATCTCAATCTGTCATTCATTTCGTTATCTGTTCACCGGTTTCTGGGAATTTCACACCTCATGAGTAAGCCTTGTCAAGGGAAAATCGAAAAAGATAAAAATTATACAACATTTAACATGTCCATTAGCAACTTTGAAGGCTCGAAAAGGCCAAGTGGGTAAAGTCGTTCGACTCGTAATCTGAGGGTCGCGGGTTTGAACCCCCGTCGCACCAAGCGTGCTTACCCTTTCAGCCGTATGGGCGTTATAATGCTATGATCAATCCCACTATTCGTTAGTAAAAGAGTAGCCTAATAGTTGGAGGTGGGTGGTGATGACTAGCTGCCTTCCCTCTAGTCTTACACTGCTAAATTAGGGACGGCTAGCGCAGATAGCCCTCGTGTAGCTTTGCGCAAAATTTATAAACAGCAACTTTGAATGTGAACAGTAATAAATTAAAGCCAGTGATATTAATATAAATGTAATGCTAGACTCACATTTTGAAACCATTATTATTAAATAAAAACTCCCCAAATACTGCGATAGTTAATTAATTTAATAGAAAGAAATACATTCGAATAGTTAAAAATGGATAAACTGGAATGATTGAATCGTTGATCTACTGTTTTATCAGCAAGGGCATGTTGGCTCAAAATAGTGGATTATGTTCTTGATTTAGGAATGTTAGGTAACTTCAAGAATGTCACTGTTATTCATGACAAACATGCATAAATACGATCATGAGAAGTTAAGCCTCTTAACTTGTATGACTTTAAAGTTTCAGTTTTCACAAAAAAAAATGTCCAAATTTACAATAACTTAGACCCAAGGCATTTTATATGTAGTTTTAGTTTATCGTGTCATTCAACAACACTTATAATAAATAAACTCTGGACGCTATGAACTTCACAAGATGGTTGACATTCCATCCTCATTAACCAATAGCAGTTAGTGGGTGAGATATAGGTCTTGTTACTTAGATGTATCTTACTTCAAAACTCTCAAGCTAGTGAAAACGAATTTATTAATTTTGGTACCTACTGGATTTTCTGTAAAGCATATTGTTGAATTTTCAATTGTTTTACAAAATCAAACCAAATTAACTTTCATCTGTTTCGAGTTTTTGGATGAAATTCTTCCGTACAACTTTTTTTTTATTTTGTATGTGTAACATTTTTCTTTTATAATGTAGAAAACGGAAGTACTAAACCGGATTCTGGATTTGGTTCTCCTCAAGAATATACTTCAAGTCAAAATTTATCTCAAGCAACTAGTAATAGCAGTTTTGATCATGAGGTAAGCTTAAAACTTCAACTGAAAAAGCATAGTTGAAAAATTTAAGCATTTATTTTGTATTGCATTTTAACAGTTTTAATATCTGCTAGGCCTAGTTAGGTTACTGTTTGTAAAAGTGACATGCGTAAATTGAAGCAAGGCACTGTCGTTTCCATTGTGGTAGCAACTTATTTATTTTGATAGTGTTTTTTGTTTTTGTTTTTTACATGTGAGTTAGCTGTGTCCTTATAGTTTAGGATTGTTTTGTTTTTAAATTTCGCACAAAGCTACTCCAGGGCTCTCTGTGATAACCGTCCCTAATTTAGTAGTGTACTACTGGTGGCAAGGTAGCTAATCATCACCCCATCGCCAACTCTTGGGCTACTCTTTTACCAAGGAATAGTGGGATTGACCGTAACATTACAACGCCCCCACGGTTGAAAGGGCGAGCATGTTTGGCGCGAAGGGGATGCGAAACCGCGACCCTCAGATTACGAGTAGCACGCCTTAACACGCTTGGCCATGCCGGGCCGTAGTTTGGGATAGATAAAGTTACTTGGAATGCTTTACATACTGATAAGGAGTGGTCCATTTTTGATTCATTATAAAGTCAAAAATTAGGGGGGGAGAGAAAACTACCAAATGAACTATGTGACTTATTGTCATTTATAAAGTTTAAATCCGGGTTTCGATACTCCTGGTGGGCACAACACATGTAGCTCACTGAGTAGCTTTGCCCTTAACAAACATTTTTTTAAAAAAACGATTCGCATTACACTGCACAACAAAGTTTTTGCTTTTTGAACACTGTTTGGTGTTCCTTATAGATTTTTGGCTGCTCATCACAAAAATCACATCCAAATTTGCGCATAACGTACCGTTTTATCGAAATCTTCAGTTTTGTTATGTTTTTTCTCATATTTGTATCCAAAAATTTTCATTTCTGTAAGAGACTTATGAACAATGTTTTGTGCAGTCTGGGCATGTCCAGGCATGAAATCAGGCCAGGTTGGAAGCTGTTCTGTGGAAGTATGAAGCCTGGGCATGCCGGAACCAGCTTGACATTGTCTCAGTAGGCTATAAAAGTGGCTTGCATACACAAATGCTGCTCATTGGATTAATATAGACTTTATAGTGTGTACATATTGTTTCAGAATATAGCATTGCCTCAGTCGCACTGTAACAAGTAAGTTAGATGTTATAGACGTTTTACAGGACGATTGGTGTCGGTCAGTATGTCTCGTCAATGTCATAACAGCCGCGATACATTCTGCTTTATTTGTGGCGAGTATACGCTTGTTCATCAGAGACGCTCAATGACTGATCTTGGGAAGAAAGCATATAATCTGTACTTCGGCTGTAAAATTGGTGATCAAGACCAGGAATGGGCGCCTCACATCTGTTGTGCAACATATGCTGTCTGTCTGAGAGCTTGGCTCAGAAGCACTCGAAAGACAATGCCGTTTGCTCTCCCGATGATATGGCGAGAACAGATAGACCATGTGACGGAATGTTACTTCTGTTTGACTAATGTGTCTGGTTTCTCCGCCAAAAACAAGAAGTCAATTGAATACCCTAATCTGCCTTCAGCAATGAGACCCGTGCCACCTGACGAAACCACCAGAGGAATGGACCTTAGACGAACCAGATGAAGAAACTGCAATGCAGAGAACTGGCAGTGATATTGATCCGGATTTTGAACCGTGCTCCTCAGGCGATCCACATCTCATAACACAGTCAGAATTAAACGATCTGGTCAGAGATTTGGGTCTGTTAAAAATCAAAAGCCGAATTGCTGGGTTCGAGACTGCAGGAATGGTGTTTGCTGTCACCAAGTACGAAAATTTCTGTTTTTCGAAGCCGCCAAGATGATATAACCAAAATATGCAAAAGTTGACAGTCTCTGTTTCTGTGTTGACATCGAAGGATTGTTCTCTGCTTTGGGTTGTGACCATGACCCGCAAGAGTGGCGTCTCTTTATTGATTCATCAATGTTAAGCCTTAAAGCTGTTCTGTTACACAATGATGACGTTCACCCTTCAATACCTGTTGGCTATGAAAGAAACCTACGAGAACATGTGCTGAAGCAAGTACTGTGGCGCATAAACCGCTTGTCGACCCGTCAAAGCTTTTTTTGCCTCCTCTTTACATTAAATTGGGACTTATGAAGAATTTCATGAAAGCAATGAACAAAGAAGGCGAAGGTTCTCGTTATTTGAGACAGATGTTCTCAAGAATAACTGAGGCCAAGATCAAAGAGGGCATTTTTGTTGGATCAGACATGTTATGAGTGACAAGCGGTTCGAAGATCTGTTAGTTGGACCGGAAAAGATTGCCTGGAAAGCCTTCAAAGACGTTGTCGACAATTCTCTTGGTAATTACAGAGCCCCGCATTACATTCAGCTGGTAGACAAACTTCTCAAAGTATACAAAACAATGAAGTGCAACATGTCACTCAAGATTCATTTCCTCCACTCACGCTTGGACTTCTTTCCCGCAAATCTCGGTGCTGTCAGTGACGAACACGGTGAAAGGTTTCACCAGGACATTGCTACAATGGAAAAACGATATCAAGGTAAATGGAATCCGACAATGGTTGCTGACTACTGTTGGACACTGCAACGTGATGCACCGGACATTGAATACAAACGAAAATCAGGAGCAAAACACTTTTAATTATGTTGAACTTAATAGCGTATTAGAAACACAAACGCAATTAAATACGTTATTGCTGGTAAACAGTTAACTATCTATTTCTTAGAGTTCCAACGTGATGAAGCAAAACCAAAACTATATTTGTGCATACCAACCAGGTAGGTACCTGTCACAATCATCAAAAACTTTTCAAAAAATTGTTGTGAAAGAACTGAAAATTGGTGACTTCAGTGTAGTGAACGTGGGACATTTGAAGAGAATGTAGAGGAAGTGACAGATCAAACGATATTTATCACGTGTAAAAGATGTTGCAGGTCTATGAATTTTTGTGCAAAGTACAAGGTTATCTCACTCGTTTATTGTATACTATAATGTTGAAAGATCGTCCGTCTCTGGGTGCCACTGCCGCTTGTCTCTACCTATTCAGACAGTGGTTACATATTTTATTTGATAATTTGTATGTAATTGTAAAGTTATTAAATGTTTAAAGTATTATTGTTGCATGCGCCTTTTTTTTCCATTTTATTATTCTTTAAGGATACTGATATTTTGTGCAGATTTATTTTACTAATGAATAATATTTAGTAATAAACTTTCGCGAAATCAGACCAAGTTAACGCCTACGAACCATACACCAGACTTTAAAAGATGAGTGAGCGATTATTTTGAGAATTTTTTTTTATGTACAGAAATGTATATAGGTAATTTAAAAAATTAACATCTTCTATGATTTCTTTCTCACAAAATCTGTAGGTAATCGTTTAATGATTTGCAACAAATTGTAATGTTCTGTTATACAATAGCGAAGAGTAATAGAGTAATGTTACTTGATGTCAGCTTGTAGATGACTTAATCGAGCTTATTAGAAGAGAACATATCTTCCGACACCTTTATATTTTATCATCTGATTATGAGAACCAGATCTCAAACTGCCATATATATAGTTTGAACTATTTCAATGTATCAAGACATCCCATAAAATGTCGTTTGTAACACTAAGGTTTAAAAGGAGAAAAAAGAACTCGGATAACAACTTTAATCAATTATGTATTTTCCATCACTTTCAATAAGTCTGTCAACGTCTCACAATATCCACAATACTACGCTCATAAAATAATCAGGTGGCTTTGAGAAAAAAAAGATACAAAGGCTATCTTTTAACTCATCCATAGAAGTAAACTGTTTTTCATTCAGATGATGTTGCAAGCTTCTGAAAACATGGTAATCTGAAGGAGCAAGATCAGGAGATATAAGGGTGATGGGTAAGTTTCTCCCAGCCAAGTTGTTCAATTTTTCTGAAAGTGATCCTAGTATTGTGAAGATGTGCATTGTCATAGTGGAAAACAACTTTCCAATTCACCAAAGTAGTTTTTTTTGTTTTTTAGAGCAGTGTTCAGTCGATCCAAATGCTGACAGTATCTCTCAGCAGTGGTTGTCTTGTTTGATTGTAACAACTCAAAGTGTATTACACCATCTTTGTCCGACCAAACACTAAGCAAAAACTTCCTAAGGTGCAGATTCGCTTTTGGTTGTTGTGTAACTGGTTCTCCTGCAGCAACCCATTGTCGGCGGCGCTTAACATTTTGATAGAATACCTATTTCTCATATCCAGTCACTAGGCGGTTCAAAAACGAAGCTTGAAGTTAACGAGAATGAAACGACGTGCAGATGTTTACTCGTTCTCAGAGTATCAGCTGACAACTCATGTGGTGCCCATTTTCCCAACTTTAAAACTTTACCACGTTGTCGATGGATAGTGGAAGGAGGTTAATTGAGTTTCTGGACTAATTCTTCAACAGTTATTACATAAACCTCCTCAAATGTTGCTAGAACCAGGTCATTATTAACACCCAACAGGGCGAGCTGCATCTGCCAAACTGCAATTACCAGTTCTAATCTTATTGAACCATCTTTGACACTTTCTCGCATCCAAAATGTCATTGCAGTACACCTCTTAAATGATTCGCGTAGCTCTGGTAGCAGTTTTCCCTTTTCTGAACTCGTGAAACATTGTATGCCTTATGTGCTCCTCTGACACCTCCATGATAATCGGGGCTTTTAAAATAAATAAAACAAAAACTAGTAAAGAAACGAACTGGCTTACACTTAATGCTATAAAGTCATCCCATATAACTTGTATAGCTTTGAAAATAACTTCATTTAGCCAAGAAATATGCATTTAAACTTATCCTCTTCCAAAAACGACATTACTTATGAGATGACCTGGTAAAATAAATCCAACTCCAGGTACCTCGCGTACCATTATTTATTACAACTAAAGTCTGAACTTGTTGAATCAGTTTTCTTATACTTGTTTACCACATTTTGTGCTTGAATTTTAATCTTAAAATTTAAAACACATATATTTCTTGTTAATTTTCTACCACAGACAAACCAAATTCTTTATTTTTTTTTTAGCAAACTCTCTCTATGAATGAAACATGTTGTATGAATCATATGACAGGATTTTGCACGGGTACCGTGTATGGCACTTTAACTGGTCATTCTGTTAACAAGCTTTTACAGAAGTAGTTGCCTGGCCTCAATTTGTCAGATATTCCTGTACAATGTTAGAATTCTTGTTCATTTGTAGCAATTTGTCAAGAAGTGTGTCATGTATTTAATTCATACGTTTTAACAATGGAGTATCGTAACTAATTCAAAGTTCATGTTTAATTTTAAAGATGCTTAGTCAAATAAAGATTCGGTGTTTGTGTTGGCCGAGATCAAAGGATGACTGAAATCACTATCATAGCCTTTAAATCAAATCCGAACAATATGAGTGGATTGTGACGTTATAGATTTTGAAGGGTTTTTGATTATCTAGATGAGTCCTTAAAGGACTAGATTAAGAACGTAGTGTTCAAAACTATAACAAACCTAACATAGTATCTTACCACAAGTATAATTAATCATAAACATTTATGTACTGTTGATTTAAGTTTAATTCATACCATCAATCGGCCGGCATGGCCAGTCTGTTAAAGTATTCGACTCGCAATCTGAGGGTTGCAGATTCGAATCCCCGTCTCGCCAAATATGCTCGCCCTTTCAACCATAGGGGCGTTATAATGTGACGGTCAGTCCAATTATTCATTGGTAAAAGGAGTAGTCCAGAAGTTGGCGGTGGGTGGTGATGTCTAGCGGTCTTCCCTCTAGTTTTACACTGCTACATTAGGGACGACTAACGAAAATAGCCCTCGTGTAGCTTTGCGCGAAATTCAAAAACAAAACAACCATTATGGATCATCGACTCATCTTTAAAGCATAGCGTAGATGAAAGTGACCAAGTTCATAATATTATTTATTGTTAATGTAAAATTGGAAATAAATCTACGAAAATATTACACTCTTAAAATTTATGTATTTAAATTCAAATATAAAAAAACTAAAATCATCTGACTCGTAATTTTTAAAAACACAGTTGTTGTTCGTTATTAACCACGGTATGCTATAAATTAAAGTTGCTTGAGTATTTTTTATCGTGATAGTGCCGTGAGGTTTTAAGTTCGTTACTAGATGTTTATTTTATTCTTTATGGTGAGCCCCCCGCTAGTACAGCGGTATGTCTCCGGATTTACAACGTTAAAATCAGCGGTTCGATTCCACTCGGTGGGCTGAGCAGAGAGCCCGATGTGGCTTTGCTATAAGAAAAACACACACTTTATGGTGAATTGCAGCTTGAGCTGGCGTAATCTTTTTTCAAATGGTTCCTCGTTTTATGCGGGTCTTACCTCCATACATTGTTGAGATCTTGATGGATATTTTCGGGTTGTTTCACTCGGCGGCCAACTTACGATTTTTTGGAAATTTTCTATCAACCTTTCTTTCTCAACCCTAATTTAGTGGACAATACTAGGCGAACATTTTCTTTTCCTGGATTTGAAGCTGCAGGTATCACGTGACTTCATCATTTACATTTTCGGGTTATTCCTCGCTTTCTCTGAGAATCGCCGATTACTGAGATGGTGTTATCCATTAATAGCGCACTCACTGAAAAGTTTGTTAGTTAACGTTTCTGTCTAATTTATTCGGCTCTACCTCAGGATTGGATATCTATATTTACTTCTTGAGTACATTTAAGTGGATGTTCCCCACACACTAGTTTTGTATTTATTAAGCAATAATTATTTTGAGTTTAATATATTTTGGGGTCTTTTCTCATGAAAGATACTTATTTTACAGGATATATTTCACCCCTATGTCCCACATCAGTTTTGAAGTGTTGTACCTGTTACTGATTGGTCATATAATTGGAAGGATTATTTTAATTCGTTTGTCGATTATTGGTATTGTAATTTATATTACCTTCTCTAGTATCATGCGGTGACTGCCAGTATTAAGGTTGGCTCATATGTTTCATCATCCGATGTGCTTGCCTTCCTTATGTGGCTCCCTGATAGTACAGCGATAAGTCTCCGGATTTACAACGCTAAAATCAGGGGTTCAATTCCCATCGGTGGGCTCATCAGATAGCCCGATGTGGCTTTGCTATAAGAAAACCACACACAAATCCTTCTGTGGTGTTGCTCGAGAAACTATTGCTCATTTGTTTTCCAATGTTCCATAGTACAGGACACGGGGAATTTATTTTTTAGTTTGTTGATCATATTTTTAGGTGAGTTAATAGATCATGAAAAAGGACAGGTGACTTTGGTTAGATTTTTACCACTTGCGGTTGTTACTGTGAGGTCTTCAGGACCAACTGCTTTAATCATATGTCAACTGACAAGCGCTCTGAGGTTGCCGATCAAGTACCTTGCTCGACTGGTCTGGGAGAGGCCTAGGTTTTAATAACAGCGAAGGAAATTATTAAGAAAATAAATTAATAGCGAAAGTGTAGTAACCTCCCATAACTCTGAAATAAGGCCCAAGGACGATCTTTGTTTGGAAGAGGGAAAGAACGGAATAATTTGAGTGATGATGAACTACGTTGTTTAACTAAAACCTTTACCATAAATTGAAATAATAAACTTTTTTGTGTTTAGTTGTTGCATATTTATGAATCAACTTTTATTATTGCTATAATCACAGAATCTTAAAAATAGTCATAGTATTAAGTTTTATGTTAAGAAGATGGCATGTATATATTTAAATGAATTGATATTGCACTTCAATTGCAAATGTGCATGTTTAATACTTAGAATCCTGGAAGACCTTCTTATCCCACACCCACAAATGGATTAAATCTCCATCCATCTTCTTCTTTGCCAAATATTTCTCTGGGTCGTCCTCCAGCATATTTCACTAATGTGAGTACTAATGTATCGATTTGATTTTTTTTAAGAAGAAATTAAATATATTAATCATGTCTATTTTAAAAATTGTTGTTAGTACATAGAACATCGATATTAATGCGCTAGAATTTTTTCTCAAGAAGCTTCTTAGTTCATGCAAAATATTGGTAGCTTTGTTACAAAAAACTATTGTGTGAAGTAATTAATTGGAACTGAAGTCATATTTTTACCCTTAGCTCAGCAGTTTTCAAATAATCCTTTTAAATTAAAAATATTTTATATTCTGTAAATCATATTTTAAACGTATTTTTACGAAAGTTTTTTACATGATTTGCAGACCCCAGTTTCAGACACACTGCCTAAGATCAAATTTTCTATTAATAAATGTGTTCTTTGTTTGTTTGTTTTTTATCTCAATTCTGTAATAATTAAACATTCAAAGAAAATTGTACATATTCATTAGTATTTCAGTTATTAATTATTAAGTATTCAGTATTTTATTAGTAATGGTTTTGGAAAACAAAAATATTGATATTGTATTTTAATTTGTAATACACATTAAAACATTTATTTTGTTTAAATGGTGTTAGTTCTATGGATTCACCATGAAAGTCTTAAAATATGAATAAGATGCTTTATCGTGTTTTTATGGCAAGACACTACTAAAGATTATTAATTTATTAAAACCTTTTAGCAACACTCAAGATTTACATGAGATACCTTTTTTAATTTTCTGTTGGGTTAAAAATTCTGTTGTTCATTAATTTTTTTCATTTATTAACTTATTAGTATTGCAATCTCATGGAAGAAAATTGTATATTTTTATGTTTGGCTCTATGTGAATGTAATAGTTTTTATTTTCAAAACCTTAATAAGTTTGTATATAACCAAGTAACCTATGCTTCTTATATTATCTAAAGAAACCTAGCTCAGAATTGTATAACTTCAGCTCATAAATTACTTAAGTACATCAAGTACCATTCTGCTTTCTTTTCTCATTACTTTCCAGTGTGTTTATCTTTCATGTAGTTTAGAAACCCAATATTTATGGAATACTATTCTTTTGTTTTGTTTTTTTTAATTTTGCGCAAAGCTAGTCGAGGGCTATCTGTGCTAGCCATCCCTAATCTAGCAGTGTAAGACTAGAGGGAAGGCAGCTAGTTATCACCACCCACTCTTGGGCTATTCTTTTACCAACGAATAGTGGGATTGACCATCACATTATAATGCCCCCACAGCTAAAAGGCGAGCATGTTTGGTGTGATGGAGATTTGAACCTGTGACCCTCAGATTATGAGTTGAGTGTCTTAACTGCCTGGCAATGCCAGGCCATATTATTCTTAAGTGACACCTCAGCAGAGATTTATTCAGTTTGTAATCTGCTCAAACTTCTTCTAGTGGAGGTAGCAACTAAAGATATAAGAATTTCATTTGGCACAAAGCATAATGAGACTTTTATATAGAGTTCCTTACAATCTGCTCAACAGTTCTCAGGGAGACATACCAATAAAGGATGAATCTGTAAGAGCTGAACACTTGGTTGAAAACTTTGAAATATCAAACTCGTGATAATCTTTACTTTTCTAAAACGAATTATCATGTATTCAATTTTAATTCTGTAATTTGTTTGCTTTATTCTGGGTTTGTCATTAAATTTGTCAAAGGTTTTGAGTGACAGAAGCAATTCCAAGAATTTTCTCTTACCAGTATAGTAATAATTACAGTAAATTTGTATCTGTCACTGCACTAGAACAGTGTTTCCCAACCAATGTGCTGTCAGGCTTGTACAAGTGTGTCATGAGGAAAAGCCAGACATGTAAAAAATATAAATGAATAAATGAAGTGCATATTTACTCGCATGTTTATAGATGGGAAATATCAAGTATTACACAAGTTTTAATATTTGACTGTTTTCTATTTGTTTTTCTCAAATAAAATATGGAAACCTATCAAATTAGTAGTAAGGTCTATTTAAGAACCACGCAGTGCATCTTAAATCTAGAGGAAATCTAGTGGGATCCAAGTGGAAAAATTCTTCTAAATATTGATCGTTTAAAGCCTAAGAAGAAATTATTTAACTGGTAGGATACATATTAGCAGCTAGTTGTAACATCTTAACAATATATAGAAAAGTTAGCTACATTAGTAGTCAGATTTCTTTTCTACATTTGTTAAACTTATGAGTTTTCTTATCTAGATTGTTTTCATTTGGTAACTGTCACTTAATTTTTAAACTTTTTAAAGATTGGTGAAACATTTAATTTGTTTTTGTGTTTTTTTTAATCTGTACTTGTCTGAAAACTAGCAAGTAAAATGTTAGAAAGATACCTGGAAGCATTAGTTATTCTATTAGTTATTAGTTTTTTTGTTTGTTTGTTAGGAATCAAAGAGTGCCATATCTGATACTCAGTCTAAAACATCTATCACAGCACAACTAGGGTTACCACTGACACCTCAGAGTCTTCATTCTTCTCTTCCATTCTATCCACCTTTACCAGGTATTAATTCTACTTTAAATAAGTTAAAATCTAAAAACTCTTCTTAACACTGATATCTTTACATATAAATTAAATTTATTTATTTTCACAATTGGAGATTCTTTGGAAGATAATAAGGATTACACACTAATTTTTCAATAAGTCACAAAAAAAATTCATTGGTGACATAGCTGATCTCAGTACCTACAATACTGATTCTTTCATGTCTGTACAACCTGTGGTCTAAATGTCTAATTATTGCACTAGTCTATTTGTTATTTTGTTTTGTCATAACAGGAGCTCCAATTTTCATAGATGTCAACTCACAGCTAACATTTTTGTTAAAGTAAAATGTGTTTTTCTCGTGTCTTTATTGCAGCTGTTTATTTACCTGATTGTCATGCCTTTAAGGTTTCAAAATCATTGAAGTCATTGCCAATTTAGTTTTTAACTTCTTTCTGATAAATATTTGTTTTAGAGAAACTCTGATATACAGTGTAGTGTTTTTTTGCAGTTTAAGAATTTCTTTTGTATGGATCTTTTGCTTTGCAAGTTAGATTTTTTAACAGTCTCAAGAGTTTTAACCATTGACCTATGGATGGTAAGGGCCTGATGTCTTCATTCTTTGTAAATTTGCATAGTTCAGCACAAAAAATTGTTTCAGATAACTAGTTACATTACTACTTTTAAGATCCTGGCCATTTAAAATAATAATAGTTGAATTCAAAAATATCCTCTACAGATTTAGGACATGGTATGCCTGGAAAGTCTACTGGAATCATGAGGATTGACACAAACCTTCTCTCATCTTTGTGCTGATATATTAGACCAATAGTGTCTTTGGGACTTTGAAGTTATGAGGTTTGAATAAGGATCAATCTACACAACTATTTCATTAAAGAATGAGTAATAAACTATTTAGTGGTACATATAACTTGTGTTTGTTATTAATCCACCCATTCAAGACTGTTTCTCAATTCCCTCAGTACATGGTCAGCTAGAGTCTCCAACTGGAACTAAATATGTTTCTCAGGAAATGTTGATAAGTATGTTTTAGGGTTTGTTGTATTGACTGTCACATCTGGAAAAAGTTCCTCTTTTGTTTCTTGTAGATATATTTGACTGGCTTTTATACAAATTTAAATCATACTTTTGAGAAACTTGAAGAAAACACTGGAAGCATGAAGACATTGATAGAGCAGTTTGTTAGATATATGCTGCAAAAGTTTATGGTCAGCTTCAACATTTACTTTTCTACTATTTGTACATTAATGGAACTTCTCACATCCATAGACCACTGTGAATTTCTTTATCACTTTATGTTTAATACTGTTGAACTGAACTGTGAATATGTGAGGTATAGATTATGGGCTTAAGGATCCTTTAAGAGGATAGTTTTGAATTCTGTAGGTTGGTTGGTTGATTGGCCTGGTGTTTTATGATGCAAAGCAACTAGGCTATCTGCATCAAATTCCTTAGGACTGATGTCAACAGAAAATTTTAGTAGAAATGTAAGGCTGTAACATTTGAAAACTGTTTCTTCAGATGCCATACATTTTAGTGTTTTAAAACTAATTCCATGTTACTTTGTTTAGTCCTTGCTGAAATCACATTTCCTATGCCTAAAATTAAGTTGTATAACTTTGCTTTCTCTAGCTCTTGTTTCTCTGGCTTAATGCTGAGCAACATCTTTGCTTTACAGTGAAATATCTTTCATTATTGCTTCAGTACCCTCACATATGCATGATAATTTCAGACATTACTTTCTGAAAAGCTCTGGAATTGACTTTACTCCAGTAGCATGTACAGAATTTGTTCCTGCCCAAAGTTATATGTAGCATCTAATTTGCAGAACTTTTTTGCTTGAAGTTTTTGTGCTAAATTTTAAGTTGTCTTCTTAGAGAAGTGTTCTTTCTGGATAGCTGTTTAAGTCTCTTAGGTTAATACCAATTTTAATTTTGTATGGTTTCACCACAGTCACCATGTTATTTACCCAGTCATTGGGTTCTGTTTTGTTTAACAAATACGTTAGATTCTTACATTTGATTTTGATTTTTTTAAAGACATTGATAATTCTAACACAATACCTTACCTTTTTTCACATATATTGGACAGCACAAAATTGAGGAAAAGCTAATCTGTGCAATTTCTACTTCACCACTGGCATTAAGGCTTCCACCTAAATTTCCATATGGTATTGATTTTTTGGGTTGTTTTTTTGTGCTTGTTAATTTTTCTGGTATAAGTGACTTTCTTTGTTATGGAAGGTATTTATTGTTGGATTTCCATTTCCAAAATGTTCTGTTTCTGCAGATGTAAAGGCCTTTAATTTCCACATTATTTCATAAATGTCTATAGCTTGCACTTTGTCTGGTGTGAACAACAAGATGTTCACCCTAGTTTAGCAGCTGCATTGGTGTTGGGTTTGTTTTTGTCTGTATGGAAAAGTGATGATTTTTATATGGCAGGTTGAAGACTCTTTCATGTATCCTGGACATTCTTTTGTACCTGATATACCTCCACCTATGTTTTTCATCCATAATTGGAAGGAATTTATTGGATTTTTCTCACAACCTACCTTTGTCATATCTTGTACACATGTTGTCTTGTCTGTTTCATGGTTTCAGGACTGAATTCCTCAGGTTTGGTTGTTTCCTTTACTTTGTGATTTGTTGTCTACTTTTTTTTTCATTTCACCTCCAGATGTGTAAGACGATGTTAAGTAACTTTTTACAACTATTCTACATGCATATCTCATTCTCTTTCCTTTGTTACCTAACATGACTAGATATCTTTTGTTGTGCTATATTACCTGTATACAACTCCTTCATTCTGGAGTCTCTTATTCAGACTTGGGGGCTCAGATAGTTTGCCTTTCTTACAAATGTTTTTTTTTGATCTCATATACCTTCATCTGATTCCATTTATCTACCAGTATGATCATACTGAAGTGTGTTTCTCTGAAATCGTATCTTGTGTCACATGTTATTTCTTATCCTCATTGGTTTATTGTCTCTTCCATGCTCATTTTTTACCAGTTTCTGTCACCTATCCTCTTGTTTTCCCTATCACTGCTTCCCATTTTACTGTTCCTATCCATCCTCCCACTGCTCTTAGGCTTTAGTGCTGTCAGTCTTGGCAGTAACTATTTCTGTAGGCTCATAGTCAGTAGTTCTGTTTTTGAGCCTTTGCCTTTCACTAGCGGCCAATTATTGGTGAGTTCTCTAAATGAGTCTTACCCTTTGTTTTTTCTCTCCTGTTCACATTACATTCCCTCCTCCAAAGGATCCTGTTACTTGCAATATCGGTCCATGGCAGTGTTGGCCCTAATGGCTAAAGACACTGTTGGATGGATTTCTCATCCTTCTCCAGAATTTTATTCCTGTCTTTTTATTGTTTCCAAGGGTCCATTAAATAGGTGTCTGGTCATGTGTATTTCATGTCTAAATTAGCTTCTCTACCTTTCTTATGTAACCATGGAGACTTTTCTTACCCTATGGTAGTATTTTGCCCCAGATTTTGGAATGACTGAGATGAACGTCTTGGATGTCTATTTTCCATTTTGGCTGCATACCAACAAGCTTTCTACGGTAATCCTCAATTCATCTGGGTTGATTGGTTGGACAACCTGGAGAAGTTGCATCTCACACCCACTTAGTATTTCATTCATTTAGGTGTTTTTGAAGTTTGTCTTCTTCATTTTATAAACATTGAGCATTGCTGTATTCTCTCCTTCTCTCACTATACAGGATGTTCTCTATTTTTGCAGACTTAGACTTCCATGGAATCCCTTACTACGTTGGACTGTACTCATTTGCATCATCTATAATGGATTCTGCCCAATCTCTTATTTCTTGTTTGTGTTTCTTTATCCTCCACCATTCATCTGGTAATTTGACAAACAAATACTACAGAGGGAGCTTCTCTTCCTTTCTATTGATCAAGTTTCCATTGGTTTCTAGATACGTCCTTGACAAGATGGGGCATGACTTGGCTCTCAAATTATTTTGGGTTAGTGGTTCCATAATGATTCATCCCTTCATATCACTCTTTCAGAGCTTTTTGCAGTACATCAAACTTTGAATAATTTTCTTAATTTAGTTTGTGAATGTCTAGTGATGATCTATAAAGTCAGCTCTGTAGTTACGTTACCTCTTATATCAATCGTGAGCACCCACTCCTGCTGTCTCTCTTTCCATTCTTTACATATATGTCTCATTGCGTATCATATTGAAGTTGCTCTGCATCTTGCCACAGTTCATCTCTCAAGGCCTAACAATACACTACCTATTAAATACTTTCTCAATCATATGGTGTTTATGTGGCTGTGCTCTTGTTTGGGTACTCCTCTTCTAGTTGCTTTTGCCACTCTTCTTGACACCTCATGAGGGAGACAACTCATTCATCTCTATCTCCCTTCCATCCATTTCTCAATTTTCATTTCATTCTGATTCTAATTATTTTCTCTGTCCTCTCTATATGATTTCATGTTTCTCATCTCTAAACTAACTGTGGATGCATTCAGTTGGGACTAGTCCAACTTTTTTTATGTGCCTACCCTCCTTTCACCTTTAATGTTTTGTGCTTTCTTTTATTCTGGAATTCTGGATGTTCCATGTTAATTCTTCCAGATAGCTCTGTTGTTGAACCTTTTCTGGTCCTTCTCTTCTTCTACTTCCTTCTGTCACACTCCCTACTCCTTCAACCTTATTTCTTTCTCTGGTGTTTTCCCTTGATCTTCATGCATGGTTTTTGACCAGTCCCTTATGAGATGTTTTGGACTCTCTTGTCTATCAGTGACAATCATACATATTCAGTTTTGGTCTCTGTATCAGGCTTTTTCCACCTTCCTGGCCTTCTGTCTCCTTTTTTATGAATTTTTATTTGGTTGTGTAACCAAAACTTATCACTTTCAACCACTGCTGATCATCTCTTCTGTCCTGTCTGTGCAGTTTACTGTTATTTAGTCTGCACTGTCCCATTTTGAGGTTTCTGCTCCCATATTTTTTTTCCCTTGGAATTTCTATCTGAAGGTTCACACTTCTGCCAGATCTTGGATAAGATTGCCCAGGCTGGTATGTGGACTACTACCCCCACACACACACATTTTTGTTGAACATTTTCTTCTTTATTTGGATATCAACTTTCTCCTGTCCCCATTCTCCATACACCTTACTGACTTTAACTGGGTAGGTTTTTTTTTCTATCAGTCTTACCGTTACAGGGGTCATATTCTACATCTCATGATTCCACACAGTGGTATGCAGCACCTGCCAGAGTATACATAAGTTTAAGTTTGCATTATATAACTGCCTTGGTATGTAATGCTCATGATGAGATGGGGTATTCCACAACACCATTGGAGGTTTCCTCATGGTATATTATATGCTAAACAAGGCCCCATCCATACCATGCTTACTTATGTATAGTCATGAGTAAAGCAGTGTTGGGATTGCTGTCCATTTCTCTGGTCTTAGTTGAATCAAACCAGGTTGGCTTCCCTTTAAAAACAGGGATATGTGGTCACTCATTGCACAGTTTTAAGTTGTCACATTTCACATTGTATTTTTACATCCTCCTCTTAATGGTGTATGAAAGCAACTTGCCAACAGCACATGGAAATGTGAGTTTAGGCGAGATTCTCAGTGCTAGTTGTGAGCAAAATCTTGTGCATATAGAGAACAACACAAAATTGAGTAAAAGGTAACACATGAGAAATGATAAGTACATTTCGCAAATCATTCTCATTGTGGGAATGTTTACTTTTCTAGGAGAATGTACAACAGGTTTAACAGATGGATCAAATTAAATTGTATAAACACCTGGCTGATGGTTAGTTCTTTGCATAAATCAACATAATTATTTGGCTCATGATATCTCCTGAAGTTTTATTTCTGGGTTATATTATCAGCATTTTATTAAATAAAGTTGTTTGCTAAGACATGTGTCACCTATGTAAAACAGGATGTTATACAGGTTACTCTTTTTACTCAAAGTGTAGTTATCATACCTATAATCTTGATAATATGACTAAAATATTAATTGAATGATACTTTTAGTTTTTTCAATGCAACTTTTTAGTTCAGTGTAGTGGTGACAATTGGGGGAGGGGCAACCACATAAAACAAGTCATAATTAGTTTTTCTGGAAAAGTAAAAACATATATGATTAGTAGGCCATGTTTATGAAAAATAAGTCCTGTATAATATATGAAAGTAGAAAGTTGAAATTTACAAGACAATACCTCATTTTCTTGTATAGAACAGCAATATTTCTTCCATATCTGCCTAAGAAATTTGCATGCCAATAACTGAGCTAACTCTCACCCTAATTTGTCTTTAATGTGAACTATGTTGATGCATAATGATGTCATCATGCAAAACTAGCCCTCCATCAATAGGCAGATAACACAACCTCCATGCACTGTAATTCTCCTAAACACTTGCACTCAAGGAAACTTCATTCTTTTCTTCAAGATTATATTGAATGGACATGTTGATTTTTCTCATGTGTTCGATTTAATGAGATTTGTGATGATGAATGAAACTAATTTTCATTTTACATTAGCTTTTTCTTCAAAACCATTCAATTATTCAAAAATTATCAAATGATGATGACTTCTGTTTAGTCCAATGAAGGTAGTGAAGATACAGTTACAAGACCAGTTTCTGCTATGACTCCTGGAGAATTCTTAATTATTGAGGATGTTACAGCCATTTTACAGTGTGTTGTGGGATTCCCCATGCAAACTAGGCTTCCTCCTCTCCTCCCTTTGGCTGACATTTCTTCACCACAGTTTGATATTGACCATGCTCATAGGCTATTTGAAATCTCATTGCATTGGATTTGTTACGTGTCTCACATTTTTGTTGGTTCTTGAGCTAGATTCTCTGGGTTAGCATGAAGATGACTCTTCACATTTTTGTCAGTCATTGTCTTCATCACAAAGCTCTTTTGCCTCCCACAGGATGTTGACCCTCCCAGAGTCCCCATTCTTCAATCTGTCTACTGTCTTTTAGATGAGTAAGTATGTTTCTCATTCTCTCCCTTTCCATCTAATAGGATTCTGCTAGGATATGCTTATTTCTCAAAATCTACATCAGGCTAAGAGCAATGGAAAGTGCTCATATCATCTACCCTGGTTCTACCAGTGTCCACTGTCAAGATGGTGTGTTGTATGAGACCACTAGAGGTATACCTGTAGTATACAATAATTACGAAATTGCCTGATTCAGCTTGTAATATTTCATGGACTACTATGGGCAAAGATGGCACCAGGGAAGTGAATGGTCACTTCTTTGGCTTGCACTTGCTAGCTTTTAAAAATTGAATTTTGTAGTTCACCATTGTAATGTCTCTAGTAAAAGACTTTTTCAGCAGGCAGATGAATGTGGATCTTAGTACGTCTCTAGGTCTCCATAATGCAAATTTTCCAACCTGTCATCAGGTGAAGCAGAAGAGACTCTTGCTGTTTACTTGTTCTTCATCACCCTAGTTCCTAGCTCCTATGGTGATGAGGCAAGGAGAATTTGTCACTGGTTGGGCTCAACATGTGTAATATGGGTCACCCCTCATATAGCTCATGTGTCCTCCTTCTGTAGCCAGTCTGCCCAGTAGAGTCAAGGCAAACACACAGTGTACAGTCTGAATGAACCCTAACCACACTACACATATTGGTTCATTGATCACTTGTATATAGGTGCTCAAATGGCTGTGATTGAATTCCATTCATCTATGCAACATTTGGGACTTATTTGCCTCTACCCCCTTTACATTCTGGATGAAGAACTGCATCCTGTGGATTCCCTTTCATTGGATGTCACACTCCATGTAGTGTTATCTATCCAGAAATATGCATTTCCTCAAGGACTTTGCCTAAATCCCAGAATTTTAAGAAACTGAATAATATATGTATTTTTCCAATTTCTTTAGATTCTAAAAGGAATATATTGTTGTTGTTCAATTTGCTTTTCATAACTTAAATTCTTTAAACCTGGAATATTTGTAATTTTATCTTAATCTCTCTAGGATATTCTCTGGTTGGTTTTTATATTGAATTTTTCTCTGTAAAACTGTTATACAAATATCAACTTTTCTCATTACGTAATGTTACCAGAAATTAAATAATGATTGCTTTTTCTCTCATAGTTTTTGTAGTTTAATATTTTTATTTATGCACTAAGTTTAATTTTTAATAGACAATATTGAAGATGGTCTTTGATCATTTGGCTCCTCAAACATTTGAGGTTTTTTACAGTCTAGGTTTCTATGATTAAAAGTGATGTGCTGTTATTAAATAAGGGAATACTAAATACTGAGGTAATATGTTTTGCTATTTAACAACATAAAAACTTCAACCAGCTGTTGATACATAAATTTGTTTATTATTGATAATGCACAGCCCTCACAATTATATATTCAACTTCTGAAGAGGAGAACTTATTTTTTAAGCTTTTTAATTATGTTTACATAAAGGCAAGTAAATATTTTACTAAATATTTTGCTCTTTAAAAAGTTATTTATTGTTTGTTTTTTTTATCCGTTGTGCTCCAGTCACAGATGGAGAATTTGCATCACCTACCAACCCTGCCTACATACAGCATCAGATGAAAGCTTTAGAACAAGCGTCATCGTCCAGACCAGATTTTTCAGTCGGTGATGTTGTTTCCAGAGCTTGTTATTGTACTGGTGGAATTACAAAGGCTGAGGAAGCACAGGCTCGACTATACAGGTAGATAGTTAACTTTACTCATTAGTACATCTTGAATGTTTTAATATTTAAGCTTGTCTTGGTAAAAACATTCTAATAAAAAGTACAAATGATGGTGTTTATTTGATTTCAGCTCATATGGATGTGGGCTATAGTTGTAGTTTTATTTCAAGGAAGTTCATAATTATTAACATTGTGAGGGATGTCTTTTGGTTTTGATTATTATATTATTATTATTGCAAAACATTTGGTATATTAGAGATTTAACACAACATTTAACACAAAGATTTTATTTTTTAATATCATGTAACAATTTCTGTTCATGTTTCCTTGATTTATTGAGTAATATCTGTAGTATTCATTTTGTCTGTTTCAAGATATATTTTTATATATCACGTATTACACTTATGAATCTTAGAAATTTTTACTATTTAGCAATGAATCTGTATATACTGTGTGACAGTTACATGTAAATCATATTAACAGGTGTTTTTGTTGTTTTTTTCTAACCTGGAAATTGTGAACATTTGTGATTTCTTGACTTTCTCTAGGAATAGCAGTCGTCCTTTAGGCAGGACACAATCAGCCCCATTACCACTTGGTCACCCCCTATTACAGCCACAGGGAATGGTCTTGTCTACCTCTCAAGGTGAATCTTTCTTAAGAGACCAACAACACAATCTCTTAAGGCAGGTAAGTCAGAAATACTATAAGGTTGTTCACTGTAATTACAAGCTGAATATTATTTCAAATAGAATCAAATTTATGTAAAGATATGAGAAAAAGAAGTAATTTACATAGCTGTTTAGGTATTTCAGAACCTAATGTATCTGACATTTATGAGAAATGAAATATGATCATTTTTCTCTTTTATAGTTTTTGTAGTTTAATATTTTTATTTATGCCTTATTAAGTTTAATTTTTAATAGATAACATTGACACTTACATGACTGTTTAGGTATATCAGAATCTAATTTAGCTTACATGTCATATTTTCATGCATTAATCAGTGTATGTTTGTCTTATTAAAGTCTAAGGAAGCTTGAATATTTGATACAGAATGTTTTTACCATTTTACCTGCTTTTGTGATTTTGTTTTAATTCATATATTTAGCTATTAATTGAAATTAACTTTGAACTCATGATGAACTGAGTACTTTTTCAGTTTTATTTAACATAGTGACATGACTTTGCAGAGTTATTGAAGGAAATACAAGGATATGTAACTGTAGACTTCCATTGCAGTGTACTAGAAACAAGGGCATATTTATGATATTAAACTTCTGGTTATATTTATTCAAAAGGTTTTCAGTTAAATTTCATATTCTCAATGCAGCAAGGTGTTAAAAAAAACTGATATAAAAGATTGTAAATTAAGGTTCAGTGGATAAATCATTTGCAGAAAGAAACAGAGAGCTTATAAATACATTAAATAAACGTTTGAAATATGTACAATTTTATTTAAAAACCATTTTTTTATGGTTTGTATCTGTTATAAAGGAATTAGGTATATTTTTTATCTAAAGTAAAACATCTATAACAGGTTCGACTATATAGGTAGATAGTTAACTTTACTCAGTTGCTCATTAGTACATATTGAATGTTTTAATATTTAAGCTTAGTAAATTGTTAATAATTTTAGATATGTCATTTCACTACGTAAATAATGATAATCCTCCTTTTGAACTGTTGTTCCTGATCACAGCTAGCATACATATACCTATTTTTGTATGTGGATAATACATTAAATCTGTTTTTTAGTTAACTTTTAACACTATATTGAATGTACCTTTTTAGATAGAATAAGGGGACTAGTCCCCTGATATGGTTGACATGGCATTCTAGAAGGTCATAGCAAAGTTTAAACTTGAATATAGTTCCAAACAAAGTTTAGATTTCTCTTTGCACTTGTCCTGTGCAGTTATGTTTTGTAAGTTTCTTTTGAAAATTGGTGAAGCTAGTCACAGTGAAATAAAGAATGCACTGCAACTTTCTTGAATGTAAGACAACTTTGTTTACTTATCTTTTTTTCTTTCTGATTAAGTTTTATCTTAGCATACAGTTCATAAGAGCCACCTGTTTTATGGACTATTGACTAATTATGTTAGTAGAAATCTAATGTCATTTAACTACTCACTAGTACAGTATGAATATTTTGATATATAAACTTACCTTAGTAAAATCTTCTAGTAGTATTGATGTTTTTATTTTTAGCTCAAGCTGGTAAGTAAACTGCAGTTATAATTTTATTTCATAGAAGCTTGTATATTAACAGTGTGAAGAATATCTTTCTCTGTTTTTACCCTTTTATTGTTTTCATAAAATATAATAGCCTTTGTTTCCACTATATTTGTTAAGATTTCCTTGATTTATTGAGAAACTTCTGTCACATAGGTCAGTTATACTTCAGCCATCTTTTGTAAGAATTGCAAAAGTCTAATTTTTTGCATCATTTGTCAGTGTAGGATTATATACACTTATGAAATCAATTAAAGACTTACATTACAACAGTTAGAGCATTATAGACATTGATGTTTCATTCACGTTCACAAATGGTAAACAAATTTGTATTAGCGAATGAAATGAAACTGGAAAAAAAATTTAAGAATACAAATAATAACTACTACAACACAAAAATACTTTTTACAGCTGGCTGACAATTACAGATTATTATAGGATGATTCTTATTCCCTCATCTATACACTGATTTAAGCTTATTAAACCATTACCTAAGAAGGTAATACACACATACACACAATTTCTCTTATGGATTCTGAATAATGTTACAGTTAATATGTTTGTGATAAATATTGGGCACAATACACTTGCTTTCTCTTGTATTTTTGTGTTTTTACTTAAAATTCTCGTGTATTTTCTGTAGCACATCCGGCAAACAGTGTTAACTCGTGCAAGCAGCAAAAACCAGGTGGAAAATGTTGAGGAGGAAACGGAAGCTGCCATAGCCCAAGAAATGAAAGATTCATCTTGTGATAAAAAAAGTTTTATTTCCATAGAAGCAATTGATTTGAGCGAACCTAAATCTAAGGTTGACAGAGATAAACCTGATATGGGACATATCACTGTTACTAAGAAAAATTATCTTGAAATGCTAAATGGTATGTTGCATAAATATATATTTTTCTTTATAGGTAAATGATTGAATAAAGATATGCAGCCAACAGAAAAGTTAACATGTGTGGAATTAAAAACAAAAATAAACAACAAATAAAATGGATATCAAATGCAAATATTATTATATTGATTTTCCATTAATGTTGGAAAATGAAATATAAAACATCAATGTATTGAACAACTCATTTTAATATTTTTAAAATTTTCTGTGATAAAGTAGTTTATTAGTGATAAACTGACCATTTAGTTGCTCCCTCTTGTATTTCCTTAATTATCTTCAATGCTTTATACATTAAAAAAAAAACATGCACACACTTGGACTTAATAAATATTATAAAGATTCATATTTGGTGATTATGAAAGTACTCTCACAGTGTATTAGAAACCAAAATATTTTTTGTTTATGGCATAAGTTGCATTAGAAATGTGTTGCAATGAAATATGTTTTATGAATTTGTTGATTTTGACTTGCTGATTGTTTTACAAGTTCGTGTAAAGTAGTAAAATGTGGGATACATATTATTAAATTATTATTTAGGAGGATAAAATTATTTCTAATTAATTTTCTACACCACCTTGGAACGTTTTGGATGAGTAATATCAGCTAGAGTATGTGTCTGTTGATTGGATGGATGAAATAAAAACTAGTTTGTAACAAAGGATAGGAAAAATTGTGCATTAAAAGTGCATAAAAATGGCAATACTGAAAATAATGACATACTGTTTTCAAGGATTCTATCAATATGAAATTAGATGGGGGTCAAGCCCCTTCCTCCCCCCATGCCATCCTGTATTACTGGAAATTTGCACTGATACATCAGTGTTTTGAAATTACACAGGGAGTCAAATCCCCCCCAACTCTCACACACGACTTTTGTCATATCATCCTGTACCACTGAGTCAAGTTTGGAAGTGATTGATTCAGAAATGTTGAAATGTCTAAAGAACACATGCAGTTATTGAGTTTTATTTATATAGCTTTCAAACAGAAGTATAGAATTTATATTTGTTATTAATTAGTATATTTTTAAATTTAGCTTTGTCACAGGTTTTTTCTTTTACTTCACTGCTTATAGTCTTTTCTAAAGCTATGCCTTCTCATTATTTAAAGGTTCAGCTTTTACTTCTCATAACCATCATGTAACTCGTCCATTGTCTCGTGCCCTGTCCAGTCCTTTAGTCAACCTTAATCCCACAGGAAACATTCAGGAGAAGTTTGTGTACACTCATCATGCTTTTACTACTGGTAAGGTTAAATTTCAAAGAATGTAAATAGTTAATGACTGAATAATTAGAAGTTGGTTATTATGATTGTTTTGAATAGGATGATTATGGTTTCTTGTCATACATTAGTATGTCTAATGTAGTAATCCACAACAGAAACAACCTAATAGTTGTATGTGTGCTTTTTTCGTATGTGTGATTTTTTAGATTCACTTGTATCTGTAACATTGTTAATCTATTCTGATTACCCATGGGACAAACTTATCAGTTCATCACTTATAAATAGATAAATAAGCCTATGAAAGTGGTTAAATAAACTATATAAGAACTTCTTCAGTATCCCTGTTCTCCAGCAGTTGTTAGTATTTACCAAATTTTACTTAAAACTGCAAGAGCATGTTAAGACATCTTTCATAATCCAGCAATAAATTCCTTAGATATACTCTATCTTTTTAAGCATGTTTTTATTTCTGTTTATTTTCTCTTGTTACAGTCCATGAAGCATATAAAGCTAGGTAGTGAAATTCTAATGTTTTCTCTTTCTTTACCTAATTGTAGTCTGTAATGATCTCGTAGTTGATTAAGAGTGTATCTTTTCCTTTTGTATTTGTATTTTGGTTTAGTGTATCATATTAAATCAAAGCATTGATATGTTATTTTTGATAACCAGGTTTAGTATATGACAGTTTGATGTTAAAGCATCAGTGTACCTGTGGAGATAACACCCATCACCCTGAACATGGAGGAAGACTACAGAGTGTCTGGGCTCGACTTCATGAGACGGGTCTTGTGGCACGGTGTGAGGTAGCTTTACACTGATTTATAAAATACAAGGAGTTTTAATGTTTTTGATAAAATTACCTTTTAAAACATACTTTTTGATAAGGTGTTTGGTTTTTAGCAGAAGATTTGGTCATCTGTCATAAGAAAACGTTCAAAATATTTTGATAAAATTGCTACAGATTTTATTCTCATACAGATTGTTACTGATATTAAGAAACTCCAACTCCCATTATACTGAGTGTTATCCTTTCCTCAGCTGCTTTATTAATATTAAAGTTTTTGTCAGTTTTTATGGAAAATTTTCATAATGTGCACAGTCACTGTGTGAGACTTAAGTTTTGTTTTGTATCTTAATCTTTAGTAGTAATTTATAAGTATAGTATAAGTTTGTTGAATGGTCTACACTATGTAAAACGTTTGAAGCTACAAGGAGATTATATTGTTGATTCACCACTTCATTTGAATGATAGTTCACATTAAAAATAATAAAAAATAAATATTTAATGTTAATATAAAATAAATAATCATGTGTTAATTATACTTACCATAATTGTGATTTTTAAATGACTTAAGTGTAACGCATAATAGTTACACTTCACTTACTTTACCTGGTTCATGCTGTAACAGTGTTGTTCATGTAAATGACAATATGGATAAAGTCTGAGCTGCTACTATTGTCTGTCATACCCCAGCCAACCTGATTAGTCCTTGTATTGGCAAAAGCCATTGTAAGCTTTATATATCGAAGGTATAGTGTGGTTAGCTTATGATTATATATTATTTTATATACGTCCATTTGTATACTTGTATAAAATAAATACTTAAGAAATAAAGTTTATACTGAAAAAAGATCTGAAAAAGTATACTCTTCTATAATTTTCTTACATGTGAACATTTAAGAAAGTATATTTAATCATGTTTTTTATCTATCAGGCTTTTTTGCACCTTATTTATCATATATATAGATTAAGTAACAGCCTTTTATTAATAAATGCATTGAATATTAGTTGAAATATTATAATTACTGGCTTATTCATTAATTGAAATGTACATCTTTATACTTGTATGTATTGAATTTTAGTTTTCTTAATATCTTATATGAAATGTAATTCATTGGTAAGTTTTCATCATAGAATTGTATAAGCACATGAAATTTTTTGCATAAACAAAAATTAAGCTACAACTATATAAATATTTTATTTCATATGTTGTACAGGATACACTCTTTTTTTTTTTTTTAGATGCTATGGGGTTAGTAATTATGTTTCATTAAATATTTCAATTTACAAATTTCAGAAAGTGAAGGCAAGGAAAGCCAGCCTTAGTGAAATACAGTCCTGTCACAGGTAAAAAATATTAAACAATTTTATAAAAATTAATTTGTTCTGAAAAAAGAAAATCCACAATTGATTTAGCAAAATGCAAGAAACAGCATTTTTTATGAATAAAAGTAACATACGTTTCTGAAAGTATACTTTTAAAGTTGTAATAATCCAAATGTTTTTTAAATGTATCTCAGGAACTTATTTAATAATATTTTAAGAACAAAATTTACTGTATTTTTGTTGTTGTCCAATAGCAAAAGCTACACAATGAGTTATCTGTATTGTGAGCACCACAGGTATTGAAACCAGGTTTTTTAGTATTACAGACCTTGAGTTCAAGTATTTGGAATAGATTGAAGAGGCTACCATCAAAAGTCAAATTGGATGTCTTCTTTTTGAAAGAGACATCTAGTTGTCACTATAACAACAGTGATTTAAGTTATTTCATACATACTTATTGTTTTGTATTTTTCATTAATATGGTCTTTTAATTTGGTCTCTCAGAAATATTTTCTCAGCCATTTAACAGGAAATAACTGCTTCTTTGCTTTATATTTATTTTAGATATTAGAATTAGTGTTTTAGATACAGTCTAACAATTGTTTGTGTATTTCTTAAAGTGTAGTTAACAGATAATTTTGTATTTGATTTGTTTATGAAGCTCAGTTCTAAGGGCCCTCTTGTGCAATTTACCCTAGGCCATCAATTACTTAATCTGGTCATGTCTATAACTAGCCCTTTATAATGATGTGCTTTATTTATGTAGGTGTTCTGAATGGCCAATCTGCAGCCTTCAGTTTTGTACTTAATATATCAAAAAAACAAAATCCAAACAGAAGTCTACTGCAATACAGAAACTTGTTTGAATATTACTTTTACAAAAAAAAACTAGCTTGAATCAGATATCAAAGTTTTTTATGACTAAATGAGAATCTCATTCTTGTAAAAAAAAAATTAGTCTTTATTTTTCCAGTTTACTAATATGGACTTTGCTGCCTTGAAGTGAATTAATATATATGTATTTTGTTGTTATAAATTTCAAAAAATGTGGACTTAATTTTTAAGACTCAGAATTACCATTTCGAAATAAAGGTCACAGTTAACAAAGAACAAACAGGTAATTTCCCCATGCCTAAAGTAAACTAGAGTAACATCTCGCTTAACAACTGTTGTATGTTTTTTTAAATAGAACCTTTAGATTTATCCATTCAATTTCCATCTGTTCACATGTATACAATGCTTTTCAGTCTTGCACATTTAACATAAGTAAATGTGAATGATAGCCTCTTATTTATTCATTTTATTTCAGCGAAGCTTACTCCATTTTGTTTGGTACAAATTCATTAAACAGACTAAAGCTGGATCTAAGTAAGTTAGGTGAGTAGCATAGTTTGTCAGTTAGTTCAAAGAGGCTTTACTTGTGATATCTTGTGCATAATTAGTTGCAACATAGTATGGCTTCAAGTTTGTTTAACTGGTACTAATGTGATAACTAAAGTATATCTCTAGCACTCATTTACTTCATCATAATAATGGTTGGAAATTATATGACCTAGTGTGTGAAAAGACAGATGTGGTAATTTGTCAATTATGGAAGGAAAGAGACAGGCTGTAATGGTAAATAGAACAAAAATAAATATTATTTATAAGTGAAACATAAGAAGAAAATACAAATTTTCTGATCGTTAATAGTTGAATTAGAATGAAATAAAATAGGCTTTATTTAAAATAAAAGATAAGTAATGTAGAAGTACTAAAACAGATGTACATAGTACTAAAACAGATGTACATAGTACTAAAACAGATGTACATAGTACTAAAACAGATGTACATAGTACTAAAACATAGATGTACAATATATAGGCACCATGATAAACACCAAAACATACAGAAATAGTGATATATCTTGAGCCTTTCAAGTCAGAAACAAATGTTTTATAAAATGACAAAAGTACATTTACATTTACCTCCTCTTTCTAACTGACCAATCAGGAAATTGGATCATAAGATTCTGATGTATCTCTGCTCCATATGATGCTCTCAGAGTAATCCAACAGTAAACATCCCAAGAAGATGTAGATAGCTTCCATGAACAAACCATGCTACAGAAATAACACAAAACGTAATATAGTACATACCAAAGATGTTTCTAATTAGAACATTAAAAGATTAAATTTTATGAAAATTGACTTAAAAATAATAGATTTTCAGTTGTGGATTTCATTGCAATGTACAATAGTTAAAAATTTTTTTTATTGACTGCTAAGCCAAAGCAAGTTAATTTCTTCATAGAGAAAGTTTTATTTGGTTTTGCTTGTTACATCAGTTTTTTCTACCTGTCTTAATCCTCTGGAGTGCTGTATGGTAATTAGTAGTTTGTTAGATGTTAAGACTTCATTGCATATGGGTTGCTACAAATGTTGTTACTTTGTTTTAAAAAAAACAATTTATGTGGTCTTTTTCTCACATATTAGCTCGGAAATGTTATTTCAGATCTTCCACTTAAAAATTTTGTGAAACTTCCATGTGGAGGTATAGGAGTAGACTTCGATACTGTGTGGAATGAACTTCACACAGCAGATGCTGCATGGATGGCTGCAGGATGTGTAACAGAACTATCTTTTAAGGTTGCGACAGGGGAAGTGAAGGTAAAACTTGGAATATTGCTTTGCAAGAAAAAAAAAATGATTTTCCTCTCAGTACTATGATAAGTAAGTTAGTTATCAAGTAGCAGCAGAGGCTGGTTTTATAACATAATTTTCCCCTTTGTTTTTCATTTATAAGATCATTAAATCCCTTCATTCATATTTTTTTTAAAACTTCCCAAATAAAATTTGTGACTAAGTACTACAAGTGCTTATTCTGTTAATTTGTGACTAAATACTACAGGTGCTTATTCTGTTAATTTGTGACGAAGTACTACAGGTGCTTATTCTGTTAATTTGTGACTAAATACTACAGGTGCTTATTCTGTTAATTTGTGACTAAGTACTACAGGTGCTTATTCTGTTAATTTGTGACTAAGTACTACAGGTGCTTATTCTGTTAATTTGTGACTAAATACTACAGGTGCTTATTCTGTTAATTTGTGATGAAGTACTACAGGTGCTTATTCTGTTAATTTGTGACGAAGTACTACAGGTGCTTATTCTGTTAATTTGTGACTAAATACTACAGGTGCTTATTCTGTTAATTTGTGACGAAGTACTACAGGTGCTTATTCTGTTAATTTGTGACTAAATACTACAGGTGCTTATTCTGTTAATTTGTGACTAAGTACTACAGGTGCTTATTCTGTTAATTTGTGACTAAGTACTACAGGTGCTTATTCTGTTAATTTGTGACTAAATACTACAGGTGCTTATTCTGTTAATTTGTGACTAAGTACTACAGGTGCTTATTCTGTTAATTTGTGACTAAGTACTACAGGTGCTTATTCTGTTAGTTTGTGACTAAGTACTACAGGTGCTTATTCTGTTAAATTTTTATTGGCGCTTGCTTCTGATGTGATTATCCTCTCATTCTAGAATGGTTTTGCTGTTGTTCGGCCTCCAGGCCACCATGCTGAATCTCAACAGGCCATGTGAGTTGTTGGTCACGGTTCTTGATACTTGACATTGTAATAATATCAGTACTATATGATATTATTTTTCTGAAATGGACACTTAACTCAAAATACAATATATTATTGAGGAACTATTTAAAACATATTGAAATGATAAAGTAAAATGTGCTTTTTGGTAGTTTAATACATACATAATGTAAAGTTATATGAGTAAAAGTAAAGTAAAAATAATTTTTTGATACAGTATTTTATTTAGGCTGTTAGGTATTGTCTAATATTTATTTATTTATTACAGTCATAGGTAATTACAATAAATGTCTTATTTTGAAGACTGCAAACATACAAAAGTAGCCAATCTTCAACATTGCAATCGTACATTTACATTTCAAAATTTATGATTGATTGATTTTAATTATAACAGTCGGCTAAACTCTCTTCTTAATAGTAAGGATCATTTTAAACCCAGTATTTAGAGCAAATCACTATAAGCAATTAATAGTTTGTTTGTCATATAATTCTTATTTTTTTTTGTTGTAGGGGTTTTTGTTATTTTAATTCACTGGCTATTGCTGCTAGGCAGCTGCAACAGAAGCTGAAACTAGAGAAGATTTTGATAGTTGACTGGGTAACAATCAGCTTTCATATCTTAACATTTCTAATTCTTAAGTTGTATCCTTTAATTGTACACTTCACATGATATATTCACTCAAGACTTATCTACTTGAATTATCATACAGAAAAATCTAAGTCATAGTTTGGTCACATACTACTTAGTTTTGAGTATCATGCTGATCATAGAAATATGGAGTAAATTAATTCTTGTATTGTGAGTTTTATGGTTGAAATTTAAGTGTACCATGATTACTGTACTTTAAACTCTGTCACTAGAATATAAAAACACTTTATAGCATGAAGGTTAGTGGAGGTTTTTGGTTCCCAACCACTGTTTTGTGGACCAGTACCAGTTCACGGGGCAATTTCAGCCAGTTTGAGAGACAAAAATGCTTAAGAGATCTTCTGAAGTATTTTGCTTTGCAATGTAATTCAAGAGCACTTTAAAAGGTTTATGTTGTATGAAGCAGTCCATGAACGTTTGTATTCAGAAGTAGCTTGTTCTCAGTTAGAAAAAGGTTAGGAACCAGTTCTCTAAACAACTGCAAATTCTGCCCTTTTCATATAGTTTTGTCTCTTGTAATACATTAAATGTAAAGCATTTTACTATAAATGCTTTTCATAAATTTCAAATGTTTGTTATTAAAGCTGTTTCAACCAGAATATACCACGTTGTATCCAAAGTATACAAATTTTAAATACATTTTTTTTTATAATTTTGTCCATAACTAGAAATTCTGAAATTGTTTCAGTTTCAGAAAATTCTGTATATTGTATCAATTTGATGTCTACCAAATGGATGGTTTTAACTTTAAAAAAGTGAATGGCTATAGAAAAGTAATGAATTAACCAAATGAAGTAGTTGGGTACCTATAAATGAGTAACGTGTGTGTGTACCAACTCAAAAGCTTAAAAGCACACCTGTAACAAACCTGGCTAGTTACCACTTCAAGAATAGTTTTAACATTATTTCTTTGAAAAAAAAAATTCAATGCCACAAAATGTGTCAGTTTGCTTAAAAGTCGGTATGTTGTAGTGTAAACTGTGTCATTATTTGCTTTAGCATAACTGCTTTTTTTGTGATGTTCTGTAGACTGTTGTAAACTTGATTCGTTTATTATATAGGATATTCATCATGGTAATGGGCTTCAACAGATTTTTTACAATGATCCTCAAGTTCTTTATATTTCTCTTCATCGTCATGATGATGGGAACTTCTTTCCTGGAACAGGTGGTCTTGAAGAGGTAAGTTTATTTCTAGTGATTGTAAGATAAATGTAATTACCTGTGGTTAACCATAATAGTATGTATTTGACAAAGTTAGAAATGTATAAAGGTCAGTCTTTAATCTCAACCTGTTTGGCAAGATTTGTTTTACTATCTTATACCCTGAATTTGTCACTTCATCTCTACTCATACTTAGTCGTCTACCAATCAAAGCCACCTTTCTTTTATTCATTTATTTATTTTAAACTTTGTTGTAGATGTGATGCATTTTGTTTTACTTCCTTCACGACAGTACTTTCCTCTGTACAAGCTACTTTTATTTGCATTAGTTCTCTATAGTAGTGAAGCCATGGCTGATTGTTTTATGGGTTTTCATTAACAATTATTGCTTAAGTTAAAATAAAATACATAAAATAAGCTAATGAAACGTACTGAGAACACAGAATGTAGAAATAATCCTTCCATACATCACTTTTAAAAACTTGTTAACATTGTGCACGTTGAGAAGTCACTTTAGACCTGTTTCTGAAAACCTACTCATTGAGGTCTGTTCTCCTTTTAAGACTAGTATTGCTGGTTCCATATCATTCTATCCACATTAATTTTCTGTTTGCATTATTGCCATGATTTTATCAGTTAAATGGCTTTGTTAACTCCATGTTTGTTTTCTTTTATTAAGTTTCATATTTTGGTACTTTTATATCATTCTTCCTGAATTTTTCTCACTGTTAGTTTTATGTTTTAGTTTCTTTAAGTTGATATTTTTACTGTGGCAGGTAGGTACTGGTGATGGTATAGGGTACAATGTGAATATTCCTTGGGCTGGTGGACTGAACCCTTCATTAGGAGATGCTGAGTACATTGCTGCTTTCAGGTGAGTTAGTGTATATATATACATACATATAAGAACAATTTCATATTTAATTCCTTAAAGAAAACTGGTTTGCGACTGTTAATATCAACTGATGTTAATTTCTGTATATAAATTTCAAATGAAAGTTTTTTTTAATAAGTTGTATCCTTGTGAAATGTATTTCTTCTGAATATATATAACACATTAAAAAAATAATCCTTATACTTGAAAAGTTTAAACATTATAGAAACATTGTGCTTTAATTTAACAAAAAATTTAATTAAAATTTATAGAAAAGCATTCATCACTATCCACATGACAAAAAAATGCACTTAAGTTTTATTAAAGGAGAATGTCAGGTAGCCTAAAGTCATAATGGTGTTAACATTTATATTAACAGTTACATGAAATTAAAAAATTTTTACTTCCTCTGCCCTTCCAAGAAAATTCTGTTCAGTAAAATAATTAATGTTTTATACATTATATTCTACAGTGTACTTTCCAAATGTATAATTATGAATAGCCAACTTAATTATAACATACTTTCGTTAGATACCACTACTTCACTCAGATGAGCAAGATTCCTTCATGCATCAGCCTATGAAATTTGCATGCCACTAGCCTCGAGCTACCTCAAATCTAACATGAATTTCACCATTTTATGATGTCATTAACATAGGATGATAGCCTTTCACCAAGAGGATGTGTGACATAACCTCCTTGCACTGTAGACCCCACTATCACCCAGTATTTGGATTCAAATTAATCCAGTCTTTTCCTTGGCATTTTCTAGAATGGATATGTTCCAAAACTGTTAATCTGTAACTTAAGATTTGTAACAATTTATTATTGTGTTAATTTTTGTTCAAGTTCATATTTCACATAACTAGAATTATTTCTTTTAACTTCACTAAGAAAGACATCCATTGATCACCTGTCATTATGACTTCTCAAATAACAGAAGCTTTCACTTCATCCATGACAATTACAATGTTACTAACCTGGGACCTGTGGCTGTTGGGGTCTAAGTATCACAAGGAAGATAAATTCAGTTATCTGTTCCCTACACCTGATTTTGCTTTGAGTACAGCCTTACCAGTCAAGGACAATCCTCAACCTTCCACTCTATTTCAGGATAGTATTTGTCAGGTATGTTCCTTTCTTTCTCTTTTGATCATGTTTTATGGTTCTTTCTGTTTCTTGTTCCATTTGACTCAGGTTTATATAGTAGTTCTTCACTTGCTTGGATTTGTGGTTCACACTGATTCTTTTCTTGAATAAATTTGACTATTATTCATGTGCTTTTGACCCCTTTGCCTTCTTGATTCTTTTATTCTGGTTTACAACCATTCATCCTTTCCTTTTCTAAATTCCTAGTTTTTGCAATTTCATTTGCTTGGAAGGTGGACTCTTTCTTCTGCTTTGTTCTCTACTACCCAATTATTGTGTTTTTTACCTTTTTTTTTTCTCCCTGCTATTTTGTATTATTTTTCCTCCCTACGTCTTGTGTCTGAAGCACTATATCATGCTACAAAGGGAGTTGGGTAAGGAAGTTCATTCCCTTCTTTTTTACTGTATGGACACTACTACTACTACTACTCTGTCCCTGCTTACTTTACTCATATATTGTTGGAATTTGTGGAGTTTTACTAATGTATGCCTGCCTCCTCATATTCGTAATACTTTTGGGTTCTCTTTCTTCCCGTAGATGTTTTCAGTGGTATTCCTGATTCACTGGAGATCTCTTTACTGCTTTCGTTTCACTCTCAAGCTCATCCTTCAACTCCAGTTCCTTGACCAGATCAGTTTGCCTTTACCCTTCCCATTCTGGCTTCCAGACCTTCCCATCTTTTTATCTGCTTGTTTCACATCTCATCAGAGACTGTTTTATCAGGTTAACTTATTTCTCATCTGGTACCCAATTTTCATGCCTTCTTCTCTTTCTTACCATCATCCTTCTTCTTTTACTTTATATTTATTGTAGATATTAGAATTAATGTTTTAGATACAGTCTAACAATTGTTTGTGTTTGCATATTTCTCAAAGTGTAGTTAACAGATAATATTGTATTTGATTTGTTTATGAAGCTCAGTTCTAAGGGCCTTCTTGTACAATTTACCCATCACTCTAAAGAGGGATTTTCTCAAGAAGTTTGTTCTCTTCTTTTCACCACACTGGCCCATAGTTCTTCTTTTGCTTTGTCCCTTCTTACTTGGTCCCTATACTGCTGGTACTCATTAGGACAGGATGCTCTCATAGCTAATGTATGCTTCTCTTATGCTTATTTCTGTAATTTTTGTCTTGCTCTTTTTCTTTGCCTGGAATTCTGTGGGGTATTCCTGACCTGTTGGAGATCCAGGTTGAGGTTGCCTCACATCAATGTTGTTTTTTTGTCTTTCTAAACCTTATCCTCTGTTTGTGCTCATAGGCCTGTTGAATCCATATCTCCCCTTGTTATTCTAGCTTCCTGGCCTTCTTATTTCAGTGACTACTCTATTGAGTCTGGCCTGCCTCTCTCTTTACTAGATTTTAGTCTATTTTTGGCTGACAGATTTTTCAAGTTGTCACCCATGACCTATTCCTCCACTTCTCTTCTTGTCCTCCCCTTTCCCATTTCTTCCAGTTTATTTTCCCCTTTCCTCTCTGACCCCAGTTATTTTCAGTGTCTTAACGATATGATATTGTACTTATTAGCCAAAAAAAGCCATCAAGAGAGTATTTATCCTAACTACAGTTTATTATTCTCATCTTTTGTGATCTTTAAGAAAACTAGACTAGCATCCAGTTATCAACTTTTCTCTCAAACAGTTTCTTCAGATGCCTTTTTATACATTGTAATTGCCCCATCTTTTAGATGTTTTTTTCATCTAATTTCGTCTGTCAGGATTAAGTCTTCCACATCAGTGTACTTGAACTTCTCTCCTTCTAAATAAGCATATTCCTGTTTACTCCCTTTTCTAGTGCCTGGATTGATCATGATCCACTCTGAAAATATCAATGTCATTTCTTGCATTACCTTTCAGAATGGTACCCCCTTTTAAGATTCTTTGCTTCCATATGTTGGGCATGTTGTTTTGGGCTTATTTCTGTTGAATTCATCTCATGGCTTGTCATGCACTGGGGCCTCAGCTTTATGGTGGATTTCACCTCTTGCCTATTTTGAATTCTACTCGTGAAGTGATTTCTCCACCCTCATGTTTTTTTGTTAGGCTTATTTTCAGTTTGACATGCCTCTCATTTATCCTTTCAACTCTCTCCACACCAAGCTTCTCTTCTGGTCACCCCTTCCTCGTACTTTGGCCCTGGATGTCAATGCTCTCAGTCAGTACTGGTCTCACCTTTTACTGTATGCTTACTGTCATCTTTGTCTTTTCTTTTCTCCTCACTTTTGTAAATGACACTCCTTGTTGGCACCTCCTTTTTCCTGGCACAATGCTTGCTACTTACCATTTCTTAGGCACTGGAGTGCTGGACTTTGAAGAGGACCTTACTGATTGTGTGTAGTATATTATAGTGGGAAGTAAGGCGTTGGTGTAGTATGGATCACCTCTTTAACAGCTAGTGTGCCTTCCTTCTACATCAGGACAGATTCATCACCCATTTTCCATTCTATCCAGTTGAATTAGGTCTGACCTTGCCCTAACCACAATACATTTCTTGGCTTGCCAACTGCTTGTGGTAGTGCTTGGCTCATCATGCTAAAGTTCTGCTAATCTCTACATTTGGTGCACTTTTGCTTTCTCTTTCCTACCAGGCAAAAGGTATACCTTGTTCAAGATGAGTTGGGCATGGGTGTGTTCTTAGAGCCTCTGCTACTGGGTGTCATCATACTCTATGAATTTTCCCATTTGGCACTTGCTCAAGGGAACTCATTAAGATTTAATGTATGCACCAGTCTCTCCACTATTTTGGATTTTAGCTATCCTATGTGAAGAGGTGAGGATAGTCTCTGACTAATTCAAGTGCAAATACTTAAGAAGAGCCCCTTTACAAGAAAGTTGTGTGTCTTTGCTACTGGTGGAAAACTATCGTTGCATAATGATGGCATCCTGTACTTGCACATTTCACGTTTAAATATGGTTTTTAAGTGGTAGATACCCCTAGACAAGTAGCATATAGATCTCATAGGCAGATGCTTAGAGGTGAGAATCTATCAGAAATATATTTCATTAAATGAAATGTTAACGTTTATTATTTCAAAGTGTTCAGTTTTACCTATCTGTTTAAAAATATAGATGTTACCATCAGTTCATTTACTTGCCACACTTGGAATGTGATAGCAAGTCTCAAAAGATACATGACACTAAGTAAATCGTTTATATTGATCACAGGACCATTGTGATGCCCATTGCTGAGGAGTTTAACCCAGAAATCGTTCTTGTGGCTGCAGGTTTTGATGCTGCACAAGGCCACCCTCATCAACTTGGTGGTTACACTGTCTCTCCAGCCTGTAGGTTACAAGATATTTTCGTAAAAGAAAATTATGTTATATAAGAGCAGTTTCTAAGAGTAAGAGTATGAGCATTTTAGATTAATGAAAATAAAGTTATTATATACTTCAAGTTTACTTTGCATATTGTGAGAAGGTCTGATAAACTACTTCCATATTACCTTAACACAATTGATGGTAACATTGCATCTAAGTTATGGATATTGAATATATTTTACATAGGTGTTCATTATTTTTATTTGCCTAATAATCCTTAATTTCTGCTATGCAAGATCTCCTGTGTAAGATCAGATCTGTTAAATGCTTAGACTTTAGTCCATATGATATAAGTATCAGGTGTGCCTGTAAATTTTGTTTTTCTTATATTTTTATGAGAAAGGTATAGATTTTCTTTCCATATATGCTGTAATGACTTCTAATCAGTTGTATAATTCACTGTACTGCATAATATTAATCAAATGTTAAAAGGTAAAATTTATTCAGTTTGCAAGTCTAGGAATACTTCAAACTATTCTTTCTGTTATAGTAACTATTTTTTGTGTATTAAAAATTATTCAGTACATTTGTACAACAATTACAATGATTAGAAGGATGTTTTTCTATCATAACGATAAATTAAACTTGATCACAGTTGGTAAATAATCCTTCATAAGGCTAGACATGAAAGGAAATGCATACACTCCCAATACTTATGATAATTCAGTAAAAGTTTTTACATGTTGGTGTGTAATACTAAGGCACTGGTACTCTCATACATCATTATGACCTATATACATGCAAGTTGAGGCATACCTACAGTTACGACAGAAAGTGTTCGTACCCCTGCATCGTGAGTAGTTTTTTTCCTCATAACTTAAAAAGTATCACGATTTTTATGTAAATTGAACGAGAAATACACTGTTTATAAACAAATAACCAAACCTAGGAAGAGCAGAAAGTGTTTGTGCATCTACTTTAATGATCAGTTGTGTAGCCTTTCAGGTGAATTACTTGGCACAGTCTCTCTTCATAGCTCTTCATGATCATTTGACAGTATTCGACTGGTATTTTTTTCCATTCTTCTTTACAGAAGGCCTCCAACTCTTGCAAGTTTTTCGGATGACGCTGATGAACCCTGAACTCATGCCAAAGGTTTTCAATTGGCCACTCCATAACACTTATACGGTTCTTCTGTAACCAGGATTGCACATATTTTGATGTGTGCTTTGGGTCATTGTCGTGCTGGAAGATCCACATCATCCAAGCCGCAAGTTCGAGCATAATTCTTGATATAAGTGCCTAATATATCAACGTACGTTTCTTTTTTCATGATTCCATTGACGGGTGAAGGCTGCCTACATTAGAAGAGCTGAAGGAACCCCATAGTATGATTGAGCCACCTCCATGTTTAACTGTAGGAATGGTGTTCTTTGGAATATTTCTTTCCCCCTTCTTACGGAAAATATAGTGAACATCGTTGTGGTTGAAAAGCTGGATTTTAGTCTCGTCTGACCAAAGAATACTCTTCCAATAGGTAAAGGGTTTATCTACATGCTTTCTTGCATACCTCAATCATGCTTCTAAATGAAGAGGCTTTAAATATGGAGTTCTACGAGGACAACATGCTTTGAATCCAGAAGAACGTAACATGTTTGTAACTGTAGAGGTGCTTACTTCAACCTCAGTTTCCCTTCCCAATTTCTGTATGTCATTACGTGTTAAACGAGGGTTCCTACTAACTCTCTGAGAACCTTTCTCTTGGTTCTCTCTGGAATTTTGGTGGGGCGTCCGGAACGAGAGAGGTTAGCAGTTGATCCTGTAAGCTTAAACATGGCAATTATGCTTTGAACAGTAGATGTTGGCACATTAAGTTGTGTAGCAATACCGGAAAGAGACACACAAGCCTTTTATTTTATAATAGTTCAGTTTTTAAATCACTGGACAGTTGTTTCCTGTTCACCATGATGACCAAGCATATAATGGCAGAGATGGCGCTAAGTTGCCAGAAGTACATTTTTTTGCTGGCTAAATTCCAATAATTATGAATCCAGTGTCTAGTTATGGAATGGTATCATGTAGTTTATTTGCCACACTATACAAAATTTTTACAGGAATATCAGTTTTTTCACACGCTCTGAACTGTACGAACACTTTCTGCTTCTCCTATTTTTGGTTATTTGTTTATAAACAGTTTATATGTCGTTTAATTTACATAAAAGTCTATGTAGATGTGTGTTTAGTATAATATTTATAATATACTATACTTCTATTAGCCAACTCATGATCATTTTTAAGTTATGAGCAAAAATCCACTTGGAACACAGGGGTATGAACACTTTCTGTCATAACTGTATGCCAGTCATAGGTGTATGTGTATTGCAATAGAAATGGTAGATGTGTTAATACCCTTAATTGTCACTGGATCTCAGTAGAGCTAATGCTATGCTCAGCTATTCAATACTTAATGCTCTACAGAATCCCATAAGTTTTATGAATGTACTTATTGAAAATGTGAAAGTGATCCAGGCTTACAACAAAAATATGATGTTATCCCTTTAACTGTGTAATTAGATTTCATAGTTAGTCCATACTCAGTGTCATTTCCCATACAGTACTTCCTTCTACTCACAAGGCCAAATATTCTCGATAACTTCTGCCCCTTTATATGCAAAACTTTTATTTATGCATGCATGCCATAAACTTTCTGACCTTCCTTATTGGAGTCAAGTGATTCCAACATGTCTCTCATGTAGGTCATTATGCATCACCTCTCCACCAGTTGGAGCATAGTACACTCACATGACACATGCAACTCCCTCTGTGCACCTTTACCAAACATTACCATTAGCCATGGTACTCAATATTTTGTTTAATTCTGGTAGTACTGTGAATTATTTGAATTTTAATTTAGTTTAATAAGAAGCTACTCAGTACTAAGATTTTATGTTTGTGTTACTGTTAATATGTGAAGCTGTTTTAGGATTTCTACTGGTTTTATGTTGTGTCATAGGTTTTGGCTACCTTACTAAACAGTTAATGCAGTTGGCCAAAGGAAAACTAGTAATGGCTTTAGAAGGAGGGTATGTATCATTTATAGAATATTTTTCATTTACTCATTTATATATGTAACATTTTGCAGAACTTATAAAGTAGTGTTATTTGAGCTATATTTTTTAATGCTAACAAGAACAGTTGTATATAAACTAACAGTAAATTACGCTCACTGTGGTATTTATTTCATTGGCTTTAAGAATATGGCAAGACAGCATGCATGTGTATCTCTTGCCATGTAAAGTTACTGAAGATAAGCAGTCATCAAAAATATCCATGCTATATGTAGCATTAGATGTAACTTTTCTTGACATTTGTTTCAAAATTACTGCCAAAACTAAAATTGTATATCCTGTTGCTTATCCATTTAAATACAATACTTGAAGTTCCACTTGAGTTTCTGTATCAGCTTGAACCAGAATTGGTTTAATCAGGTCATCATAATTTGTGATGTTAAGATGCTACACAGTTGGATAAGTTCACTTAATATTTTTATACCTCTCTTACTGTAAAGATAAATAAACTGAAACTTAATTGAAATTTAATTCATACAGTAGAACTACTTCAGAAATGAATTTAATATTTGTATCAATGCAGATTAACGAAACTCATTACATGTGACGAAGAAATCCTTTATTGTTATCAAACATTAACTTCTCTTATTATTTCCTTGTATATAATACTTCAGTATACATCATGTACTATTTAAGAATTTAAAATATTGACTATTCTCCTGTATTTTATTAACTTCAAAATTACCATGTAAGTTTATACTTACTTCATTAATTTTTATCTCCTCAAAACATTGACAGATATGATAGTAAATTAAAGGATTGTAGATTCTAAAACATACTTACGTCGTCTCACACTACAACTATTACCCAACTGCTATGGTTTCCTTACTTTTCCCATCTAAATATTGGTCTGCTTTTTTCTCATCTGCTCCATTATTTTATTCCCCACCTAATTGTTCTTGGTGATATCTGTCTCGTGACACTCTCCACCTACATCAGTGCACATTCTATCCTAGTACTGTATATAAGCACCTCATTCAGATAATATTATCACTTTTTCCTGACAAAGCTTTTACAAATGGGTTTCTTTGCACAACATCTACTGAAGATATTTTGAGCATTCTTCAAGTTATCCAGCTGATTTTCAGCAAGCCTATATACAACATTGATTCTTGAATTGTTCTTATTGTTTCTGGCATGGAGGCAAACCTGGTCTCTTCTTTATGATAAAGTACATTACCTCCACTCATGTAAATAGCTATTTTCATTCAGTGCTTATCTTTATGTGCAAAACCTGTGTATGCATACTGAAAGTATGGAGGGCCATTGGAATTGACTGATTCCACTACATCTCTCATGAAAATCACTGTCAACTCCATTCCAATAAAGAGTGTGACATACTCTCATAATGCATGTAACTCCCTATTATTAAATTCTGCCAAACTGTCACTTCTCGTTTGGTAATATTCATGTTAAGACATTTTTGTTTTTTTCTTATGGTACTCTTTGTGTAAATTGTAATTTTAGTAGTTTTTAATTTTTGAAGTTGGATTTCTTCATTATAATTCTACTTCTTTACATTGAAGACATCATTTAACTTAATTTTCCAGTATTTATTTTTTCTAGCACTCACATATTGTACATCAAACATTTTTGTTTGATTTACATATATCTATCTGCAATGAATTCTGAGATTTATGTTCCCACTTCAGGTGTTATATCTCTAGCACAGGCTGCATGCAAGTGTGGGAGACCCATTGTTAGATTTCTCTGTTAGTATCCACCATAAGATACATCATTGTATGGATTAACTTTCTTGTCCTGAGCTAGCCCTATTAATCTGCCTGAACAAGCTAAACATATTTGGATCAATGAAGATTTTGATAGCCTTTTTACAGGACCAAATTTTGCCATATTTTTTCCCTACCATTTCTGCAGATCGGCTATGTCTACTACAGAATTCTTCTGTGTGATTTTTCAGGTATGTCATGTTTTATCCAATTTGCCATTTTTCTATGATTTCTTATTACCCACATGTTGGCTCGTTTGCCATCTTTTGACACTTGCTTCATACATATGGTTTTCACTGTAGTTTGGATTTTCTGGTTCCCAATGCAACCTTGTGTCAGGTACATTTACTACCTCTTTCTTTTTGGGAGTTCTGTATTTTTTCTTTGTTTTGATCATGTATCTGTGATTTTGGAATCTTGTGTGTAATCTGGACATCAACACTTGACCCTTTCCTCTTTGGATGCATGTTTGCTGTAGTTTTAGCCACAACTTGCCCTTGTTCCTTTCATTTTCTAATTCTTGTGTACTTATTCCTGTCCTCCTTCCAGGGGTTTCTCATCTCTTCATTTTACTCAGTGTTGGTGTGCATGTCACGAACATTACCAGAGACTAACCAGAAGATTCAAGTTTAGTTGGAGTTTGACTGTATTATATTGTTACCCTTTGGCAATCTTTCATTATAGTTCCATGGGTTCTTCAGATTTTATCAGAGAGATTTGTCTTACTATTTCTTTCCCCACCTCCTTTGTCACTGAGTATTCTTTTCCTTTGCCATGGATTGGGATCATGCCACCAGCCTCCCAAGCTGTTTAAGGTGGTACAAGATTTTCTGTCTCTGCAGGCCATTGCATCATCTTTCTCCAGGTTGTTTATTATCCTTACACTAAACCAGAGACTGGCAGCCTGTACTAGGTTTGTCCCACCTCATTCAAATTTTGAATTTATCCTATTTTACTTTGAGAAATTACCTACCTAAGGGTGAGAAACGATTCTAAGGTTTATTGATGACAAAGAAGACCATCAAGAATGCTTATTTCCATATCCTTGTGACACTCTCTTTGGTTTATTCTCCACAGGGTCGTTTCTCTATTTCACAGACTGCCCTCTGGACTTGCTTTGGCCATTTATGTTTTTCAGGTGTTCAGAGCACTTATTTATCACTTATATGCTCTCACGGTTACACTTTTCTCTTTCTTTTGTTGAACTGCCTGCTAGAGTACACTTTGTGGGTTAATATGTGGATCTACTTCAATACTTTTATCCAACATTATTTGTATGATTTAACAGTATCTTTCTCTAAGGGTTTTGACTACTCTCTGTAGGTATCTTAACCACATCAACTATATTATAAGGAGGTGTATTTTCATTACAAATATTGTCTCTTCTTTACTTTCCAGGGTCCTTTACTTCCTTTTCATAGGGTCACACTCTATGGCAAGTGTTTCCCAGGCAGCCATGCTTTTGTCAAACCAATTCCACACTAGCAACCATTAACACAATATACTTTATCTTGGTTGCAACTGGCTCTGCAGAAGTGAAGTGTTCCATAAGGTCTCCTAAAGGTAGACTGGGTATTATTAATATAGTAAGCTAAACTGCCACGCATGGACTGTCATGATTAAAGTATAAATGGATCCTGCCTGTCTCTACTGATCAATTGATTGAATACATCAGGGTTGGTTTGGTTTACTAATTACCAAGTTGCCAGAGTATATTTTCTCAGGATTCCCCAGCTAGCATTACTCCCCTCCCACTTACCACACCTGTTTATGAGTCACTGGGGTGATTCCTCAGGTTATTCCTCTAGAGCATTTGAGTGAATTTTCTCACTCTTGGACAAAAGAGCAAAGTTCTGAGATCTCCTACTTGTGACATTAGATAGTTTTTTTTTCCCAAGATGTTAGTAGGAGAAGCACTAGCCAATGTGTAAGCTTACTCGTAATACCAGTTCAACTGTCCAGTTGGGTGGAACCTGGCCCTTCTGTTTGATCAATATTGGTTCAATACATTGTTTGTGGATGGGGGTCCATTGTGTCCTTGTAATTCCAAAATACAGAGTGGTCCCATACTGATTTCTTGGTTAAGCACAGTTTGCTCAATGTTCTTCCCCATAATTCCAGAGATAAGTGCAGTTTACCTTGCCCACATGGTTGCAGAGTGAGGATGAGTGTTCATAATTCCAGACTGGACAAATTCTGTTTCCTCGGGTTGAGTAAGCCATACAGGATCCCATTGTTTCAGATTTGGGGTGTTGTCTTTCAGACTTCTTTAGGTTGTGGAGAAGATTTGTCCACTTTGGTTGTTGCTTACCTTCTTATAGTGATTCTGATGGTTTGGAACACATATTACTCTATATCCACATGTGTGTGTGTGTGTGTAAAGTCCAATTGCCTAGCCCCCAGTCTTCAATTTAAGGACCAGAATTCTATAATTCAAACCTTGAGCAGTGAAACCTCAGCTATCTGGTTAGGGTTTGGTCAACAGTGATGATGGATCTTGTCAGCTTCACCTGCATTGCATGAATTAGGTTTGGGATTATGAACATACCTGTTCTTGATGTATTGCTTCCTCACTAAGGAGTTATTCTTCTATTAGTATGCCTATAATCTTTGCAGATGCATTTTGTATAAATAATGTCCTCACTGGTCTCTCCACTTTATCAGTGTGGGAATCTAGCTGTAATGTGAGTGGAAGTACGTTTTGAAAGTTAAAATTTTCTGAAATTAAAAATTTATTTTTAATAATACTTAAATCTTTCCACACTCCCCTGCCTCCCCCTCCCTTGGGCAAAGGAAGGAAACTGTAACATTTTTCACTAAGATTTAATATTTAACATGACAGACAAGAATTATGTAAAATTAAAAAACATTAGGTGTGATGAACATCTACAGGTTGAACATCTACAATTTTGACAAAGTGATTTTAGACTTATGCAGTAAACAAAGTTTTGTTCCTAAGACTGAACTATTTTAACAGTTACGACTTGACAGCTGTTTGTGATTGTTCACAAGTGTGTGTTTCCACCCTTTTGGGTGAGAATAACTGCTCGTTGAAGGCTGAAGAGGTTATACGACAACCTCACTGGGTGGCAGTGGAAGTGCTTCAACAAGTAATATCCATACAAGGTATTTATTTCTGAGATCAATTTGCAATTATAAAATCTAATAGCAAGTAAAAAATTAATTCTAAAGTATAACTTTGACCAGTACAATAATTCTGTTTCACCAAATTGTTATTCATTTTGTGTAGTTCGTTCTTTCCTATATTTTTTAGAAAATAAATATCTCAATATAGCCATGACTGGGCTAAACCATAATAACTGCCATTTAAGGTTTCGATTTAAATTAACTCTTTCCTCTATCACATATTTGTATGCATGAGAACAGAAGCAATCAAAGCATTTATTTTGTACAACTTTCACTGTTATACTGGAAGTAAAACTTTTGCATTTATCATAATCACTATTTAAAAAAAAAATCTGACACTGATCAGCTATTGTTATATTTGACCATCCTTTGACTAGTATTTAATTTTATCATTATGTTTGAATTATATATATGCATAGTAATTAGATACATGATTTTTATATAAATTTCTTTGTATTCAATAAATATTTATTTTCTAATGATACAAGTGTATAATGCCATTCAATTTGGAGTCAGGAATGATTCATTCCTCATACAAAACTAGTGTATCTTGCTATTTTACAGATTCTTCACATTATGCATTTTACAAGCTTCATAAAACAGTTCTCTTAGATACAAACTTTCTTACTCTTTGAACACTAAATACTCTGATTGCTTGAATTCTTTGTTCATGAAATCTATTATTAGCATGCAGTTCTGTCATATCCAAAAAAATAAGTATTCAAGACATGTCTTGCAAACTCTTTGTTAACCTGAAGATGACCTAAGAAGGTTGAAACATTTGATCTCTATTTTAGTAAAAGTTAATACCTGTATTAGCCATCTTAAGATATAAGATATGCTGGTGAGTTGATGAAATCAGTTTTGCTTGGAGTGCATGGTATTATTCATGTTAATAATAGAAGTACTTTTGTACATCATATAGTTAGCATTTTACACTTCCTCAACCTTCAGATACTTTTAAACATAAACCCACTGTTCTTTCTTCAGTATCCTTTCATTTTTTTATCTATCATTTATTCTACAACGAACAGTTACTAAGTCAGCAATGCCAGTTATTAACTATTAATTTTATCATACATTACATACAAAATATCAAGTTGAATGGCACTTTGTAAACGATTTTAGCATGTTCATTTGGAACTCCATTCCTTCATGTAGAATTACTATAACTTATTTTCATCCCTTAAATAAAATGTCCATGTTGCATGACAGTATTCTTGAAAAATTATATAGTGAAATACTATATTGCACTTCTTGTGGCAGTTTCTAAGTTATTTATTAAGATTAAGTATATGTTTGGGCTTTCACAACAGATTTTTGGATTTGTATTGCATACATACCATTGAAAATTTGTTATCTGGTGCGAAAATATTAATGTAAAGCCACATACACAAGTCTAGTGAAATTCTTGAGTAATTAGGAATTTTTTCTGTCCCCCAGTCTTTAACTCTTGGCTCTAATTATTGCTGACCTAAAAAAGAGTGCTCATAATTGTAAGGGTTATTTAAGTGTATTTCCCTTTATTTCTAAAAAATAAAAAACTTTTCTCAACCTTCCAGTTTTCTTAATTAAAGGCAGTTTGTTTACCAGTTTCAGTTGTACTCGTATAGTTTTGAAAGTGTAAGTTTTAAGTAGTTCTCATCATTGGTAAATGCGTCAGTTTAAACTAATATATTGATAAAAATTAAACATTATTGTCATAAGTGAAAGGAATCTGCCTTCAGTGGAATAATGAAAGTATATTTAAGCCACAACTGAGATTATAAATGCAAGCCAGTCAGTAATATGTCTTTACTTAATAGACAGCAAAGGACACGAGTGTTTGTGTTTTGTACAGTGTGTTTAGAGTTACCAGAAGAAAAAAATCCGTTGTTGTTTTTTTAAATACACATTAAGTAAATGATCCTCCTCCAAAAAGAATTATATTATGGCCAGATTTCATCTGTGTTGAAAACGTGCTTCAAAACTTATACCTGAATTAGGCTTTCTGTGACCTATTTTCATAAACTGTAGGTTTATGTATATAGTAAAAAGTGATATTAACACCTGCTATATCATGTATGATAGAATGGCAGATAAAATGGACTAATATGTAAGTCAATAATAAAATGGTTATTTTATAACAGGATGCATGACCTCTGTCTTAATAACATCTAAATGTGGATCAGTAGGATCAAGATGCAGTCCTTACACATCTTGTGTTTTTTGTGTATAATTGGGCTTCCCTGAGATACACATAGTTATATTGTGTTTACACTGATATTGAATTAGTAGTGGGAATCTCATTCATTACTAACTTGGTATACCACTTTTAAACCCTTGCTACATGCTCAAAGAAGAGGTATGTATCTCAGAATGACAACTTATCTGCAAACTGCTGCCTGTATTATATCAGAATAGTAACAGTATATTTCACTGTGTATAAATGCTGTAGTGTTTTTGTTCAACATAATTTATCAGCCTGGTTCTTCATGTGAATGGTGGTGAGGTACATTTGACACATAATTTCATGTTTTAATGTGCTAACACTTTAATGTAATTCAAATTTTGTTTTCTATAATTTCCAAATACAGCAATTATAAGAAATAACAATGAAATATTACACTGCTCATGGTATAATATATTTAGGAGATTTAGCATAACACTACACTTTATAAACTATATCAGCTTAGTTTTTACTCATTCCTATAAGTTTGAAACATTTTGAATTATGTTCTCTCTTCTTCTCTGCAAGTACTGAAGCAGATATTTGTAGGAATTAAAAGTTGGTGTTCAAACTTCATATAACATCTAGAAGACCTGTTTTGGTGTTAATAAAAGATTTATGGTTGTTAAAATGTTCCTACTGTCTGAGTTTGCTCAAGATAACATAATTTTTTGGGACATGGGACCTATTGGTCAATTTCAGCTATTCAATCCTCTAAACTAAACTAAAATTATCAATACTTTCTTTTTAATCTCATAGGCAGCCCTTTTCATTTATATATTTATCAGGCTTTCTTTTAAACTTACTTTAATTTGTTGCCTCCACAATAATCAAAAGGCAACCCATTCAATAGGCCAATTACCCTGTTAAACAAGTAAAACTATCTTAGCTAAAGATGATTCCTACCTTGCCAAAATTTATATGTGTCCCCTAAACTCACTATTCTTATTGTTAAATATGCACACAGATGATGCATCAACACTGTTAATTCCCTTTACAGTCTTAAACGCCTTAATGAGGCCCCATGTAACTTTTCTTTTCTGCAAAAGAAAAGAATTTGAGAGATTTCAACCTGTTTTTGTAACAACCTCTCTGCCCCAGGCACCATTCTTGTAACCTTTTCCAGCATTTCACTGTCTTTCCTAAGGTAAGGAGCCCAAGACTGAACACTGTACTCCAAATGTAGTTTAACTAGTTACCTATACAAAAAAATTATAACCTCTTTAGTCTTGTATTCAATATTTCTGTACGTGCAACCTAAAATTCTATTTGTCCTACCACTAGCAACAGCACACTGCTTGGTGAGCTTTGAAGACTGAACAATTATTATACCAAGAACCGTTTTTTTTCATCACATTGTTAAGGTTATTCCCATCCAAATTATACATAAAATTGAAATTATAACTCATAAGTATTATCTTGCTTTTATTACAGTTAAAACCCATCTGCCATTTATTTACCCAACACAGTAAATGATCTAAATCCTTTTGTAAATCAGTAACATCCTCTTCACAGTTAATAACACCCAAAACCTTGATAACATCTACAATTGTAAGTAATTTATTGATCATTTTTTGACCTATGTCATTAATATAAATAAATAAAAAAGAGTAATTGTTCTAAGGCTAACCACTTAGGTACCCCACTTGTGACATTAATCCAGTTTGATAGAACTCCGTTTGTAACAACCATCTGCTTTTATCAACCATTCTTCCATCTAATTTGCTAACTTATACTTCACACCTATAGTGATAATGTATTATAACCCTTTGTACCACCTTGTCAAATGATTTCTGAAAATCCAGATACACCAAATCTACACTTTTACCCTCATTTATATAAACAGTAACATTTTCAAATAATGTAAAATAATTTGTATGGTAGATTTTCCCTCAGTAAAACCATGTTTACTATCCAATAAAATTCTAAACTTTGTTAAATGGCTTTGAAAAGCATCTTATGTTTTAGCTTTTCTCATATTTTGCTGCTCTCTATTTGCAAACCTTTTTTTTGAGCACTTGCCACAAACCTTCAACTCTCTCTATGTTGGAATACAAAGTTCCAACTTGTCTCTCAAATGAATCACTATACTTTTCCTCTCTACCAATAGAAGAGAACTACTATCACATGATCATTTGACTCCCTCTACACAACACCACCAAACTGTCACTTTTTTGTTTAGCAGTGCTCAAGTGCAGACTTCTTTCTTTAAAATACTTGTTACCCTAGAAGTGGTTTAACTTTCTTTAACTTCATTCACATTAACTGAGTTCAAATACCTCTAAGTTCAGTTTTCTTTGAGAGCATTTGATTTAACAGTATTTGTCATACATTTATTCACTAGTTTCATATGAGGCATGAATTCCAAGGTTGCTGTCACCATTTTGGGTTCATATCACTCATCTGTTCCTGCACTTTTGGCCATAAGCATGGGTAGACCATTGGGTTATTTTACAGCCTTTATTCATGTGGAGGTTAAGCACTATATGGAATGTTTGTTGTCACCTGTTCGTACCCTTACTCTTCCTGTACTCTTTGAACCCTCTATTGTTTATAGTGAAAATAATTTTGATCTCTTCTCCTTTCCCCTTGGTGTTTGCTGTTCCTTCCCAAAAATTCAGTCAGCCTCATCATTTTTGGGATTTTTTCAGAGCTTACATTTATGTGAGTATTTTATTTCTTCATATTTTTTCACGTTCCGTTTTGTTTAAGTTTACACTGCTTTTGCCATCCCATTTGGTGATTGGCATTGATATGCCTGTCTCCCATGGGCTTCTGGTTGCTCCACCCTTGTGAATTTTGGGCAGGTTACCACATTCTGGACAACCAGATGTGAGTTCAGTTTACATATTTGGAAGGATGGGCCTCCAAAATTTCCTGCTCATCCTACCTCTGCCCCATTTTTTATCTTTAACCATCCTCTTCCCATCTGAGGTTTTTTTTGTAGAAACTCTGTAAGGTTTTTAGTGACATTTTCCCCCCCTCTTCCTTTCCACTGTCATCCAATGTCTTCAACTATGGTCCTACATACATGACTCGCTTCTCTTCAGTTCTTTTTGTGCTGCAACGTGATATACTTGCCTGTTTCCATGTATATGGGTCATTTTCATGCCCTTATTTTAATGACATTTTGAGTTTGGCATGATTACTGTGTCCTTGTTGTTATGGGTGGCTTCTGTCCATTAGGGTTCTGCCTTTCTTTGAAAGAGACTGTGTTCTTCATCAGACTTGGGTATGGCTTTGAGTTCCAGTTCTTGACCTTATTCTTTTTGTCCCAGTCTCTGTTGCTGTTTTTTGCAGTGATACATAGCATTTCCTTCCTACTTCTTGGGATCTCTGATCATGCCAGTGTCTTATCTAAGGCAGTTCTTGTCCTCCTACCCTAACAGATGTTGTATCTGCTTCATGCAAGTTTTACTGCTGCCAGTTTGCCTGTCATGGAATGGTATACCTTTTTAGGGTCCTGTTCTTTGGTCTTACTTCCACATCATATGTTTTTGTTGAGTGGTTTGCCCCTTTCTCAGCATAATCATATCTAAGTGCTTCCACATGTTCATGGTTTCTTGTCACTTCTGAATGGAAGTTGGCCAGCCCTACTCATCAGCTTCTTCTCAGAGCTGTGCAGATGGGATGATTAATCACTTTGGATAGGTCCTTCCTTCATTATCCCCACTTCTTTGTAACTCTAGGTACTCTTTGAACACCCATTGCTATTGGATCCTACCTTCTCCTCTTAGACTTCATTCTATGTAACTGGCTATTCAGACTTTGCTGTCTGCTCCTTTACTTCCTTCTGGCAAGGTTCAATAACCTTTGAATGGTAATTGCCCCTGACACCTTTCATACCTATTGGCAGGGTTCATATGCATTTGCTTCAGTGTGTCCTTCATGATCATTGGAACCTTACATGAAATCCATTGGATGCTCCTATTCACCTCCCACCCCCTTTTACTTGCTAATCTTTGTTGGTGTTAGACAAGGCTCATATGTTGGCAAAAGTTCCACTTCCTCCTCCATGGCCTGAGTTGCATGTGTTTACAGATTCTTCTTTTCAGAGCTGGGTTGGATAGGTTGATCAATGAGGGATTTTGGGTCATTGGTCTATGGAGATTTTCCTTTACATCAGGGATCTCGAACTCCTGGCTCTTCATCAGGCTTTGGATAATTTTTCTCTTGCCAGCTGCCAGTAAGTTATGATCCATTCTGACATTTCTACCAGGTAGCTTCTTTCAATCACCCAAGGGCATACTTACTCTATATATCTCACTCTAGTGAATTTGCTTACTAAATATATTTATGTCTATTAACTTTAAATGTGAGATATAAGCTCATGATGATCAACTGTACTTTAAGTTTGGTGTGTGTGTGTGTGTGTGTGTGTTTTCAATGTTTTTGCACTATACCTCTTTGTTATTGGACCCACACACATAAGTTTTTTTTTTTTTTATGGCATGTCATGTGATGGACACTCACTTTTGGTCAGTAGTCTTTCCCATCTGGATCTTGTTCATCTTATGTGTGGTGTCTGTATCCTCTCATTTTTTGATAACTCTGTCTGTATCATTGATGCCTCATCCACTGCCCTCAATCCCAATTACCTTATTTTTGGTCTATACTTCTCCATCCTCCAACCTTGGCTGTTGATACCTTCAGCCACATTTGGTCTCATCTGTTCCTTCATATTCTCTAACTTCCAATCCATTTACTTCTTTTGGTAGTCTCCATTATCCACATCACTCCACGCATAGGTCTTCTGATTGTACCTTCCTAGCCCATTGAATCTTAGTTACCTCAGTTCCTCCAACTGTACATGGTCAATCCCATTCCTTCTTAACCTGCTCCATCAACCCAGTCATAGGCACTCTATCCTGCACTCTCTGTCCTCTGTCTTCACACCTAGATTTTGTAACATCTTTGGCAAAGTCTTCAGGTTTCTCCCTCAGAGTGGCTTCACATTTAGCCTTTTCTATTTGCCCTTCTCTGGCCTTCTATCTACACAAGTGGGGCATTGACTCGGTGGTTCTGAGCTTCTCACCTAATATTTGCCTGTATCTCCATGTATCTCACATGGCTCTTTAAGAGGGGTTTTTTGGTCTCCTTGATTTTGGGTGTCAGGTGGTATTATTCCATACTTTTAATTTTTCCAATTTCTGCATGGTCCTTGCTTCCCCTATCCTTTTAATGTTGATCTATTCCTTTTGACTTTGTTGACCAATAAGGCATTTGTCACTCCTGGTTTGGTGCATTCTTGTAGCCATTCATGCCCTCACCTTTCCCTCATTTGAACCTCTATGAGTATGTTCCCCATTTCACCCCACTTTGATGGCATATTTGTTCCTTCTCCTGGCCTGCAGTTGTTGTAGGTCATTCAATTTTGCCATCAATGTTCCTAAGTTCTTGTACCACTCTTTTTCTCTCATCTTTTATCCATCTTGGTCTTTAGTTCCTACAGCCTCTGTGGCTCATGATAGACTTCTCTGTCCTGTCTGTGCCCGCCATTGTCTATTGCTCACATAGCTAATGTCTGGAATGCTCATTCTCACGTATTTCTATCTTTGCAACTTTCCTCTTCCTATTATCTTTCCTCAGTTACATGAACCAGTTGGGTTCGATGTTTGATCAAGGTGGCTTATTCCTTCTTGTCTCCTTCCTGACATAATCTTTCACATTTCCTCCCATCAACTACATTATCTTCCATTCTTTATTGTATCTCATTTTAATCAGCCATTGGAGGAGATTCAACTATAAGGTAAGTTGAGGTCTTTTCACACATTCATCTCCCACTACCTACACCACATTGCTATTTCTGCTTCCCTGAGTATTGTCTACTACCTATGACTTTGACACAGCTTTAACATCAGGTAAGTCTTTGCTAATGCTTTTTTTTTTTCAGAGGCCACTGCTTCAGCTTCATTTTGGATCTTGCTCTGTGGCAAGTAGTGCCTGGTCACTATTCTGTCTGTACCCTGAATGGGCTCCACTTAGATGGCTATAACCATTCACAAACATCAAGCTGCTTTGGGTGGTTGACCATATAGGCAACCTGCTGGATGAGTTCCACAAAAATGGCTATAACTATACATTTAGGGTAGGGTGGTGGTGTTATGCTGGTGTAGAGGGAATTATAAAATCCTCTGAATAGATGATTTTCCAGTAATGGAGATGTCCAAATTCAATTCACTCCTCCATTCGAGTGGCCTGTTGTGCCCTCATGTGGATGTCAGTACTCAGTGAATGATGTTTTGAGAACAAGTGACCCAATCATATAAACTCTTGCATAGGTTTTGGGTTGTCCATTTTTTTCCCCTGATTACTCTTCTCTGTTGTGGGTCACAGAAGGTATTCATGGCATGTGTCTCTTCTGTCATGGATTTTCCCTTGTAGGTTAATGATATGGATCATTTTGGATTTATTTATGGTCACAGAGGTCAAGTGCATGTTATGATTTTCATTCCAATTCCAGGTGACACATTCCCAGGTCCTTGACATTAGGTCGTTCTGTATATTCCTGGAGTTTTCTGATGAGTTTGTTATGAACTATTGGAATTGAGGTGAAGATGGTACAGGTCCTTACCCTATCTTCATGAGGATGTTAGTATCCAGTGATTGAGGTTTTGGATGTAGTTGACTTGCTGAGTGTAGTCTGCTGCACCCTAACCACTCTAAACCTTGGGACATGTCATCTCTTACCCACCTTCTATCACTGGATTAAGTGATTACTAATATGCATCTTTTTCACATCATCCTCTTCCACAAGAAAATACTCTCTTCTTGTTTTACTATGTCTAGTCCTATTGACCTTTTCACTTTTCATTGTAGAAATTCAAGCTAATTTTGCTAAGTTTGGAATTTCAACAGAGAGAGGGTTGAAGGTTTATAGCATGCATTCAGAAAAAGTTCATAAATAGAGTTCAGCATTAAATGAATAAAGCTAATTTCATGAGAATGAAATACATTTTCATTTAGGAAAACTGTAATGTTTATAAAACTTTTCCTAAGTGATGTAAGATAAGAATAATGGGCCTATAATTAGTGGGGCAATTTGTATCGACTTCCTTGAAAAGAGTAGTGACATTAGCTAACTTTCAATCTACTGGTACTTCTCCACTTACAAATAGTAGCACCAAGTCATTTACATATCCAATCCTTAACCTCAGTTATTGAGAGAGATATGTTTTTATTCTGAATACCAAAATTAAATGAGGTTGAAATGTAATTGCTTTTTTTATGTAATATATTTAACAATGATAGTACATTGTTAGCATTAAATGGTGTTAACTTAAGACACATTGTAATATATTACCTTTTCAATGTAGGAAAAACCATTGCACTAACTTGTGCTAGCTGCCAGAAGGTGTTGTGTGTTTTAAGAGGGTCTTGCTTGTTCATACTGGCAACATGTTGATATTGTGGTGGTCTTACAAGACTTTCATGACTTGAATTGTTGTAACCAGTTTACTACAGTCTTTAATTTAAGCAGCTACAGTTTGTAGAATATCAAACACATCTGGTTTTTTCTAGTAGTATAGAAATGGAATAATTTGAAAACACAACTATTCATCTGCTTTCAGCCTCATATTGGCCGAGTATCAAACAAAGTGTGCATGGTTGTTCTTTGCTACAAACTAAGAAAAAAGAAAGTGGATTGGAAATCACCATAACCACTGTGCCATCTGTTTTTGTAGCTGCAGAACAAAATCAGTGAGTATACTAACATAATGTCTTAGAAGAACATATTCTTTATAAATTTTACAGTGGAATTAATATCAGGAATATAATATTTTAATTAACATTTTGATCAATATGTACATGTCACTTAAAAGATACTTCAGATTTCTATGCTTTAAGTTTTATGTTGCTTTGTCTGTTAGTATGAAACTAGGAATTTGTATGATAATGGCTTAAATAAAAGAGTGTACCACAGATCTATATTAAAATTAATGCATGTGCTAAGACTAAAAAACATCATAAATTTCAATTTCAGTCATTGTACGTTTCTCTTCACCTTTACGAGTAATTCAATGTTTCAAGTTATTTTCTCAATAATCCAAAAAATTGATGTTATGTTCTAGCAAGTTGTGTAATTGTTCAGCAAATAAAATTATGCAGTCTAACTTTAAATCCAAGGTCTCATTTCACAACAGTGTCTTGAGATTCATGGGTTACTCACTAAATGAACATCATGTTTTACCCTATGCTAATTTCAAGAGGACTCCATCGTGGCTTATTTCATGTTCAACATCACAGTTACAACAATTACATTCTGAGATAGATTAGGAGCAAACTGCTCTGACATAGAACCTCTAACTAATACTAGCATCTTGAGATAAGTACTCTTCCATTTTAAGCAAACAATTTTCCATTTTATTCATTACAATATAAACATCTTACTTTGTTGAGCAAGTGTTTTTGGACTTTTTTGTAGCTTATGGTTTTGCATTGTACCTTTAGTGTTTACTATTTTATTAGCCTCATAACAGTTGTTCAGAAATAGGTTTTTTAAACTTTTTCAATAAAAGCTCTAACATTGAAAAAAGTTGCTAATTAATAATTTCTTAGTACAACCACCTTTGACTAGAAGTAGTAATAAGTAATTTGTTATTATGTATCACAAAATAATTTAAACCTCATTAATTATGTTTAGAATACATAATTAATGTGATTTAAATTATCTTAAGCTAATAAAATTCTAAATTTCTTCAAAGTTCAATATTTATAAGGTTATTTTAGAGCAAATTGCATTAATTTTGTTTTATCTTTCAATTTTCTTACAGAATACAGAAGACAGTTGTCAATGAGTCTATGGATGTTGATCATAAGTGAAAACAGGATACTTGGTTTCATAACATTTTTAACCATGGTCCAATTACCAGTTATCAGTTTCTTAATTTTATGTTTGAGATTGTCTGTTTGGAGTTCTTTTTAAAAACAACATAATTAAAACAAACTTGTTGATTCATAAGGTGAAAGTCTGTAGGTTGTCAAATTTTATGTAGAAGATTCTGAGATTTCTGGAGTTTTCAGGAACCATAAAGAGTACCGTCAATTAAAGTAAAAATATGGGGAAGACTATTTGATGGGCTATAAAAAATATGTTGTAAATGTTTGTGGTTAATACAATAACCTGTTCTAATTCCAGAGAGGTATATGAAGTATAGCTCCTGTATGAAATACACATGTAACACTTGAGATTTGAGTGATTTTGCTCATAACTCCTATACCTCTGTGAGCAAATGTTATGGTGGTTAGTAGGTTTGTTTGTTTTTGTTGTTTAGGAATATAGCTTGAAACATAGTGCAGTTTTCAATATAATCATTAAATTTTGGTTTTGCAAAATTGTAAAGGACCCAGTGTGAATGCTTTAATACTAAATAATAAGTTAAAATCAGGTGTTTATTTTTTAGCTTTAAACTTAAATATTTTTCTATCATTTAATGCTTTGAGTTTTCACACTGATATCATTAGAAGCTAGTGCTCTTAGGTTGTAAAAACCTTGTGTAAATTTTGGTTGTTTGTTTTTTGTCAGTGTAAAAGCTACTTTCTATTCATATGAGGTAAGGTAAAATACATCTGAATAAATTTTAAGATACATCGTCTATCATAAGGTAAAACTGGAGAGAAGAGTTGAATGTTAGTCGAGTCATTTACTTTTTATTAAAGCAAACTAAGATCTTCAAGTACTTAACGACAGAAGTTTTGTTGAATTTTTCCCAACTTATCTTTCTTTTATAGATTGTAAAAATAAGTGAATCTTCTATTCAACCACTATACAACTACATTACAGCAAACTGTTTTTTGTAAATGATTGGTTAATATGTTTTTGAGAAAATGAGTAATAAAGTTATGTAATGGAATATAAGAAAGTCTACATGTAAGATACAAGTCCTGTACATGCATACCCATTCAAGTATGTTAATTACTGTTCAGTTAGTTTGGTAGAAGAAACATTCGTGTTCATGAAGTGCTGGCATTTCCAATGACATAACTCCACTATTGTAGCTATTAAGGTAAATGTAATATAACATAGAATTTAGTACTTTAAATTTGATGTAAGGTAAACTAAAAGCTATCAAATCATACATCATAAAATGTTTAGAAACACTTTTTAATGTCTTTCATACTTTTAAAAGAAATATTTTTTGTACTTTAAAATAGGTTGTTGATATATACTTTGCCATGTATATAACTCTTAATGTGTAATTTCTTATTTTGTGTTGTAATGTTTGAAGAACCTTTTGCCTCGTACTAAAATTTATCTAAATTATCATTTTTAACAATTGAGTACAATTAATACTTGTGTATAAATTAGTAACTACTATAATTGTAGGTTTAGGAAGATAGTTCTCCTATATGTAGCCATTTTTACTGATGACATGGGAAACTGTATACTTTAAGAAAGTTATGTTTCATTTAGGATTTCTCTCTCTCTCTGGCAAAGAACTATGCTTTGATTATCTTTTTGTGGTATGTTACATCTGTTTAATGATATTTTGTTTCCTATAACTAACTTTTTGTTTACATACAGCATTACAAAAGTATTGTTTAGTATGTTTATGGTGATGATTGTAGGTGATATGTTTACACAAGTAATTTTTCATATGAGTGAAAAAAATTTTCCCTGACTTAAACTATTAAACTGTATTGATTCGTTATAATGTTGACATAAGTTCTGTAGTACTTGTTTGTTTGTTTTTGGAAGTTTTATAGTTAAACCTTTTTACCAAATGCTTTAATCAATATGGCTTTTGTTATTCAAGTCATCTTTTTGTAAGTAAAACACAGTATTGAAGAATATTTTAAACAGATAATAAGCAAACACCTTTATTTTCATATATTTATTTTATTATAAGTCGCAGCTTTTACAGTAAGATTTATTTTAGAACAGGTACAGAATTTTGATCACAATTCTAAAATTTTAATATATTGTTAGATTGTTGAATGTTGATTTAAATACTAGAATCTTCTTTACTGTTAAAGCTTGTATACTTGAGAGTAATTGAAATTGTGTACCTGTTTTGAAAATGAATCTTCCTTATTGTAATAGTTGTAAAGTGTAATAAAATAATACAAAACCAAATTATTAGTTTTGTGACTTTGTTACAGGTAGTGCAATGTTCACATTAGATTCATTCAATTGAAATTTTAATAATAAATATTTACTACTTCTTGGGTGTGATCTTAAATTGAAACTGATCATTGAATATTTGTGAACAGATTTTTGTTTCCATGTTACTTGGACAGTATGATTATATTGATACTCTTTATATTTTAGTGGTTGTTTTTCATTTACACATTTAACTGATATTTAAAGTGTAATTTGTGTAGTATGTTCATGCGTGGCTGCTTTTGTATCTACTTTTAAACTATTTATGTCATGAAATTATATAACTATTAATCATTCAAAACATTAAATTTCTGTCAAAATATTTTAAGGTTTGCATTAATTTCAATATATATATTTTTATTACTTATAGCTAACTCCAAAGATTTTTTGTGTAATCAACTACTGTTAATACGTGATGTTTTAATGGCATAGAATCTTATTCTATTCCAAGTCTGTTTTTAATTGGTAGCCTTTGTTTCAGTTTGTTTAGCTTTTATTCGTGTCAAAGTATTTTTCCAGTCTACTTTTCAAAGCATTAGTACCAACTAGGTTTCATATTACCAAATTGTGTTCATTTCAAAGTATTTACCTTTTTAGTATCATCAGTGTGTGTGTGTGTGTGTATTTTATGATTATTTGGATAGTGTTTTAAAATTAATGCATTTGAGTATGTTTCCAATATCATGTAGAATATATTTACAAAACACAGTACTGTGATGTTTTTAATTTTTTATTTGCTTTTAACTATGTGTATTGTAAGAATATACATTTTTAACGTTGGCATATGTATATGATCTCCTTTTATTGTGCTCTTATTTAGCCAAAAGACTGCACTTGTATCTGTTTTTTCTAAAGGCCATTTGTTTTAATACTGACAGAACATCAACACAGCTTCTCACAATATGTTGAATGTTAATTAACATTTAACTTGTAAATGGTCATTTTACCAAATATTTATTACCAATAAAATCTACCTGCCACAAAATTTGAAGATTTATGAATATGATCTTGTTTGATAAGGTGATAAATATCCAAAGAGTAGGAATTTTTTTATCACCTCACAATATTAGTACCTGTTATGTGGAATGGTATTGCTATAATTTATTATCTGTATTGTTTTATTTTGTGTACTACTGGTGTAAAACACCAGTAAGTGTACTAAATTTATAAACATTATGATCACTAAACTGAGTTTAAGTGGAATAAAAGTAAATGGATTCTTTTAAAGAAATTTTACTGGAAGTTCATCAAATGAAAGTACTATTTTAGTTCAGAAAATGTTTAAATATATAATATGAAATAATTTATGATGAACAAATGATTTGTAACAAATATAAAAGGACATGAACAAGGTAAAACATGCTTAAATAGTATAATGTTTTTCTGTATTAGTGCTATATATTCAACTTTTCTCATTTCAAGTAGTGTCATATTTATTAAGATTTCATCTCAAAATGTTTTTTTTTTTTAAATTAGTATGAATATTTAAGCTTTCAACATTTAAAATTTAGGTTGATTTTAAGATTTTAAATGTATTTCTTTGTTATGAAAATACCATAACATTAAACATTTTATAAAAACTACCATTTTAAGTTCATTTTCTACCAATGTAATATATATATATATATCTGCCCATTTATAACTGAACTGCTGAACCAGTTTTCCGTAAACCTAGCATGTATCCTTAGTGCTCACAGCAGTGACGTACAAAGGTTGGCATATGGATTTGACCCCCACTTTCATGTTGCTCCTCAAGGGTCCATATGTTTATTTTTTCATTGAATGGGTGTGTCAGCTTGTTTGTTATTTGGTAGCAAAGTAAAATTAACATTTTCTTAACTGCTGTGTACATTTTTCACTTTTTTTTAGCAATTCTTTTGTGAATGAAATGGGATGACTTTTATGCCATATGCTTGTATCAGTTCATTAAAACGTTAAAATTCCAAAACCATAATTCTAGAACTATTTTATGTGGGCATGAAATGTGATACTTAAAAAAAGAAAATTCTTTTTCATAAGAAAAATGTATATATAGTAAACATTACTAAACTTTAGTTGTTTTAGCCTAATAGCAGATATGGATGATATCAAGATATTTGAGTTCAAAAATTGTATTTTTCAAATGTTTATGCATTCTGTTTCTAAATATATTATCTTTGTCCATTTTCTGCTCTGTATCATCCTAGTCATTGTTTTAAAATTTAATGTAATAAATTCTGTTACAGTACCCAACAGTATAAATTATCAAGTTCTGTAATGTTTTGTGTTGAAACAAGCAAATAAAGATCTTCCATGTGGTAAATTTTTATCAGTTTATAGGATGATTGATGGAAATTTAAAAACCTCAAGATTACTTCAGGATTTACTCAAGTTTAAACCTTGAAAGATAAGATTTTATAGATTGATGAAACTAAAACAGGATAAGCACGTTGTTTTATTAAATAAATAATATCTAAAACTAGTTTATCTCTTGTTGTTTTAATGATTAACTTATTTACTTAAACGTAGATCTATTACTTTAAAATCACCAAATAGTTATAGGTAGGTTATAATGTAAATTAGAATAAATATATTTCATAATAAGACTTTTCGCTTAACAGCAACAGTGTTGACAATAGGCTGTTGGTATTAGGCATTGAGTATTTATTTTCTGGCTATAAGTGTAAATACAATTGTTGAGACTAGTGTAAGAGTTGATCATTCTTAGTTATGTGTGATGGGAACAATGGATGGGTTTTACTTGGAAACTCAGGACTGATATCCTTTTAAGGCAGCTCATAATAAAGGAGATACAGTGTCTCATCTAATTTTTTTATAGTCCTTTTTTTTAAGACATCTTGAAAGTTTGTTTACTTGCAGTAATTGGTTTGTTTGTTTGAAAATGCAAATCTAATTAGGTAGATGATGTGGTAATTATAGCTTGTATTTTTCAAGATGACAAATTACGTACTGTTGCAAAAAAATGTTGACACTTTGTTGCATAAAGTTGGCATCTCCTTAGAAAATAGTAGTTCTGTTTCAATAAAACAATTGTCAAACACATTTTTTGGTTGAATAGAAAACTAAAACTTTTCAAAAAAATGATTGGAAAATGCAAAAGACATGAAAAAATTTTGTCTGAACATACACAAAAACAAAATATGACAATTCAATCATTTAAAGAAAAACTTTGAGCAATTGCCCACAATTGAAACATTGTTCATAACACATTTTAATTATTTAGAAAAATTTTGGTGGTTGACTTCATTTAATTACCCAAGCTTAGTTATAATGTTTACAAAGTAAACATCATATGCTTTATCAAAGTAATGTTAAAATTTTGCAAAACTATTTATGAATAAGAATGCAGTATCAAGTTACATCGTTTTAAAGCAAGAGCCAGTAACCATGGAAGTGAGATATTGTCCTGGATCCAACAACAAGGAGATGCTTTTGTTATGTAGAGTTTGTAGGTTGAAGATTCATAATTAACATAAAGGCGTTACATAAAGTAAAGCGTAAATTGTGGAAAATGGCAGCAGGATTCCAAAAGAAATTTAAGCTTTTGTATACAATAAATATATTAGCTAATAATGACTTTCAGGAAGTTAGAAAGGGTACTATTAGGCTAAATTGTAATGCATTTTATTATAATGAATCTATTCTACTGAACAATACATTTTAACCATTAGCTTCTGCAGATGAACTATTGGAGGGAAGGAAAACAAAAAGATAGAAAAGATGTGGATGACAATGAAGTTATTATAATAGGCAATTCCTTGGCAAAGCATATGGATAGGATAGTCTGTGGGGTAAAAAGTGAGAAAACAATCAGATTATGTTACCCAGGAGTCAAGTGGAAGATATAACTGAAAAACAGGAGATATAATAAAGGATTCTAGCAAAGATGCAGTTTTCATGATGCATGTAGTGGGTAATGTAGGAAAAGGTAGGTCAGCTTAGCTAATTAACAAATACAAGAAGTTGATAAAGGATCTGGCTGTAAGTTAATTTTGTCATGAATACTGCCCAGAATTAATTATGGATGGGGGGTGAAGAGACAAGTAAGTCACTAGAACTAAATGCTAAGCTTAGGTTAGCATGTAAGGATAAGAAAGTTAGTCTGTTGAACTTGTGGGACCAGTTCAGTGGAAGAAGGAAGATTTTTTTGCAGTAGATATTTTATATTTAAATAAGATTGGAGGCTGACTTGTATGTTGCAGCTATTAACTTGGCCTTAAGGGAAGTTGTGAATAAGAGAGTGTTAGCATAGGAAATGAATATAGAATTAGTTATAAGGATATGTTTAATTGTTACTGTTGTGATGCTAGAAGTATATGTAATAAAATATTGAATTTATGGCACTGGTAGGAATAGAAGATTTTGATATAATGGGAATAAGTGAAACATGGATAAATGTGGATGATTTTGATGACACAAATTTCTTTGATATACAGGGTTATAGGTGATATAATAAGGATATAGTACTAAAGAGAGGAGCAGTGACTTTGTATGTAAAATATGACTTCCTGTTAAAGTTAAGAATATCAAAGATAATAGCAAAGAGACTGAACCCATTTGGATGTCTGTTATTAGATATAAAGGGAAAAGATTTAATGGAAATTTGTCACAACCACCAATTAAATGATACTGACAGAAATTAGTAAAACTTTATGGTGAGATCAAAATGTCAGCTGTTAATGAGATCATAAATATGGGTGAATTTGGAAAATGCTAAAGTCAAACCATGATGGAGAAAGGTTTTTGGAAACTGCTTAAGATTGATTTCTTGGAAATTACTAGAAACAGTGCTATTTTGGATTTATTGTTAACATCAAATATAGAAACGATCAAGAGGATGGAAACTGTGGAGCATATGGCTACAAGTGATTGTTGTTGTGTTAAGTTCAATGTTTATCTGCATATGGAGATAAAGAATAACAACATTTTGGTTATGAATTTCAAAGTGAAATTTTGAAGACATGCAAAAAGAATTATCTGTTGTGAATTGGGCAGCTGAGATATTTGGAGACACTAATCAGATGTGGAATATTTTAAAGATATTTTTAAATATTCAGGGTAAACATACTCCTTATAGAAAGAAAAATGTAGCTGCAAGTAAAAACCCGGTTGCCTCACAAAGAGTGAGATAAAAAACCATAAAATTTGGAAATTTAAATTGTCTGATATTACAGGAGGTTTAGAAGATTACAAAAGAAACAAAATTAGAGCATGGAAAAGAATGTATAAGAAAAGGTTAGCTGGAAGTGTAAAAAATTAAAAGGATTTATTTAAATACATTAAGGGTAAACAGAATGTTAGGATGAGGGTAGGATCCTTGAGAGATTATAAAAGAAGGCTCGTATCTTGTGATTATGAGGTGGTTGGAGTATAAAATTTGAGTTTTCATCAGGTTTTACTGAAGAAGATTTAGCAGTATTCTGCATCTTTAACAGTTAATAGATGGAAGCAAGATTGAAGAAAAGCTTCTATTAATTCTGAGCTGGTTAAGAAAAATATTCGGAAATTTGAAGAATAGAACTTTAGGACCAAATATTTTCCCAATGGTTTTGAAGGAGGTTAAAGATTGGGTATGTGAACCACTTCTAACATTTTGTTGTAAATCCTTGAATAGTGGGTGGGTGTTAGAGGAGTGGAAGTTAGTTGATGTAACTCCTGTTTTAAAGGGAGGTTATAAAAAATTGTTCCAGTAATTGCAGACCCATTAGTCTTGCATCAATTGTGAGAAAAGTTTTGAAATGTCTGATAAAAGATGCTTTGGAAAGTCATTTATCAAAATTTAGAATTTTGTTGGATAGTTAATATGATTTCACTGAGGTAGAATCATGTCTTACAAATCTTTTGACATTCTTTGGAAAGGTTGCTGCTTGTGTAGATGAGGGTAAAGGTATATATGTGGTGTATCTGGATTTTTGGAAAGCATTTGCCAAGGTACCACATAAAAGGCTTATGAAAATTATCACTGTAGGTGTAGGAGATAAGTTAGGAAATTGTATAGAAAAATGGATAGATTAAAGCAGGTGGCCCGGCATGGCCAAGCATGTTAAGGCGTGCGACTCGTAATCTGAGGGTCGCGGGTTCGCATCCCGTTGCGCCAAACATGCTTGCCCTTTTAGCCGTGGGGGGCATTATAATGTTACGGTCAATCCCACTATTCGTTGGTAAAAGAGTATCCCAAGAGTTGGCAGTGGGTGGTGATGACTAACTGCCTTCCCTCTAGTCTTACACTGCTAAATTAGGGACAGCTAGCAGATAGCCCTCGAGTAGCTTTGTGCAAAGTTCAAAAAACAAACAAACAAGATTAAAGCAGAGCATTGTTACAAATAGAGTTCATTCAAACTGGAATGATGTCACAAGTGGTATATTTCAGTGATCACTCTTAGGGTATTTGCTCTTACTATTTTACATCAGTGATATAGATAAAAGAATGGTCAATAAATTATGTAATTTTGCAGATAATTTTAAAGTCTTTGGTGTTGCTAGCTTGAAGAGAATGCTGCTGATTTACAGAAGGACTTAGATCATTTAGTGACTTGGGCAAATAAATTACAAATGGGTTTAAATTATAATAATTGCTAGATAATATGTGTGAGTTACCATAATTTTAATTATACGTATGGTTTGGATGGGAATAGCCTTAACAGTATAATGAAAGAATGAGATGTTGATGTAATTGTTGATCAGTTTCCAAAACCACCCAAACAGTGTTCTGTTGCTAGTGGTAGAGCGAATATCAATTTAAGTTTTGTCTACAGAAATACTGAATAAAAGTCTAAAGATGTTATAATTTTGCTTTTACATGTCAGTGATTAGGCTACATTTGAAATATTGTGTTCAGTCTTGGGCTCCTTACCTTAGGAAAGGCATAGAATTGTAGGAAGGGATTACTAGAATGGAGAGATTGTCTTACAAAGAGAGGTTGAAATCTCTTAAATACCTCAATCAGATCCCCTATAACTTAAGATTGTAAAGAAAATTGATTGAAAAAGATGATGCATCAACTCTTACTTAACAGTGAGAATAGCTGGGCTAGGGGAAAGCTTGATAAGTATATGAATAAGGTCTGGCTTCAATATTTTTTTTACTTTATTCACTAGTAGCTTGAGATTGGTTTAGAAGATTAACCAACAGGTCCCACGTTGTTCCAGAATGTTATATTACATACGGCTCCGAAGGAGGAGGGAAGGAACAGGACTGTGAGACAACAGTGAAAATAAGTGGAAGTAGAAGACCAGAGGTATCTAAACGCCTTTCAGAACTTATGGATTGACTCCAAAGATTTCCAAACATGGATAAAGTGAAGGAGTCTGACCCCCATCAGCCTGGATCCTAAGAAGAGTGTTCAGAGTAAGACAAATATAAAGAAAGGTAATCAAAATATTGAGGTCCGATCCTTACTAAAGGAGAAGAGATATCAAATACTGCAAGTCCAAATAATGAAAGTTTGAGAGATTACAATCAAAAGCAAGATCATCTTCAGTACGTGAAATTGCAGGCATACTGATCCCCGAATGTTAATGTTTCACAAAACGATTCTCATGAACCCAAAAATTCTGGGAATTGAAAACACAAAATAATAACTCAAAGGATCATCCCCGAGAATGGCTGGCAGGGAACCACTGGAAACGGGAGATAAGAACATAACATAAAATACCAAAAGTAATCAATTCCACTAAATGGAAGTATCCTGAAATGACATACGACTGAGATGCATATTCAGGAGGGGAAAATGGCTGTCCAGATCCAAAAGTTCTTGATCACTGAAACATTGAGCAGGTTTGATAAAGCAGTTATGAGTTTGACCTGATTGTTGCATGAGATAGGTAAACTCACGGCGAACCAGAGCCGTCATTATGGGCCAATAATCCTGCTCTCGACCCGTTGAATATGGTTGGTAATTCCGCGAAATTGAAACAGGAATGAAGACAAAATAATTTATAATTCTCCTCAAAAGAGAATGAATAATGGTAAATAACTGCAGCAGTAATAGCAGTTGTAGTCATGACCATATATTAGGTTGAGGAATAATTCGTGAGCGTTTTTAAATAATTTCATTCAAGCATTACATGCAAGACTATACAATACTTCAATGCATAAACACATTACACCCAAAACATTTATTATGATACTTTATTTCATGTAATACCTAGGTATATAGTATGCATTGTTTTAAACGAAATTGCAAGAAATTAAATGCGAAAAAATGCAGATGGTGTCGAAAATGCTCGATTTTGTCCACTTGACAGTCCATTTAATGAGCTGAAAATGAAAGCAAAATTAAAGACATATGAAAATCAAACACACCATCTATTAGAGCAAAAAACTTATCTACCAAATGATATGAAATATTTTGCGAAAGCGTTTCATTTATGAATATATTTGTTCTAACTTGAACAAATAAAACTGCTCACGAATTATTCCTCAACCCAATATAACAAAGATGCATAACTCTAATATAATTGAAACAGAGAATGAAGACAAAACTTTTTATAATTCTCCTCAAAAAAAAATGAATAATGGTAAAATGTTTTCATTAGTGCTTTTGTCACCGTGCTCCTGTGGAGGCCTGGCATGGCCAAGCGCGTAAGGCGTGCGACTCGTAATCCGAGGGTCTCGGGTTCGCGCCCGCGGCGCCCTAAACATGCTCGCCCTCCCAGCCGTGGGGGCGTATAATGTGACGGTCAATCCCACTATTCGTTGGTAAAAGAGTAGCCCAAGAGTTGGCAGTGGGTGGTGATGACTAACTGCCTTCCCTCTAGTCTTACACTGCTAAATTAGGGACGGCTAGCACAGATAGCCCTCGAGTAGCTTTGTGCGAAATTCCAAAACAAAACACAAAAAAACAGGCTCCTGTGGAACGTGTGTGATTAGAACCTTAATTTGTATTTTCTTACCTTTCAACGATTATTTTTGTGAGCCTAAATTCATTATACCATGGCTTTTACTGTCTGACGAAAGGCGTTAGCTCGAAATATCGCGCAAAATAAACTAGAATTTTTTAAATTTATTTTGACTTATCAATTCATTAACATTTAGCCCCCCGCTAGTACAGCGGTATGTCTCTGGATTTACAACGCTAAAATTAGGGTTTCGATTCCTCTCGGTGGGGTCAGCAGATAGCCTGATGTGGCTTTGCTCTTAGAAAACACACACACACACATTAACATTTATCAAAGTTTTTCCGTGTCTTCTGAAACAACACTCACAAAAAAAGATCAAAATTCATAGATTAAAGGAGAAATTTGTAGTTGAATATAACTAAATGTATGATTATATATTTTCTACTTCATAAATTAATTATCTGTGACCCACACGCCACACCAGAAACAACCTTTCAGCCCGTGATTGGTGACATAAAGCAAATTGCTTAAGGTCAGTCCTCATGTTCGGTTAGAAGATATTATTCATTGCAGATGTGATGTATGGTTTTTCCCTCTTAAGACAGAGGTCCCACAATATCTTCTGGAATATTTGAAGTGGTTAAGGTCTGTGCTAATTGATGCAACAAGATCACAAATCAACATTTAGGAAAAGCCACGGTATATGACAGGAAGAGGTGCTATGCCAAGACAGTGAAAAAGCAAATGTAACAGAATGGGGCCTGGGTGTGGTTTTTGTATAATATAACAATAATATGGGAGCTACTTTTTTTATTAAATAAAGTATTTCCTTTTCTTTTTAACTTTCATACAACTTGGATGCTTGCACACTGCCTTAACACTTTTCTGTAGACGTAATTGTTTGTTTGTTTTTTTAATTTCGCACAAACCTAGTTGAGGGCTATCTGCGCTAGCCGTCCTTAATTTAGCAGTGTAAGACAGCTAGTCATCACCACTCACCGCCAACTCTTGGGCTACTTTTTTACCAACGACTAGTTGGATTGACCGTCACATTATAGCACCCCCATGACTAAAAGGGTAAGCATATTTGGTGTGACGGGGCTTCGAACCCGTGACCGTCAAACTACGAGTCGAACGCCTTAACCCACCTGACCATGCCGGGCCGTAGACCTATTTAACGTAATACAAATCAACTCAATTAGTTAAAGTAACCGCAATAGCTAACACACTTGCTGATCAACTATCATTTTAGAAAAAAACTTTTTACACAAACGTGTTTGTCCTTTCAGCCATGTTATAATGATTCAAAAATTCCATTATTCGTTGGTGACGAAGTAGCCCAAATGTTGGCGGTGGGTGTTGATAGCTGGCTTCATTATATCTACCATTACACTGCTAAATTAGAGGCGGTTAGGGCAGATAGCCTTTGTAGAGCTTTGGGTGAAATTTAAAAACAAACAAATCGTATTTATAAACTAGTTTTGAATGTGTTAGAACGGGAGGAAGAAAAGCAACAGTGTCCGGGCACTCCTGGTTATATGTAGGATCTTGTACGGTCTCGAATGATTTAAAACCAAATATCTATCAAGTTAGTTTGTTCATTCTTGATAGCATACTTATGTCATAATCTTAGTTTTCTACAACTATAGGCCTATCTTATTAAACTTTCTGTACATAAAGTCATAGTTTTCTCTAGCAAATGTTTAAATTAATACATTAAAAATGTTACTTAGTATAACAAAAAAAACACACACACACACACATGGTTATTCTTTCTCGTAAAATAAAGATTAAAATGAGTTCCTGTGAATCTTAAATTTGAAATAATCCGATCATGTTTCATTTCTGTAGTATATAATTAACTTACGATCTTTTTAGCTTTTTTCTTTTAAAACTTAAAACCTTCATCAACCAGGTGGCCAAATTGTTGGAGTTCTATAAATAGGGAAGAGAAGGAAGTGTTTACTGTTTCGAAATATAAGTACGTGTGATAGAAGTAGAGTAAGTAAGAAAATGAGTTAGTTGTGAGAAGTGTATTTAATATAGCAAAATTATATTACAGACCTTCAGCCGTTTAAGTTTGAGAACCTATCAGCGATAGTATATTTTATTTTGAAAATAAATTAATCATAAATTTAATGTAGACGTATGCTACGGAGTATAAGTTATATTAAGTTTAAAGTTGAATTTTCAATTTAAGACGGTTAAGTTAAACTCGTTTGGAAAGAAGTTGTTTTGTATTTTACAAATTACCAATCATATTACTGAATTATTACGAATAGGACATACTTTGTAACCTTAAAACTTGATAAGGTTAAGGCTGTTATAACTTATACACTTGCAATACGAGTATGAAAGTTTGAAATGCAATTCAGATTTAAAACAGCGTAAGCCTACGATTACGTCGGATTGTTGTTTAAATTGTAAAATGATAGAAAACATTAATTTTGATTAGTTGATTATTTTTATGACATAATTGGCTTTATCATAATCTTGATTATTCAAATAAACTCAAAGTTACTGAAATGTTGGAGTTTTAATATTGTATGTGATTTCGCATTGCCATTTTCAATTTCAAGGTTATGCGTTGTAATTGGTTATGGTCATGACCCGCAAAATAACAAATTAATAAAAATGGAAGTTTAATCATTAGTATTTTTTATTATTCACGCTTTACAAGTTGCGTATGTGAATATAGATTAATTAAATATAATCTTTTAAATGACCTTGGGGCTGTAATGGTTAATTGATTACGTAATTTTATTTATCTCCCAGTTTTATCCTATTGTTATTCTGCATACGCTTATAAATTTCAATAAGAACCCGTCTTGCTTTTTTTTTTTTTTTTTTCAAAGGTAAATAAGCTGTTCCTAATCTATTTTGGTGAGCTAACTCTTCTATCCACAGAATAACCCTACTGCTAGTACCTTTCTTTTAAACCCTTTTAAGTAAGTCAATATTCTTATTTCAGTTAGGAAACCCAAACTATCCAGTATTCTAAATGAGGCCTAACCAGTGGCTTGTAAGTTGTAGAAGGAAATAATTAGGCCTAGCAAGCAGTGCACATATTTTGATGAATAAATTGTATAAGTGTACTATAAAATTTTATTGACTTCACTGCTATAAACAGAGCATATTTTTTAATACATTGATATTGCAACTCTTCACTCAATGGCTCAGAAGTAACGAAAATGTATTACCATGTAATTACTACAGTTAAAGGTCATTTGCCAATAAATGTCTAATCTGACCCAAGTCATTATGTATTACCTTGACATCCTAATTAAACTTAGGACTCTTAGGTATTGTATTTGATGTACAGAGATGACTTCAGTGATCAGCTGAGAGTAAACTTGATAAATTTGTAGTAACTTAAATTATTGAAATAAATAAAAATCTATCTGTACACACTTTTTAATTTTAGTTTATACATTGTATTTTGTTTTTGATTCAATTGTTGAAACATCTGTTGCTTGTTTTACTATGACAGCTAGCTGTTTTTTGTCTGAAGAACAAAATTAATTTTGGTATAATTCGTGCATATGTGATCATGAAAGAAACATATCTTCAAGTATTTATTACTATATTAAAAGTATATACGTGCAAAAGATGTACTGTACAGACCTTAAGTAATGCATTCATTTGAAATGTGAATATTATTCCACATACAAATACTGTTAAGTATCAACTGTGGAATTTCATCTGTTACTAATGTCCAGAAACTATTTTTTACATTCACACAATAAACTTGATTGAAGTAATACACATTACATAATTATTTACATTATTTAAGGTAACTATATAAACCTCTAATGTTGTAAATCTATGACCTTTTTGTGCCCATAACCATGAAGAAGCATTGAAGTAATGAATTGTGTATATGAAGAGGAAATGTGTATGTCCTGATAATTGTTTAATTAATCAAAAGCGGAAATTGGTGGAAATTTTAAACAAAATTTTTGAAATGTGTTATTTACCATTAAAACCCACTATAGGACAGTTTGTTGTGCACAGTTGGAATTTGCACTTAATTTCATAAGATTGTGTGTCAGTGTGTATTTATCTATAATAGTACTTTGCAGGTATACTCATGAATAAATGTTTACCTGGTATTTGTATGTTCACTTACAGTAAGTATCAGAAAAGAAAAGAATGAAAACTTTTGCAGTTTTGGTCAGTCTAGCCATTTTAACATTAGATGTACATTGTGCAATTGAAAATGAAACAACTAGTACTGATTATGTGACAACAGTTGAACCAACTTCAACAGTAACACCCACCCCTGAAGAATGTAAGTATTTATGTATTTTCCAAGTTTATCAAAACATCAATTAAGACAAAAATTTCAGTTGCAGTTGTGTACATGGAATTTGTTTCTAGTGTAGCTTAATTATAGAGAATTAGAAGAGCAAAAATAACCATTGCTTACAAACATTGTCCCTAGTTACCACTAGCAGATGTATAATATAATTCTCTTTTTTTTTGATAAAAATTACATTTTGAATTATATGAAATTGAGTTTATTTATCAGCTTTATACATTTTCCTCTTAAAGCATCTCCTTGATCTAAAATGGTGTTTCTAAACCACTTTATTTTGATCTTAAAATACAGTTTTTGAGGAATTTCATGGTAGTCCTTTTACTATTCTCATGTTATTCACACAAATAAGACAAAATTAGAAGAATTATCAGCAGGATAGACAAAGTGCAATGCCATGGGCAAACAAGTTGTGACTATATCTCAATAACCTCAGTATATATATCTGGTTCATGGCACAAACTGTTATGTAGTATTGTATGTATATAAAAGTTTTACATGTACTGTTTCAAACAAATTGTCAGTTTGTAACACTAGATTGCTATAGTACATGTATGACAAGTTATGAAGCTTAAGTGTATAGATCTACAATACCTATAGAAATACTGAAACTCAACTGAAGAAATTTACCATGAAAAAGGGTTTTTAGTTATTTAAATGGGGAAGATTAAATGCTAAAATAAGGGAATTATAGTTTAATGTACCATACATGTACAAATAAAATAATACAATGATTGTAACACTGCCTATATCTGCAAATTGGGCAAGTTCATGTTAGTTAGAAAGACCCATTGGAAAACAAAACAAAACATTATTCATTGGCCAAAAAAAGGTTAAGTTTTTTAGTTTCATTGGACTGCAAGATGATTGAAATAGATCAGGGGTTCCCAACCGGTGGGCCTTGGCAGGGGAGTCACGTAGCCTTGTTAGAAGTAGCTTGGGATAACATTAATTTTATTTCATCAATTACATTTTCATGTCGTGAGTGCCAAAAGGTTGGGAACCCCTGAAATAGATAAATAAAAATACTGCTTCAATGACTCAAAATCTAGTGATTTTTTTACCCATACCAGCTGTTTTTAAATATAATTTTCTCTATAAGTGGGTTTTCTTGTTGTCATTGTATGACAACATTTAAATTCTTATTATATTACCTTATTGGTATTTGGTCTTGTAAACAATTTTTAAATCAGGTTTTAAATATGTTTATTCTTTTTGGTTAGAACTCTGCTTTTGACTGATTATCTTTGTTTTTCTGCTTTTATACCTTACCTCTGGCTTTTGGAACAATCTCAGATATTGCAGGTCTGACAGTAGCAAAGTATTTCATAAAACTTATTGTTGAAAGTCAAGTAGATTAGTACTTTAATTCAGAAACGAGTATTAGTTTTAACAATTTTCATAGAAGGTATAAAACATCTTAGTGTAAAGAAAGTGGTTTTCAAGAGGTTATTCATTACTTTCTACCTTTTTTTCATATATTTTTAAGAATACTGCACAAAGCATTGAGAGGTTGGTGTTTTTATGTGCATTTAATAGAAAATAGTGTGAAATAGAAGCAACTCTTATTAATTTTTACAGAAATAAAACTTGTGTTGAAACAAAGTTGGTATTTCAGAACCATGTTCATTTGTTTGTGTTCTTATAAAATTTTTCCTGCTAGCAGTTGTATGTCAGGCAAAGGCAAAAAACTAAAGTTCAAAAGTAAGTTTTTAAATCTAATAGAATCATGAATTTTGATAAACAGAATATTTTGTGTATATAGCAGCTGAAAATCTGAAGTATAAGATATGTCCAGAATTATATTATTTCACTTGCTGTATTTTTCAAGATGTTTTTGAAGTCCTTACAAATCTTTACAGGGTTTTTGCTCATTATTGAAGTGAAGTAACACAGTTGAAATTACCAAAATTGAAATTATAATATATAATTAAAGTTTGTTTTTATTTTGAACAGTCTGTGCTCAGCACAATTCTTCATGTAATGACTGTGTCAAGTCAAGTGCCAAGGTTAGTAACACTGTAGTTTCATCTTTAAAATTATGTTGCATAACTATTATGAGTTGGCAGGCACTTACTGAATTATCTTTTTTTGGTTATTGCATAATAACTTCATAAAATGTGACCATTTTGTTAAAGTTCACTCCAATTGCTATCAGGAACCAAATTGAATTTTTTGTATTTTGAACACAACTGACAATAAAAAGTTTTTTGCATTTTTTATTGAAACTGAAACATTAGGTGATAGTCATGAATATTATACAGGTATGGTTTTGTTAATAGAAAATAAGTTACCAATTGGTATACTTAGAAAAATCAAATATGTAACTTTTTTTAATGATCACCATATTTACTGTTCAAGCAAAAGCACCTGTTTCCAGTGATGGAAAAACTTTTGAGTTAAAATTATTTCATAGACTTAAAAAAAAAAAAAAAAAAAAGACAATTCTGTTGCATTCTTGGTTTCACCCAGAACCAAAGTTGAGTTTCTTGTACTGTTCAGTGCAAAAATTAGTTCACTTGTGCTAACATCAATTCAACAATATTTGGCAAATCTTGTATTTTTATTATTCAAGTTATGTCACATTTTTAATTGTGAATAATGATGTCATTAATTCCTAACCATTTAGTGTAGATGAAATGAAATTTGGCATCAACATTACTTGTTCTTTTTATCTCATCTTTTCAAAAGTGAATGTTGAGCTTTACTTGTATGTGCAACTTTTCAAATGTAGCACAGGAAGTAATTACTTTAAATGAGACAGATGAATGCTCAGAAAGATGTCACATGTGCAAAGATATAAAATGTAATAATGAAATAATAATGAAAAAACATTTTCATAGCTTTTGTCAATTGATTTATACTTTACACAACCACTTTATACAACCACAAACCTGATGTAGATATAAATTGTAGAACTATTTCATACATTTAATCAGAAACAGTAGTATCTCATAGGGGCATTTTTTAGCCCTGTAGTAGATCTCTAGGTTTTGGAACTAGTGAACTGGGTACATATTAACATCACCTGCACTTTAAGCTGTGAATATATTTTAACAGAGAGCCAATCCCTTACCATGGATAATAACTGATTGTCTTCTCCTTCTCTGGTCAGTAGTTCAAAAAGTGATTGAGATATTTTAAACAAAAATATATACAAGCATGAGCTTAGACATAATAGATGGAATACTTTTCTAGGTAAATGTTATCTCTCCAAATATTTATCTGATTAAAACTAATTTATAATGGTAAGTTAAAGGTTTATTGTTTGATATTATTAACAAATTGTTCTACTTGTTTAGTGCTATTACTGCTACAAAAATGAACAATGTTCCTACTATCCATACAGCCATCTGGTGCCTAGGTATGATGAATGTGGATCTCTTGGCGACATGGCATGGGGGACTTGTCTTAGTAAGTCCTTTTACCTTTCAGCCAATTTTCAACTTTATCAATTTATGCCTGTTTATAGTTTAGTAACTTTGTGAATGATTAAGTTTTGAGATTTCTTTCCACAGACTGATGATATATAATACTTGGAACTTTTTACCTTTATTTCAGAGATCTTAGAATAGGATTATTTTCAACTGAGATTGACATTTGTAATGAAAATTTGAATTTCTTCACCATTCTGTTGGCCAGTACTTCTCTTTAACCCTCTTGCTATGGGCCACAGGTTAAAGGTTGTCATTGTGTTTGTTGACTTACATTAAACATTTTATTGAACTACAATTTTATGCATTTGTCAACAAGTTTGGTACCAAATTGAAGATTAAATTCAAATTTTAGTATTGTATATTGCACAGTTTCTTATTTTAAAAGTAAATATTAATTTTTGTCTTGTTTAAATTAGGTGAATGTGGCATCAAATTACAATATCTGTAGTTTTGTACGAATTAGGAACTTGCTGATATTAACAAGCTAGAATATAAAATAAGAACCTCCCATATTTTCTATTTGCTGAGACATCACATGTACTGAATCAGTGCTCCACTTGCCTTTATTTTTGTAATTGGTCCCTTATATACATGTATTTGCATATATGACATGAGTAACCAATCAAAAACTCAATGTCCCCATAATGTCTTTCTCAGCTATTTTCAAGTGTTAGGACACTATCTTATTCTTTTGAAACAAGATTTTAAAGGGGTTGTTATCTTTAGTCTGCTCAAAATTTCATATTTTTTTAGACCAAAATTGTATTAGTTACTAAACTTCATAAGTTGTAATTGACTTCTATGGTATCAATGTAATAATTTACAATTTTTTGTTTACTCAAATGTATATACAAAATCTTAAGTTTGTTTCCCATCCTCCATGTACAAAATTTCTTAAGGATCAGCAAACTATAAGAAGCAGCAACTGAATACAAAGGTTGTAACAAGATGATTGTTTGCTTTACTTCATCATTTACTGTTTCATGTGTTAAGAAAAAGACGTTTAACTTGTTTGTGAATAGTAATAATCTACACAATATATCTTGTATAATAATTAAAATGTGGATCTATTTTACAAAATACTCGTTAACTAAAACATAGCCAATACAAGGCACTGTGTAAAAGCTAAAGATCAGTTTTATATTGTTGGATGTGGTAACATTAGTGTATGGGCTGCATCATTGTAACTTCTGTATTGTTAGCCAGGCACACCTCAAAGGTCAATATAATAAATGTTTAATGTTACAAGATTTTAAGCTATTTAGACAATCTTTGTTGTTGTTGTTTTTTGTTGTTTTTTTTTTGGTATAATTTGTAGTCATTTTAGAATGAAAAAAGATAATATGTATTTATTTCCTAATTTTTTATGGTGGATACAAGGTAGTGAAATTGACACTCTGTAGTTAGGGTAGAGAAACAACAGACAAAATATAAAGTTTTACTGTAGACAAATGTTTGAAATGTATTTAAGATATTCCTTAGATTATACAAATAATATTTGAGATTTTTGGTCATAAGACTAGTATTTGACAATGATATGAAAAAAATCACTCAGAATTCAGATTAGTAACAAAACTCTATTTCCACAAACAGTTATGTAGTAAAAATTACTTCATTAAAAAGTCTGAATTTTTGTGCACAAAAGACTTGGAACTAATAATAATAAAAGTCCACCAAATTTTGTGGAAGTACACACACATAGCATTAAAAGTTATGGTATAGATACTTAACATGTTCAAGTATCTATGTGAACTTGGGTATTTTATATAGAGCCTGTCATGAAAGGGTTAAAGAATAATATCCTCAGATAGTATTTTTGCTTGAGATTTGTAAAGAGATACTAAACTGAAGACATAGTGTAACATTGAACAAATCCTACCATTGGAATGGTTTAACCATATTTAAATAATTAATATTTGTTTCAGAAATGTGAATTGGCTTAAAGCATATTTAAATGACTTGTAGCAATTGTGTAATTACATACTTCAGAACTATAATTTACAGTATTTATATTCTCAGTTTGGTTGACCCTTTTATTAACCTAACATAATTATCCAATAAATTTTTAAGCTTTGTAATCACTGAAAAAAAACCAAAAACAATTTGAACCAGTTATGTAAAAGCACAGGTTTAAGTCTCTTGAACTTACTCTTAACTCCATAGACTCGTTGTGTAGGTTGTTTTTAAAATGATTTCTGTGTATAAAATGTGTTAATTTTTCATCTTAAATGCACTTGTTTAATTGATCAATATGCTTGATATTAATTACTAAACTTTAGTTGAATAAATTTGGATAATACTATTCAAGCCTAAAATAAATTTTAAAACAAAAACTTTGTTAAGTTAAAGCTTTTTAATCTTAGTGTGAAAAGCATTATTTTTTTCTTTTAGTCTTAATTTTTATATTGATCAAACATATTTTTTATTCCAGTTAACTTTGAAGTCCTTATCATAAGTCTTGAGTTATTGGAGGTGTGATTTTCTTGGCCATTCTTATTTGCTGCTGCTGCTGTTGTAAAAGACGGAGGAAGAAGAAAATGGATAAGGATGAAGCTAAATGGAATCATCAACGTGAAGAAAGAAAAATGCGGGCTGAAGAAAGGTAGTGTAAATTTTTGTGTTGTGGTACATATATAGTTACGTATCTATCTTATTTAAGTGTATCACTTAATATTACAGTTTCTCTCATAAGTCTATGCAGAATTTTAAACATATCTTTGTTAGGACTACTTTAATTAGCAATAAGATAGGAGTGAAAAATATTAAGTAGGTCTGGAGAAGAAAAAGTTATCTTCCAACTATAAAGAACTAGGGCTGAACATACAACTCATGAGAATTCTTGGAAAGTGTTTTAATTCTTTGGTAAAAAAAAAGTCTTCCATGTTCCTAAAATGAAAAATTTAATCTTGGTAGGTCAATACATAAAGAAAAGTAACAGATTTCACAAAATGGCAGTATAGCATGAAATAGCTAACTTTGATGCATATTTTAATGTATTATTATATATACAACAGCAATTTACCAATTTTGTTTACCAAGACTTTTGCAGTTTTTTCGTGAATAAGGTTGTTGCAACTTTGGTCTCACCCAAAATTCACCTGTTATCAGTTACTCTGCAAAAAGTGTGATGTGGTATTGTATTAAAATACAATTACATATTCAGTGTATTAAATGCGTTGCTACTAGATAATGAAAACAAAAAATTAGTTTTATAATATAAACTAGTAATTCGTCTTTATTCTCAACTAAATAGACATCGTTTGATGGTACAATTAATCTTCGTTTTAAACGCACCACAAAATCCTCTATAAAACAAGTCAAGCAATTAACCCTCTTAAACGACAAAAGCAAAACAAACTCCACCACAGAAAACTGCATAGAAAGTTGTTTTAGTTCTGTCTTGGAAGAGAGAATCTTGTTCAGCAAAGTGGTACATCTTCTGTATTTTTTCTAGTCACATCCTTTGAGGTGAATTCCTGTATGTGGTGAGACAACCTCCCAGGGAAGATTTTGCTTTCACTTTAATTGCTCTGGAATCTGAACATTCATCAACATGTTTGTTGTATGTGGTGACCCACAAAGGGGGGAGGAGAGGATCCTAGTGGCTGAGTGGTGTTTGGAGCATTGTAGTATGCCATATTGGCCCTGAATTCCTGCATGTGTGGCCTCCTCTAGGGTTATTTGCCTGGTCCTGTTGGCCTGAGGTGAACTGAGTTTCAGTGTTGGGCATTCTAAAAGGGTTTTGTGGATATTGTCTGGTGGTGGTATTTGGGTACAGTGCTTACAAATTCATGGTGTTGCTCCAGTGTCCTTTGGCACTGTAGTGCATCCCCTTGTAGGATCCCATGGTGGGTGGAGTCAGTAGGCACTGAATCATTCTTGTATTGTTATGGATTCTCCCAAATTCTCAAAGAAATAAAACATAGTAAAAAAACATCTAATTGGTAAATGACCATGTTTTGAAGACTGACCAGCAATCTACATTCCAGCTTGGTGGAAACAGTTATACCAAAACACAGCAGACTGCTCTTGAATTCAAAGACCTTTGGTGATGTTACTCCCATGCTACTCTGAACTTCTGATAAGGAATTATTAAGAGGGATTTGAAGAAATTCCCTGAGTTGAAAATCCTCATTGGTTTCTTCAGCCAAGGAGTTTCTGCAGGGTGAAGTATTTCCATCCATAAAAAAATTATGCTGCCTATGAGGGCGAGTTATCTGAACAACAAGGTATGGCCAAACATTCCCAACCCCCTAAAGTGTTTCTAGTGTCAGCCATTCATTTTTTTGAAAGCATTTTGTTGTGTTTGCTTGTTTTGGTAGCAAAAACCATGATGCCTACGAGTGTTAACTGGACCCTTGCTGTATTAATTGTGGTGGTTCCCACCACTCTTATGCTAAGGGAGCAGAGGAGAAAGAGGTACATTGTTTAAAAATTAACACTTCTTATCTGGAGGCTTGGAATTATTGGTTTCCACTCCATCACAGACACATGCTGCTGCACTATGTTCCACTGCTACAGTAGGTGTGCAGACAGCTTTCAGTGGATAAATGAGTTGACAAGTCAATGTCTACTCCTGTCTCTTTTCCCACAGTCACTTTCAGTGACTATCTCAAGGTTCATCTGTTTTGGCACCAAGATTCAGAACAGTTATTTGTTAATGCCCTCAGTCATTGGAATCTACTTTTACTGACAGAGATCTGTCCATCTGACCCAGGGCCCATGGAGGTTGACAAGACCTCCCTCTGGTAAAGAAAAAGTGTGATCATAAACAGAATGATTCTGTTCCCAGTTCTCCTCCACTTAAATAATAATTGATACAGTGGGACTGTCAAAGAATTTGTTCTAATTTGGATGACATTAAGGCATTCTTATCATTCCGTGTGTCTTCCCTTGTAGAAAACTTAAGTGTAACCTGTTGATGTTGCTGCCTTTTGGCAGTTTTCTTTATACTGGAATGACAGGTTGTGTAATGGGGAGGGGTGGCACTGCTGGTTGAACAGCATGTACCCACCTTGTCTGTACCACTCTATGCCCTTGGAGGTAGTAGCCATTTGTATTTTCTTGGGTCGTACCATTACTGTTCTCTCTTTCTGTCTCTTGGAGTGACTTAGGATCAATTAAACATTGATACTCATATAAAACAGTTGTTGTCTCCCTTTTTCACCTTGGGAAACTTCAATGAACACAGTTCCATCCAGGATGGTATTAATATTGATGTGAGGGGCCATTCCATGGAGCATATGCTCTCAGATCACAATCTCTCTCTTCAGTACTTGTTCTTTCACTTTTTGTGCACCTAGTCAGTATTTTACTGCTATTAATCTGTTTATCTGTTCCACTTCATTTTTTTTTCCATTTTCTCAGGAGGTTGACAGTGACCCACAGAGCAGTGATTATTTTCCTTCTGTTGTGAGGGCGGTTGGCTGTTGTCAATGACACCTGACCTAAGTGCCATGGTGCAAGATGGACCAAGTTGACTGGATCATCCTCACCACTCTCTCTTGATTAGATTTCACTTTCATTAATCTTTTCTTTTAAAATTTGCATGGAAGCAGTGTCTGTTCTATTTCCAAACCCTCAACTCATTTCTCAGTATTCTCATCCATTGTGGTTTCCCAACAGGCATGAAAGTCTCAGAAATAGGCCTAGAATATCTTTTGCAGGTATCCCACTCTTCACACCCATGTTATTTCCTAATGGGCCTGTGTCCATGCTCAGCAGGTCAGACATTAAAGCCAGAAAGAATCTTGGACTAAGTTCAATACCATTATCTCTTCTATCACCACTTTCAAAGTCATTTGGGACAAGATTTGGAAAGTCAATAAGAAGTATGTTTCTCCCTTTTCCCTCGTGCTTTCCAATGGCCAGGATATTGCTGATGTTCAGAGCATTGCCAATATTCTTGAAGTGCTTTTCTTATCACTCTAGCACTTTTGTTTCTTCCCCTGCCTTCTTGACCAACAGGTCTCAGCCATAGTAATTTCCTCTTTCCTCTCAGATTGATTGTCTCTATGATTATAATTTCCCCTTTACATTAGTGGAACTTCAGCTTGCTCTTCATCAGTCTGGCAGTACATAAGTTAGACCCAGTAACATTCACTGTAAGATGCTGTGCCATCTTTCTCCTGTTTTTTTTTGCTGTTCTTCTCATTGTTTTTAACTGGATCTGGCAGAAGAGTTTTCCTGATGTTTGGTGCAAGGCGATTTTCGTATCTTTTTTTTAAGCCTGAGAAGGATCCCAAGATTCCTCTAATTATTGTTAATTTCTATGACTGTTTGTGTAATATCTCAGAGAAGATGATTAATGCATGTTTTGTTTCATTTCATGAATCAAAAAGCCTCCCCTCACCCAATCAGTACCTAACTGCAGAGAAGCCTTCCTCAAGAGAACATCTTGTTTGTCTTTAATCTTGAGAAGGCTTATGACACTACATGGAGGTATGCCATTTTGTGGAAATTCCATTCATGTAGGTTGCATCACCATTTATCCATTTTTATTAGTAACTCTTTAATTGATGGGCAATTTCAAATCTGTGTAGGTTTGACCCTGGGGTCCCTCAGTGCTGTGTTGAGTGTCAGTCTTTCAGTATCAATATTAATGCTATCACTATACTACCTCCTCCTACTGTTGCAAATGGGCTTTATTTTGATAGCTTCCTCATCTCACATTGGTTGTTGAACATGAAGTTTGTTGAGCAAAGCTTCAGACTGCCCTCAATCACTTGTTGAAGTGGACCACAGTAAATAGTTTTTTTCCAAATCCATTTGCATGCACTTTGCCATCAGTAGGGTTTACAACCAAAGCTCTGTCTCAATAATATTGTTCTTCTCATGGTCCCTGAAATTAAAGTACTAAGAAAATCTTTTTAAAGGCCTATAGAACATTAAAATTATTTTAGGATTTTTTTCAGTGTTAATAAACCACTAATTGAACTTGCAGGATTATTGTAACTTAGGTAGCAGCAAAAGTGTTTTTCTGATACAATATAAAAGTGAAATAAAGTGGTGGTAGTGATTAATTTTGAATAGTAAATGTCTTAAAAAAAAAAACAACTCAGTGAAGAATAAATTCCAGAAACATCATTAAAGTAGTAATTCACCATATAATTTATCAATGTTTATGAATATAGTGTTAAAAGTATATAATTCAACAAAACAACCTGTCAATACACCATGAGTTTTTTACACGTTTTGGTGGATGTCATGTTGTTAGGGTAAGTTACTTTAACTTGCAAGCAGTGATGATAGAACTTACACTTGATAATTACTGTTTATCCAAATAATTAAAATAACATTATCTCCAGTTTATTTAGACTGTTTTTGTTAACAGGAAGAAGGAACGACAGAGTAAGACTGATGAAATTCGTCGTAAATATGGTGGGTTCTGTTCCTTAATATCGTCTCGTAGTTAATCATAAGTCACAAAAAGTAGGAGTATGGTTATGTGTATAGCAAGTAAATTCTGGTGACACTTATTGTAGTTACTTCACAAAAGTTGATCAGTTGCACGGAATGAACTTTTTTGTTCAGTGTTTCATCAGGTGAAATACATAAACTGAGGTTAACTGTTAACCTTGTTTTTAGCTAGGTAAACGTGATTGAATGTTGTGAAAAAAATGAATGTTTTACCATGTGTACTGATTAAAACATTTTACATTTTGTTCTGTATTTAATTCATGTTTTGATGACTGGTTGTCAGTCTTAATAAATGGTAACTTTAAGGATGTTTGTTTTAAGCTTGCAGTTATAAACCCACACCTGGGTTCACTTATTTTACATTTACTCTCGAGTAGTAGTGGAAGAACAAATTATGAGCAGATCTAAACTCGTGCTGTATTACATATTGACTAGTGTTCAATAGAGATGAGTAAAAGCAATGCAATAACTCATAAAGTACAATACATTTTCACCTAAGTGTTTAATTTATTACATAACCTTTATTCTCTTGAGTCAAGCATTTTGTATAGTTTGAATTTCAAACTGAAATTCTCGGTACTGTCTTATAGTAGAATAGTAAATGCTGTTAACAGGAATGTATTGTGATACTTCTGATATATCAGACTCCTCATTGACAGTGAAATAGTATTAGATTAAATTAATTGGAATAAATTGTATTAAAATATTTCTTGACTTACCTGATGTATAATACTAATTATTAAGCACTTTGAAGAATTAATTGTGCTTTAATTTGTACAGACAAATGACATTCACTATGTCAGTTTTACAGAATCACTGTCAGACAGATACCCAGTTGTATTTGTCTGGTACCCTTGATCAAAATATTTGGTCATAGGACATATGGAACTTTATGTGCACAAGAAAGTATATATCATGAAAGAGCATCAACAACAGTTGTAGTTTTCAAAAAATGCAGTATGAAGAAAAAGCAGATACAATGATTTTTTAATAGAAAATGTGTTAGTTTTGAAGTAAATATTTGCATAAGTCCTGTACTAATTTTAATGTTAATCCAATGTTAAAACTAGAATTAGTGAGCAGATACATTAAAGTAATATAAACTAATAGTTGAATAATAAAAAAAAAATTTGATCTAGAAGTAAATGTCTTGTACAGTTGAGACTTGTATAAATAAAGCACCTAAAGTGTTATTGAAAAAGACAAAACTGGTTAACTGAGTGAATATGGCTTTTTTTTTTTTGTTTTATAAACTTAAGTAACTCATCCTTTCATGATTATATTGACAGTGTATTCATTAAATAACTAAGTTGTATAATTTCCTTTACCGAAAATTTGTGAATTATGTTGCCATTGTCAAAACATCAAATATACACACACATACACATATTGAACATAGAAACGCACAAGTTGGGAACATAATTTGCTTCAATAACTGTACAGTTCTAGAGGTCAACACTATTTTGCAAGTATGCAAAATTATATCAAAATTAAAATATATATCCTGATCTGTTTCAATAAATTTTTATCTTCAGGAATTTAAAAGTAGATCATTTGTAAAATTCATAAGTGTCTTGAAAGGTTATTTAACCATTAATGGCCTGCAATGTTAATCTATATTTTTAAAGAAATTGAGTTTATGAATCAACCATCTACTTGAAGAATGATAATTTAAGACAACTATTAACTGAATATAAATTCTATGTACTGTTTTGTGTGTGCAAGTACCACTTTTTTATGCAGTCAAAAAGGGTGTACAGTAACATTCAGTTTGTGTATCAGTTTAAAAAATGTTTGTACTTACATTAAAATAATGACACTAAACAAAACCAGAGGGAAGCTTTCACATCGATATAGTGGTAAACTAATTCTTTTGTTCTCTAGGGCTACTAGTGGATTCAGCAGGTGAGAAATTAAAAGATTGTTTTGCATGAACTGTTGTTATTGAATGTCTAGAAGCATGAGAAGGCGATGGTTTTAGCTGTGTTATAAGTGTCGTTAACTTTTTTTCTCAGCATGCATTTTGTTAAACACGAGATGAAGTGCAGCGTGCTTCTCACTTCAAACACATGGTTGAGTATATTGATTGCATGTTGATCTAATATCAAAACTGTTTCTGGATATTCAATAGGGTGAGATTATAGGTAATAGTTCTATGTATAATATTAAACTTAAGTAATAAACAATGTAAATATTAAGCTGAAACAAACAGTGGTTTTTTTGTTTTTTTTTAAGTATTGATGATAGAGACAAGGAATATATCATACCTTGTTTATCATAAGGTGAAAGCAGTTGTAATATCAGTTTAGAAAAAAATTATAGGCTGCATACAAATGTTTGGTATTAGCTTTCTTGTCAAAATTACCTGCACTAAAGATTATACAAGTACTGCTATCATATAGTATGTTTAGTATATACATCAGTGAATTTGAAAAAAAGTTATCAAATTTCATTGTCTGGGTTTCTTGTGGTTCAGCTGTTCAATATAGGGGGTAGAATTCAATAACTTTGGAAAACAGTTATCAGGTTTCAGTCACTGTGCAAAGCAATGTGACTGTTATGTTCCAAATTATAAAAGTTATAAATCCTGAACTTAGATTGGGTTCACTAATTTAAGTGCTGTATAAACAGACATGATAAGTATTCAGGAGTTGTGATGGGTGATTTTGTTTGATTCTTGAACATAAAATATAAGTGACTTCTGAATACTGACAATAAGATAAACCTTTGAAAACATGTTAAACAAAACAACCAATATTTAAATATCAATTTTGAGTTTGAATATTTGTTAAAAATAACCTTCTTTGGATAACTTTGTATTTTAACTCTAATATTGTCTAATTCAGTTTCACCAACCAACTTTTGCTAACTGTCATTGTGGTGTGCTGTGTATGTTTGATATAATGATATTAATCTCATTATATGTTGTGGTATTATTTTGTGTGGTTTTTCTACACCCTTTACAAAAGTATGCGAGAAATACTTGGTAAAGAAAACCTAATTCTTTTAACACAAACATAGAATAGGAAAATGCTGTTGAGTAACATTTCAACACTTGCATAAAAATAGTTGTGCATGCACATGAAGTTCCAGAGCCCTGGTGAGAGGCAGATGTTAATGTTTAGTCCAAACCGTTACATTTATAAGATGCTATTTAGAAAGCCTGATGCAAGGGAGGTAATAGTTGTGTTTGAAGCTGAAACTTAGTAAACGTACTTCACATGTAGATGATCACCTAAAATCTTATGTAATATTGAAAGACATTCCATGCTGGAAGGGGAAATGGACACTGAATGTGGTTAGTTCTTCAGCCTGGTACAAGGTATATATTATTTATAGGAAACATTTATCAAGTATAAGAAGTATTAAAGCCTGTTATGAGGCAGATAAACGTAGAAATACATCAAGAGTAATAACTTCATAACTTAAGTGTACGTGATTTCTTATATAAGCCATTTACAATATTTATCTTCTGCAAACTATCAAATGTATTATACTGAAAATTATCAATTAAACTAAATAATTAATATTTTTTGCAGGTTTGCTGAAAGATGACAATCCTTACAAACGCTTTGATGCTTAACTACAACTTGGAGTGTCAGTTGTGCAAACGAGTTTAATTTTTTTCCCTCCCCACATTAGCTATTTTATTGAAAGATATAAAATAAACATGAAATACATATATCAGATTTAATTACGTTGTGTAAAAAATCTTTTTGTACAATCAAGTAAAAAGCAACTTCTTCGGGTGTCAGTTATATTGTGATTATATTGTAAAACTTATTGTATTTTATTTTAAATGTGCGGAAAGGTAATATTGTTCTATCCTGATTTTATGTGCTTACCCTCCCAACTTAATTGTTTTAAACCTCTAAGATTATTACAGTATTTTATATTAGGTAACAAAATGTTTACCATGCTCAGCTGAGCACCACTCTCAAGAAATGACAGCTGTAATCTTAGCTTGCTTGATGGTAAAGAATACACCACATGAGTTCTGTGTGAACATTTAACACTTAGTTGGATACCTTCTTTCTTTTCAATGAAAGAACAAAGATGATTTAAACAAACTCACCACCATATCACACTTGTGTATTTTAAGCAGCTTCATCAATTACTTTGCATATTTAAATTTGAAGTATAATTAAGCTATAGTGCTTACTAATGTATAAGTGAAATTGAAATGGCTTTGTGACAGAAATTGTTAAATTGTGTGGAGTGCATAAATTATTGTTTGCATAAAGTTTGTCATTTTTAATAAAGGATATCATGCTAGATCGATACCTGTTTGTTTTACTTGATTGTTAATTGTAGCCAAAACTCATCTAGTCTGAATCTTGCATATGCTTCCAAAAAGACATTGAGTTGTTGTTATACTTTTGCTGCATATCATTTCACACTTTACTACTTAACTTTTTAGTACTGGCCATATTGACTCATAACCCGGAACAGGACTGGAAAGACCAACTTCAGGTGACTGACGGTGGTTTTTATACTTACCTGTTAGTCTTCCTGGCAGGTTATGATCATTACCATTCTGCTACAGGTAGTTCTTTACAACTTTGTTGACTGGATGTCAACATTGGTTTTTACGCCATTTTCTGTTTTAATTGCCGTTTTGTTTTTACCTTCATTTACTTTTACAAATTTTACTCTTTTTACTGGACATTTGGCTACTGATTGTTACAATTTTGCTATGTATCTTTTAAAACTTCTATTCTTTTACATTTTGATACTGGCTGCTATGACATAACCTGGAACCAGGACTGGAAAGACGAACTTCAGGTGACTGACGGTGGTTCTTGAACTTACCTGTTAGTCTTCCTGGCGGGTTATGATCATTACCTTTTTGCTAGAGTAAATACCTTACAACTTCTTATGCTCTGCCTTCTATCTTAACATTGTAGACTAGGTGTCAACATTGGTTTTATACTTTTTTGTTTTACCTTCATTTCCATTTATGTCTATTACTACATTTATTTATTTATTTATTTACATTTTTACCGAATGTCTGGCACAGATAGCCTCGCTGCTTTGTGCCATAAAACACTAAATCAATCAATCCCATTTTTACCTCTTCAAAATTTCTTAATACTTCAGGTTAACTCTCATGCTGACCATGGTTGGTAACACCCCCTCTTATCTTCCTCCTTATTGATTATCATATCCAATAGCATGGCTCTAAGCTGCACTGTAGTGGTGGAACACCTCAGAAGTTATTTCATCATGGCCAACTCTATTCCTATACATTTTCTATGCATGAGGCTAGGCTTTCAGGGATCTAAGTTTCATTGAAACTCTGAATAATAAATATTTTTCTTTTGTGTTAAGTTACTTCCTTGGTTTTTCTTGATACACAGGATCTTAAATACAGTAATACATTAAGTGGTGCAAATCCTCAGTTATTTATTCTTCAAGAAAACCCACTAAATTGTCTTCAAAATATCCAGACAATTTTAGATCATTACCTGGAACATAGACAAAGAACCTTCATGCCTTTTCAGTCTTTGAATATTGTCTAGTATTACAAAATCTCATTTTGAGAGTTGATAATGAAAAAGGACACAAGGCAAAATTATGTTTATCACTGTTCAATAAAAAGAGCAATTCTTGAACTTGACCATTATGGTATTTACCAAACATTAGTAAAATGGGTTATCTTTACTGAGGTTTTACAGTAGTTAGTCAGTTAATATTCTTTTCCCTATAGTTTCTTGTAGCAAAGTCCAGTGAGGGGAATCGAACCTCTGGTTTTGGCTCTACCTGTTTATTACATAAAAGCAAATGTTTTGATTACAGTAGTTTAAAATTCATTAACAAATAAAAATATTTTCTGAAATAATAATTCTTCCTATAATAAAATTCTGTAAAGCTTACCAGTGAAACATCTTGTTCAGTGGGCAAGGGCAGAATTTAATTTAATATTTTCTTTTATTCAGATATGATACATATATGAAAAGTTTTCAGTTAAAACATTTACAACAGAAGCTAATAAAACCATGATGAAAAAAATACACACATACAGATCTGGCTGATGGTTTGAATTAAGAAACTAGCCTGTACAAAATGTATGAATATTTATGCAAACAAGTGAAAGGAAGAAGGAGGAGGACAGAAAAATAAGCTGAATCTGTGAAATCAAGTCCTTCCCCTGATCATCTAAATCTGTTTGACGTGATGGTTAAAAACTGGTATAAAATAATGAAATAGCATGATTGCAGTTCCAAAGTTAACTAACTTTGTAAGTTCGTGCTTGCTTAATGGAAGTTTGAAAATGCATTACCACATAGGTTTCTGGTAACGCTTCAACTAACTAGGATGATTAGGAGGAACACCCAACTGGTCGATTGTTACCATACTTCCCTGTGATGTGGAGTCTGATGTTGTCTCCAGAAGTCCATCAACATAACTTTCTGCCATTATTGGCAGGGAGAGATAAGCCTGTTCACTATCATCTGCCTTAGCTTCCTCTTCACTGCTGGGAGCCTCCATAGTCACTGTCATGCTAACATCTCCACAATCAGAATCTTCAGAACCAAGGGTGATTCCACTAGGGAGACTAAGAACTGTATTTTGACCATCAGTTGAGCTGATAGGGATCAAAAGCACCCGAGAACCACCATCAGAAGTGGGAACATTCAACACAGCTGCACTGGTAAATGGTTGTTCTCCAGCTAGTTCAATGGGAATGTGCTGCTGGCTATCTTCGCCATCTCCAGACACCATCATAACTATAGACTGACCATTGTCTTGGTCAGTCACAGCCACATGTTGGATACTTTGATAATCAGTAGGGGTTAACAGAGAACTAGCCACAGATGAAGTTTGTTTTACATCAGTAGCAGAAACCACAGTAGTATCACTGGTGGAAAGATCCAACTGAGAGCTTCTACTAACCACTAAGCTGGACATGGCACTAGGGTCAGTAGGAAGCTCTACAGATGTGACCTGGTCTGAACTGGCATGGGCCTGCATCATAGACATGAGAAGCCCAATATTTCTCTCTACAGAACCAGTATTATCAGACAACACTGAAATATTTTGTGGCTCATCTGTTTCTCCAATTGTCTGTAACTCCAGAGATTGCTGAATTTGGTTTTCTTGGGATACTGTATCTATGGCCTGAACTACTGCAACCTGGTCACTAGGAACCATAGACACAGTTACTCCTTCTGATGTTACACCACTTACTAGACTAGTTGCTAGATCTTCCTGATTTATACTTAATGTCTGTGGACCAACACCATTGCAAAGTTCTGGTGATGCCTGAATAATGACGTGCTGCTGTTCTTCATTGTCAACAGCTGTTTCAGCTGTTACAATGCTGTCAGTACTGTATTAAAGAAGATTAGAGAAATTGTTTCACTGGAAAATTTTCATGTTACTTGCACTTAAGCCAATAAACAAGAATATTTTTACAATGTTTAAAATTTCTAATTGAAAATTTCTTAACAATAATAATATTCCAATATTACTTGCTATAGCTTAAATGAAACACTAAGTTTTCTAAAAACTAATTCACCTGGGAGATGATTTCTGGCATGAATGTATTATAAATAAACTATAGGTTTCACCTCTGCTACGGTAGCCATAAGTGACTATCTTTCACTAATCACTACATTTATAGCCACTTTACATTACATAATTTGCTAATTAAAATTTAATGAAATTTTAAAAACTGAGTACATTATAACAGCTTAAGAACAAAAGCAAATATGTATTAATATGTAAATCACACTACATATGCTTTTCACCAAATGCCACATCTTTAGACTGACTAAAATTAAATAAATGTAGTAGTGGTTGAGACGCTACTTATATCATCAGTTTCATAAACAACAACTTACTATGCTGTGAACTAGATAAATAAAATGGATAATAATTACAGTTACCAATAAATCATAATTTAATTTGAGTAAATATTAACATCATAATGATAAATTCAAGGCTTTCCATCAAAATGTCAGCTTAAGACCCAGCCACATACAAAGCTTTGCCCTTAACAGATGTTTGTTATTGTAGTTCTTATAATGGATTTTTTATTTCTAGCATGCTGACTTTCCAATAAAAAAAGTCACAATGAATACTAACAAATGTGACTTGGTTCAAACTGGTATGGGCCTGCATCATAGACATGAGAAGGCCAAGATTTCTCTTTACAGAACTAGTACCATTAGAGAATACTGCAATATTTTATGACTCATCTGTCTATACAATTGTCTGTAACTCCAGAGGCTGCTGAATTTTGGTCTCTTGAGATACTGTATCTATGGCCTGAACTATTGCAACCTGGTCACTAGTTATTCATTTGTCTCAATTATTGTGCAAGTGTAATTACTTATATTTTCACATACAGGAGAATTATTCAGAAATGAAATAAACCAGAAGTTTAACCAGCTTTTAAAAAACGATTTTTGGTATATATGTTTTCTAAAATTCTGCATTTTCAGATATAATACTTTTTTTTTTAACATACTGTATCAAAATTGTGAATGCTCATGTAACATTATTTCAGGTTAACTAAGTTAACACCCAAACAGAAATGTACTACCTGTAACATTATACATTAAACATGTAAAGTCACACACTATAAAAATTAGAATATCAAATGATTTTGTAAAATAAACCAGGTAAACTGAGCAAGCAGGCCTCATTACATCTGCACTTTAGAAAGGTAGTAGTAATTTTTTTTTCGTTTTATTAAAATTCTTGTGTATATAATGCAAATTAAACATTAAATGAGACCTCATGTAAATATTACTCACTTTTGTTGACCAGCAGAACACACATGCTTGGCAAAGCCTTCTTCTGAGTCAAAACCGTTCAGACAACTTGCACAAATCAACTGGATCATTTCAATCCCAGTGACTACTTGTTCCTGTTCTTCCTCATTTTCAGCCTGGTTAATCTGCAGATCTTCCACTTGGATCTCTGCCCAAGTTTCTTGACTTGTATTAGAAACTGTAACTACAAGCATTATATGAGTATGCTTCAGTTCACTTTTATCAAAAGAAGAAAAGACATTTACATCTGGTAAAAACGTTCACACAGACACTACATAAGTTCCCTAAATACAGTCTTTTCCACAATTACTTCATCATGTCTTGATTGTTATACATGAATGTGGTATGCAGAAAAACCAACCTGATTTCTTTTTTTTAACCAAAGAACATCATAGCTAAACATACATGAATTGGTATAATTATAAATGGACTTTTCTCTACATTAAAATACTTATATTGTAAGATTTCAGCCCTCTTACTGAAACCTTCATCTGGCAACAATGCACTTTTTTTTTAGCTCAATGCATTGTTGTCCGACAAAGACTCTGGTAAAAGGACTGAAAGATTGCAATGTAAGTATTTCAATAGTGAGAAAAGTCCATTTATAATTCTACATATTAACTTACCTACGTTATGAGTCTTATACAAGAATTATATGTGAATCTATTAAATGTATGGATTGTATTTTTAAGACTGTTACAAAGTTTTAAAGATACATTACCTGCTGCAAGATATTTCACTTTCTTTGAACATCTCTTTCTGTTTTTATAAATGGGAATATCCGTAATAAGTTTACAAAGAAAGAATAATAAACAATCACCAAAAGATGTTATAAACAAAATTTATTTTGTTAACCCTTTCACTGCCACATGTACCCCTATAAAGCACTGTTACAGTTTTCTATATGGATTACATTACATAACTTCATTTAAGTTGGTTGGTTGGTTGATTTAGTGTTTTATGGCACAAAGCAGCTAGGCTATCTGTGCCAAATGTCCAGTAAAAAGGTAAAAATAAAGTAAATGTAGTAAAATTCATAAATGAAAATGAAGGTAAAACAAAACAGAAAAAGTATAAAACCAATGTTGACACCTAGTCTACAATGTTAAGAGAGAAAGCAGAGTAAGAGAAGTTGTAAAGGACTTTCTCTATCAAAATGGTAATGATCATAACCCGCCAGGAAGACTAACAGGTAGGTACAAGAACCATCGTCAGTCACCTGAAGTTGGCCTTTCCAGTCCTGGTTCCGGGTTATGTGTCATTACTGCCATTATCAAAAGGTAAAGTAATAAAAGTGTTAAAAGACATGCAGGAAAATTGTAATAATAACTCGCCAGGACAACTAATGGGTAGTTCAAACAGCAGCGTTAGTCACCTGAAGTTGGCCTTTCCAGTTGTGTTGAGTTATTTAATGTTATGGCCATTTTCCAATTTCAAATCGAACTAGAGAGATTGTGACTCTTAAAAGAGAACCACAATTAAAAAGGTGTAATGAATAAATAAAAAACACTTAAATGACATTAAAAAGATTAATAGCTGTTAAAAATCTATAAACTTTATCAAGGTGGACAGTGTCACTGTCACCAATAACATTTTCTAATGTTATGGACAAACCATGGGACAGAACATGTTTAAAATAATGCCATCGTTCAGATTCGTAACGATGGCAAGAAAGTAAAATGTGGCTTACAGTGATTTGAGTGTTACATAAACTACACACTGGTGCATCAGTTCCAGATAAAAGAAAATGATGAGTTAAAAAACTGTGACCAATGCGTAGTATATTTAGAACAACTTCCTCCTTCCGAACCTTACGGAAGCTGGACTGCCAAAGTCCAATACAGGGTTTTATTTGGAAGAGCTTGTTGTCCAAACTGACTGCCAGCTGGCATGGAGCCGAGCCTTGAATACAGGACCATAGTCCATGTATGGAATAGGCACAGTGGTGATAGTGCCAGAGAAGATAGATTTAGCTGCTGTGTCTGCAAGCTCATTCCTGTGAATACCAACATGGCCTGGTATCCAGAAAAACTGGATAGAAGTAGATGTTAATGAGAAATGGGCCAGTCAGTTTTGAATATCAGCGAGAACAGGGTGTGAGCCAACATGAAGTGATTCCAGGGCCAGTAGAAATAGTGCAGTCGGAGTACTGCTTAGCTTCAATATGATCCAAGGCAAGAGATATGGCTTACAGTTCAGCAGTGAACACAGAAGTTGTAGAGGGGATTCTGCGTGCAACCACTGAACCACAACAAACCATGGCAGAACCCACAGAGTTACCTGATTAGGAACCATCTGTATAAATTGGAATGGAAAGATTGTTCAAGAGATGTTCAATAAATAAAAGACAGTACTTCCAATCAGGAGTATCTGCCTTTCTCAGATGACTTAAAGGAAGATCACATTTGGGGATAGTAATAAGCCATGGTGGAATGGGCTGACCAGTGGATTCTGCAATGTTATCCAAGGACAGACCTAATTCATCCAATTGCGCCTGGACGCGAAGGCCAAAGGAGCAATGGCAGATCATCTGTTCTGAAAAAGTATGGACCACCAAGAAAGGAAAACACATCCCCAGGTTGGATGCTTTGGTAAGGAACGAAGTTTCGAAGAATATAGTAAAGACAGTTGCAAACAGGGAAGGTGAAAAGAAAATTCATGAGATTCTACATATAAGCTCTCAACTGGGGAGGTGCAGAAAGCCCCAGTGCAGAGTCAAAGTCCTTGATGATGAATGGGGTCCAGCATCTTTAAGGCTGAGGGTCTGGCAGAGCCATAGACCATTGATCCATAGTCGAGTTTCTATCGATTAAAAGCATGATATATCTTTAACAAAGAACATCGATCTGCTCCCCAACTGGTGGTAGAAAGGACACAGAGGATGTTCAGTGCTCTTGTGCACTTGACCCGTAGCTGCTTTAAGTGTGGTATAAAGGTCAGCTTACAGTCAAAGTTAAGTCCCAAGAACTTGGTCTCAGGGACCACTGGCAGCGAAACTTCACCAATGCGGAGTTCAGGATCAGGGTGAATTCCCCGTTGGCAACAAAAGTGCATGCAAATGGTTTTAGAGAGAGAGAAATTAAAGCCGTTCGCCGTGGTCCACTTCAGTACATGATTGAGGGCAGTTTGTAGTTGCCACTCAATATATCTTATGTTCGACGACTGGCACGAGATGTGAAAGTCGTCAACAGAGAGTCCGTTTGCAACAGTGAGAGGGAGTTGTTCAGTGATGGCATTGATCTTTATACTGAAAAGTGTGACACTCAAAACACAGCCCTGAGGGACCCCAAGTTCCTGTACAAAAGAACGGGAAAGTGTCGACCCACATAAACTTGGAATCTCCTGTCCTTTAAAAAAATTTTAATAAAAATGGGCAAAGGGCCACATAACCCATATATATGGAGGTCTCACAAAATGCCATACCTCCATGTTGTGTCATAAGCCTTCTCAATGTCAAAGAATATTGATACAAGATGTTGTCGTTTGAGAAAGGCTTCTCTGATTGATGTTTCAAATCAAAGTACGTGGTCTGTGGTGGAGTGCTGTCGTCAGAACCCACACTTGGTGGGCGAGAGGAGGTTGTTTGATTCGAGGAACCAAACAAGACAAGTATCAACCATCCTCTCTAAGGTCATACAGAGACAGCTCGTCAAAACAATTGGACGGTAGTTTGAAGGAATCTTGGGATCTTTCTGAGGCTTACAAAAAGGTAAGATAATAGCCTGGTGCCAGGCATTAGAATAAAACATTCTCCTGCCAGATCTGGTTAACAACAATTAGAAGAATATCAAGAGAAGCAGGAGAGAGATAGCACAGCATGTCATAGTGTACATCATCAGGTCCAACAGATGTACTGCCAGACCAATGAAGGGCCATTTTCAGTTCCACCAGTGTAAAGGGATGATTATAGTCAAAGAGACAGTCAGTTCGAAAGGAAAGAGGTGAATGCTCTGCCCGAGTCTTGATGGCCAAGAAGGTGGAGGAACAAGCAGAAGTGCTAGATACCCGGCAAAAGCTTTCACCTAGAGTATCGGCGATGCTCCGGACATCAGCTACCTCTTGGCCATCACAGAGTAAGATCGAGAGAGGGACAGAATTGTAGTGCCCACTGACCTTTTGAACCCTGTCCCATATGACCTTGGAACTGGTGGTAGAAGATATGCTAGTTGTGAACTTAATCCAAGATTCCTTCTGGCTTTGACGTCTTACCCACCTAGCATGTGCACAGGCCTGTTGGAAAGCAATGTGGTTTGAAAGTGTGGGATATCTATGGAAAGTATCTCAGGTCCGTTTTTGTGCCTTCTGTGCCATGTGGCAGGCAGAGTTCCACCACAGACGAGGATATCATGGAAAACGTGTCGAGGTTTTAGGAATACACTGAGCAGCTGCTTGTATGGTCAGTTACTGTTGCCACACAGCATCGACCATGGCCAGTCTCTCTCAAAAGTATAGGAAAATGATCACTGCCTAGTGGATTATTGTCAACCCTCCATGAAAAATGGGAGAATTATGAAGGGGGGCAAACTGAGAGATCAATAGCAGTAAAGGACTGACTAGATGAGTGAAAATAAGTGGAAGAACCAGTACTGAAAAGAGAAAAGTTGTGATCAGAGAGCATATGCTCTACAGAGCAACCCCTCCTATCAATAACAGCACTTCCCTAGAGGAATTGATGTCCATTAAAGTCCCCCAGAATTAGAAAGGGAGACGGAAACTGTTCAACAAGAGCATCAAAGTCTGATTGATCATATGTCTCTCCAGGTGACAGGTAGAGAGAACAAACAGTGATGGTATGACCTAAGGAAACACGGATGGCTACAGCCTCCAAGGGTATGTTGAGTGATAAAGACAGGGTGGGCACATGCTGATTAACCAACAGTGCCACCCCTCCATGTACTCATCCATCACACAGTCTGTCATTTCTGAACAGAGAAAACTGCCGAAAGGTGACTGTATCGGCAGGTTTCATAAATGTTTCTTGTAAGGAAAGACATACAGGATGGTAGGAAGCAATCAGTGATTTGATGTCATCCAGATTAGAACTAAACCTCGACAGTTCCATTATATCCGAGTGGCCATTTTTATTTATGTGTAGGTGAATTGGGCAGAAAACCCTTCTGTTTAGGACCAAGTCTTTTTTCCTTACTTTCCTTATTCAAGGGAAGTCTATCAACCTCCATGGATCCTGCCCTGAGTCGTTTGGGCAGGTTTTTGCTGTTGGAAGAGATTGAGGAGATGAATGAATGATTGTTTTGCATCTTGGGATGAGAGAGGAAGATGGATCCAAGGAAATGCCTGTAACTGGAGCCAAAGGATGTGGATCTTGGGGTTTGGTGGAATGTATATAAAGGACAGAGACGTGTCAAAGTTGATTCATCAACTTTTTTAACCATGGAGGTCAAAAAACATTTCATTTGTTTGGAGAGCAATTCTTTAGGAGGCACAGAGAGATCTGTCTGCACACCCAGAGTAGCTGTGGAACGAAGTGCAGTAGCATACGTCTGAGATGAGGTGGTGGACAGCAATTTTCGAGCCTCAGGATATGTAATGTTATGAATCATTTTCAAACGCTGCACCTCTTTTTCCTCCAACCATTTAGGGCAAGAATTAAAGTAGGATGGGTGAGAGCCATTTCACACTCATAGGCATCATGGTCCTTGCCACTGCAACGAGCACACATCAAGGAACCAGGACATGACGTCTTCGAGTGACCGAACCATTGACACAGGAAACATTGGAGAGAGTTTGGAATGTATGGCCATACTCTGCAATTAAAATAACCTGCCTTGATGGTGGCAGGCAGATGTGGTGACATAAATGTTAGAATGAGAACACTGGTCGGCACCATAATTCCATCTTTGCAAGTGGAGATGCGCATCACTGCAGAAACGACTTGGGTGGAGAAATCAGTGAGAATCTCTGACTCTGTGGTGTTCTTCAAATCCTTGCAACAATAACTCCTCATGATGAATTCAAGGTAGCATGAGGTATAACCTCAATAAGCATATCCCCAATTGCCTTTGAATTCAAGAGGAGTTCACTGTGTTGGGATGTGGATGTTTCAACCAATAGTCTCCAGATCGAAGCTTCTTTACTGACTTTGGAGAGCCAGCAAGTCCCTCTAGTCCCTTCTGAATAAAAATGGGGGGCATTTGCCCTAAAGGTTTTTCTGAAAGAAAATGTCAGATAAGAAAATGAGGTATGCCTGTTACAGATGTTGAAGATTGCTGCTCAAGACATGGTTGTTTACCCAATTGACTGTTTTTTCACTATTTTATTTAAATTTTTCGTAGGAGGATCCATAGAAAAAAAAGGAAAATTTCGGTACCCACTGACCCCACCCACCATGGAGCCCTAGGAGGGGATGCACTACAATGTCATGCAAGGACACTGCAGCAACGCCAGGGTTTCATGAGCACTATACCCAAACACCAGCATCAGACACAATGTCCACAACACCCGTTGAGAACTTCCAACACTGGTACTTGGTTGACTATAGCCCAAGTGGACCAGCCAACTGACCCAAGGAGGGCCACCCAAAGGCTGCCCATCTACAGAAATTCAAGGTCAAAGTGGTGTGTTAGGGTTGGACCCTTCAACCACCAGGATCCTCTCCTCCCCTTCACTGCTCACTATGCACAGCAAACACGAGGGTGGATGTTTAGATCCCAGAGGAGGTAACTTGGAAGAACAGAACCTTCCCTGGGAGGTCCCCTCACCACATACAGGAATCCACACTGAGGGGAACTTCATTGTAGTCTTGAAATATATAACACTAACCAAATTTGCATTTTAAATTTTGTACTACCATGAAGCAAATGTATTTCCCTTGGAGCTTTCCAAAGTTTACCTGTTTCATACAAGCAAGGAAATGTCAAACTATCAATTTTTTTTTTTTACTTTGTACTCAAAAAAGAAACCTGTTATACACTTAAGACTTGTAGCTTGATAATTGTTATTCTGATAACTATGCTCAGGTTATATTTCTCATGGAGGAAATATTTATACAAACTTAATATGTATTTCATAGTTAGTCCTGAAGTTTAAAAAAAATCATATAATATGATGTAGAACTCCTATCAGGCTACAAAGTTTTCAAAATTTTGTTGTAAGACATTATAAAAACCATTAAAATACTCTGATTTTTAAATATCTGTTTTATTATCGATTAGCAATTTTCATTTATGCATCCAGTCAGTTTTAAATTTGTCTGGTTCTCATTTGTATGTTTCTCTTGCTGCTTTATTTTGCCATTTGAAGCAGTTACCACCTCCAACTATAAATAATAAAAAATGCATCAAAAACTGAGAAATATTTATTTGTTACTAATAGGCTTACTTTTCAAAAGGCCATCATTGGCATCTTTGTTAGATATTGCATCATTTACTCTTGCCAACAATATTCTTGGTTGAGATAAGTTTTTATTCAAATAAACAATATGCTGTTTGTGTATGTTGTTTGATTACAGTATATTCAATAACAAAAGATTTGTTTCATTTAAACAGTTTGCTACTGTTTACTGTACTTGATAAACCTAACTAAAGTTATCTGATGTCTAGTCATAAAAGAATATTACTGTAACTTTCACAGACATAATTTAACATGAGAACGTTACCAGGAACCAAAAATACACCAAAAAAAATCCCAGGTCTGTTTTCTGTTCCTAAGAGTTATAGATCTTGCATAAGGCCTTTTTTTGTCTCACTTCTATGAGAATTCTAGGTGACTAATGTGTGAACAAACAAATTCTATTACAACTGCTTTATTTTCTCTATACTGACATAGCTATATTAAGATATATTCCACATAATCATCTTCAAATGTTGGCTTTAGATATTTTTAAAGCTAAACTTCATAATAATTGTTCAAACCAAATGTTGTGATAAAACAAACTTTTGGCAACAAAGCACTGTAGTAATAAAACCAACGATGGAGAATGAAGATGTGGAAAACAAGACATGGATTATTATATTCCATGGAATGAGTTTCCAGTAAATATAAACCTATGCATTTGAATGACCAAAAAAATATTAACTTAATAAAATTCATTATTAACAGGCATGAATCCTTGACACTACACATGAATAAAAATCAGTGATTGTTTTTGAACTTGTGAAATACCTTAATACATGTAAAACACTGCTAAAATATCAATTATAAAAGTATTTTTGAATTCAAATAATTTGAAATAGAACACTGCTAAAATATCAATTATAAAAGTATTTTTGAATTCAAATAATTTGAAATGGAACACTATTTTTTACTTATATTTTTGAATTCGACAAGCAGATGTGCAATCAATACCAGAAAGATATGGATAGATCACGACAGAGTTAAGCAACGTTAGATGATACTGATTTGCAGTGTAAGGTGTTGATGAAATTAGGTTATAATAAATGTTTCTCATGGTTCATACCAACCACTGGGAGGAAGAACAACTTACCTGGTACTGTCCTAGTGTATCTGCTTGGTTGCTGATGAATCTTCATGTGACTCTTCAGCATATTCCTTTTGAAAAAAACCTAGATGAGTACATTAGATGTTAGAGAAAAGAAAGTTATGATACAAGTTTTGAAGAAAATCATAGGATATCTTTCACACACTTGCAAGTCATTTACCCTCTAGTAATTTGAGATTGAAAAAAAAAATGTTTAATTACATCTTTAAGCTATCATACCAGTATTTGATTCCAGATGAATAAGTAACAATGCTGAGTTTAGGCTGCAAAATAAAAATGTAAGAGTATGCAGTGTAATTTCTACTTGTGTTGCTATATTTAAGTGGTTGTAAAAATCTAGTTTTTTTTACATTGTCACAGAAAAAAAAGACTTTTGAAAGGTACTTTGTGAAGTGACAAGCGAGATAATCATGTCACAATGACAATGTTTTTTTGTTGTTTGTTACTACTTTATAAACATAAAATTGTTAAAAGTACCCAAAGTAAAGAAAAAATACTGAATTTTCATCATTATAGCAACCACAAGAATTTTTTGGACTTTTATATTTTACATACATTTTAACACATCTTTCTTTACTCTGTTGGTTGTTAGAAACTAACACTCCATAGCTGAAAAATAACACTGCTTTAACAGTAAAGTAACATATTGATAAAATGTGTTTGTGTCAGAACAGCAAATAATTCCTAAAAAAAATCTCCAGCCCTAGAAATAATTATGCAGCAGATGTTCATTTTTTTTAAATTTCAAGTCACATATCAGATAACTTTATACAACTATCAAGCAAAAGAAAAATCACAAAACAAAATGTATGATATTCATAATTCATATAGCACTTTTACATTATGAGATATAATTATATGTATACATTTTTTATTTTTTAAATATACCATGATTTTGATATTTTCAAACACAGCACTTTTATCTCGTACATTAAGTACTACTGAACTAGTGCATTAGTTCTATATCTACAATTTAAGTTTATTTTAGTACAGAGGTGATATTCTACTCTGCTTAAACTCAATAAACCACTAGATATGTAATATTTCTATCCTTTAATACTAAAGTATAGCATAAAAGAGTAAAAAAATTAACCCTTTTTCCGATAGGTTAAGCTCAAGTGTTATGATATTTTGTAGTTATTTTCAAAACTTTAATAAATAACATTTTTACTATTTAATGAGATTGGCACCAAAATGCAGTTATAATTTAACTTTTAAAATTATATATGTTTTAATTTGTAACTCTGAAAAGAAGTGTAAAGAAAAAAATGTTAAGTACTAGTTTTCATGTGTTACATGTGTTTTAATTGGTCAGTTTCTATTTCATTACATCCACTATATATGTACAAGTATATGAAAAATTAGAAACTCAAATTTGAAATGCAGGCAAGCTAAATATAAAACAAGAACCTCCCACCTCTACGATATGCTAAGATATCAATACTCTTAGCAAATCTATTGGAGTGGCTCTGCCCTTCATATCAATCATTTGAAAGTTCTTAACTGGTACCACCTACTACTAAGTAGCTCAAGTTTATAACCAATAGAAAGAGGATTTCCCTGTCTACATAATTCTGACAGTTGTTTATAAGTAACTAGAAGGTGAAAGTAAAAATTTTGACAAAACTGTAGAAGTGTGATCAATAAGTCATTGAATGGGATTTTTCTTCAACCCACATATACTTTATTTACAGACTCTACTAAATTACAGCAATTTTCTGGATACTAATACTGTAATTTGAGAAATTTTTGTTCACTTGGTTGTGATTTTGCTAGATAGTAGATAGGGACAGTGGGAATCTTGTTAATTGTACAATAGCTGATATATCACTGTAGTTTTCAGTACTTGCATTTGTATTTTGCAGGCCAATACATAATTAGGCCTACAGCATTTGTGTTATTCTAATTGCCTAAACTGACGTAAATTTAAAACATTATACCACATTCAAAACTTGCCAACTTTAAAACAAGAGGATAGTACATCTTATAACTACATTCCTAAATAACACCTTCACGCACTTATGCTGTGAAATATCACAGACATCAAATAGTTGAGCAGTACTACTGAAACACCTGCAGTGTAAATGGATTGGCATGGCTCAGAACCTACAATGTTTATTGTACCAATGCAACTTTGAACCATATAATAAATGTTTTATACATGTTCCAATTGCAATTTTATTACCCTTAGAAATTTCTTTTGTAAATGTTGTAGGAAACATAAGCCGCTTAGTCCAACACTGTGGAGCAAGGGCATGTATGAATGGCAGTTTCCTGTTTTGCACTACATTGCTGTTCTCGAGGATATCGTATTGTGGTTAACATCCAAAGATTGGTTTAAACATACTTTATTTACAGTGGGTTTCAACTTAAAATACTAAAATTAAAATAAACACAGAAAACATATGGGATAAGAGTAACAGTTGAAACTCTCAGGGTACATTCTTTGAAACCTCATGATTAATAATGAAAAAAAAAAAAAGGACACAGCTGCTCATTTTATTTCTGATTTTCCAATTTTTCTTTTCATTATATTTGATGACTTGTCACCAGGCTGAAGAATCACATAATAAATGTAATAACAGATAAAATATGAAGTTTTACTGAGAAAAAATGGTAAATGTGCATTTAAGAGGTCTTACAGGTTACATAAATGAAATTTAAGGTTTTTGAGACAAAGAAAAGTATCTTTAATCTTAAAATGAAAAATCCATTTACACTCCTACTAGTTTTAAAATGAACAATCAATACTGTCACAAACAAATATTTGTAAAAATACTTCATTAACAAATCTAATTTTTTATGTGCAAAAACCTTATAATGTTTAATAAAAGTCTAGCAAATTTTGTGAAAATACAATTAGTATGTTAAAAGTTAGTAGTACTTAAACTATAATGAGTACAAATGGAATGAGGTTAGCCCATGCACATATCTCATAGTGAGAGAGTTAAAATATCTCTACTAAATTAAGGCAGACTAGATTATGGTTTATTAATTAACTTTCTAATTAACATTTGAGACAAATGAAGTTTTAATAAACAGATTTTTTTTTCTATTCATCTTGGGGTACCAGTACAAAATATAGTTAGATCATACAAAAGTTCATGCTAGAGGTGACATCAATGACTTTTTGTTTAGCACAAATTCATCACATCTGAATAAATAAGTTAACATCTTTTCTCTTCTCTTATCTATTGTACTGAAATAATGTATGTTTTAATGGTACTGAATAAGGTTCCATAAATTAACATTTTACTTTCTCTTAAAGTAGAAAAAACAGCTATTTATTTATTTACCAACTACCTTGAATAGGTGTTACACTTCTTCCTGACATACCTATTTTGGCTTAATTTTATCTACACAAGTTCAATTCTTTAGTTTGTTTGTAGATAAGTTACAAGAATTTCAGGTTTGTGAAACACCAATTGGTATTCCTCTTTTTTTCTGTATTTTTTTCATAATTTACACTTTTTAAGGGACATCTGGGAAAACACTTTTGAAATGCTATTGTGTTACCTTAAAAAAATCCTGTTTATTTATTTACTTTTGAGTTGTTTGTAATAACAAATTAAATAAATAAAAGTACAAAAGCTAATACTATCAATTATAATTTAAGTTTATATATTTGAAACATACAAATAAAACAAAAATATCTGAAACCCACAATTATGGCTTTATACACAATATACAAATCAGTCTCAAATTAAATGATTTTCATCTCATAAGCTAAAAAAGTTAGTTGTTTTTAAGTGTATTTATTTATGATTTTACACAATTTTCAAAGCAAAATGTTATGAGCTTAATATCAACTAATCAATTTTTTTGTCCATTCAGTACAAAGCTACACAAAATGCCATCTGTCCTGTGCTTACAGCAGGCACCAAAAGCTTATTTATAGCATTACAAGTCCTCACAGTTACAACTGAGCTACCATTATTTAACAAAGCCAGGTTTGTTTGTTTTTTACAACTTGACTTCACTTCTCATAGTTTTCAATGTTTCAAACAATTAACAAGGACTTTTCATGACTTCACATGTAATTATTAAAAAATAAAATTATTTTTTTCTATGTTATACTGCTAAGTAGAACTTACAACCTGAATCTTCAGATCATTTTCCTGAGTAACTAATGAAAATGCATTTATGAAAAATTTTGTTTCTCTCTCTCTCTACATCAATATTTAATTAATACTTGGTGAAACTCCAAATTACAAAATTGAGGAAAAAAACAATGACAACTGTACATTTCACAAAATCTTCATTTATTAACAAACATGGTTTGATCTATACCTGACGATGCCTTTACTGGCAAAACCTGCCTTTGTTTTGTTTTTTAACCTCAGTTCTCTAAGTTTCCAATTTTTACATACAATTCACTTTTATTTAAAAAATGAACAATAAATAAAATATACATTAAAAACTGAGCTTTATATTAGAGTTGAAGCTTGGAGATCTATGTTAACTTAAATTTTCATGTAGAAAGTACTTAACTTACTTATGGTAATCTTAAGGAATTTGTTATTAAGATTAAATGAACTAAAATGTTTTTGAAACCTTTTTTTATTTTGATGGGGGAAATAAATTAATCCTTTTTGTCTAAATTGTAAATATGGAATGAAAAGAAAATTTCAAGAAAACAGAAGCAATGTGTTTTAACCATTTTTAAAATGTCCAAAATTTGTGGTCAAGTGTTTTCATACTGTGTTGGCTTGCCACAAAACCATTAATGTTCCTTTCACATGTGCATTTTAAACACAAGACATATACCAAACATTAGAATAAAATGCCCTTAAACTTATATATTTTAAATGGCTTTCTACCTAAGCTATAAATTGGTTGAAAATTCCATTAGCTGCCTGAGGCAGAAAATTACATTGCAAGCAATTAAACTGGAGCTAAACATGTATTTAAGGCAAGACAAAATAATGGTATTATGAATCTTGCAAAAACAATTGTTCCTTCTGTTGTTTGTATATAATTCCACAACAATATCAAAGAAAGTTACCAGATTTTTGGAAAAACAAAATGACATGGAAGGGATGTGTCATGTGAGTTAAAACTTTTTAATTTTTCAGTAAAGCAAGTAATTTGAGGTTCAAATTTATACTCTAGATCATCAATAGCTAAGGTGCATGTTTTTAAAAAATAAAATGGATAATTTGGAGCACAGCCATGCCATGTGGCACAGAGAAGTGAAGACCAAATGTTGTTTTTAACTATTGAGACGGATCACAGATCAAAGGCCACGTTAACTACAGACCAAACTGTAGATTATAATTAAATTTTAGTATTATACATTAGATAATTTTTTAATTTAAAAGTAAATATTAAAAGAACACACCTTAATATCAATTTTTGTAAGTCATGGAGTATGTTAAATGTAACACTGGTTCAAATTAGATGTTTGAGATGTCAAAATTCTAAGTTTATAGCTTCATACAAAATAGGATCTCAAATTACCAATACTGACATAATAGAATATAAAATAAAAGTTCACACCTCTACATTTTGTTGAGATCTGGCTTATGTACTGAATCAAACACAGTGGCTCCATTTATCTATTTTACTTTTTGGAAACAGGCTCTATATACACTTACTTCAATATATGACATGTGAATAAGCAATCAACAGCTTAGAATGTCCTGCTAGTATTTTCTCAGCAATTTTAAAGTGTTAAAAGCCATTTCACTCTTTCAAACCAAGATTTTAAGGAGTTAGGATTGTTTTTAGTCTGCTCAAAATATCATAATTGTTTTAGATTTTAATATGGCTTAGTTATTGTATATTACAAAATACTAGTTTACTAAAACATAGTCAAGACATGGTCACTTTGTAAAGACTAAAGGTCAGTTTTATATTTCTGCATACAGTAACATGAGTACATGTGTGCCATGCCAATGCAAATTCTGTAATGTTGGCCAGCCATGACTGGTAGGTCAATAATAATAAATATATAATATTATGAGACTTATGCTATTTCAACAAAACACTTATATTTTCATGTTATAATGTACAGACATTCTAGAAGGAAAAAAACAATCTATATTTATTTCCCTTTTTTATTTTTAATTGTGGTCATTAGGTTAGTCAAACTGACATATCCCACAAGTTATAGTTGAGAAAATAACAGACAAAATGAAAATCGCTTCACACTCACACTAGTAATGAAAGAGACTCAATATTTTATCAAACAAACCATTATAAAAAAACTTCGTTAAAAATGTGATCTTTTGTGTACAAAAATATTGCAATCTTTACTAGAAGTCTACCAAACTTTGTGAAGATACACACACTGCATCAAAAGTTAGTTAAAGTGTGTAAATTTGTACTTGAATGTATTATACCAAGTCTGTTGCAAAAGGGTTAAATGAAACATATTTTCATACCTTTACCACAGTGTGAACACTTGAAATCAGCTTCTCCCCGATGCATTCTGAGGTGATTGTACAGACCAACTTTGGATGATAACTTTCTAGTGCATCCTTCCCATGGACAAGGCACAGGAGGACTGGAAAAAAGATTACATATTTATATCATGTACATAAGATTCCAAACATACAGGAATACATGATAACCTAAACGTTAACTAATACATGCAATATAGGTTAACAAGTAATATTTCTGGGTCCTAACTGTCGATGTTTCTCGTATGTTTCATCTTGCTTGCCTTTGTCTGACATGTTATTTCTGACAAGCAGTATTTACTGTAGTAAATAAGAAAATACCTAAAGAAATATTACATTGCATTTAAACAGTTTTACTATGAAAAGTTCTTTCAACAATCAAATTTAAATAAAATATTGATAGAATGGCACCATGATTTATGTGAGAACCAAGTCTGATGGAAGTTGTTACACTTCAAGGGTCACCTAACAACCTTTTGTAGTATAAAACAAAACATTAAAATTAAACAAGATACACTGCATTTAAAAAAAAAAAAATCCTAGGGTACAAGCTACAATGTAGGATTATAAAATGTATGCTAGGTTTTGGAGGTGACTGTGGAATAGGACCGACACTGCAATGGGGATACACTGTCTATCAGTCTTAACCTCCAATTTGCTAGTCTCACATGAGAAGATTAGAAATTAGAAAAGCAGCAAGATGTAGGTGGTCCCACATCTAGGTTACCCTTCACTGCCTAAAGAGAGTTGCGGGAAGGTGACTGCTCTCCCAGGTTAAAATAAAAATAAGAAAAAGATAAACATAAAAAGACAAAAAAATAATAATAAGGAAAATAAGGTACTACCATTTGGGGGAAAGAAATATGAAACTTACCTCTTGAAATTAGCATTCCTGCCCCCAATATGGTACAGGCACTAATTAACACAACATTGAGTCATATCAGTATACTAAGTTTATTGTGACTGTCATGATTTTATATGCAGCTCAAGGTGTACATCTGCAAGTTCTTAAATTACCTTATTTTTAACTAAAATAATTATTAGTATTTTATGGTAAAATTTCTCCGATTTCTATTTCTTTGTATTTATTTAGTAATAATTTACAGAATAATTTAATAATTTTACCAATGATTTCTTTATTAAATCCATTAACTATTCATTTTTGTATCTGTATTCCAACATTATTAATAAAATGCTGTAACTTATTACAAATTTTACAATGTCTGAATAACTGCAAAGTTATAATGTTTATAACAGATGGGTATCACATATTACTATTTAAGCAAGGTAAACCATAAATTGGAAAGTCAAAATCTTTTCTTTTGAAAGAGACAGTTATATTGATATCTTTTCATCAATCACTTAATTTCTAAATCTAAATAATGTGTCTCTGTATTAAAAATCAAAGTATTTTCAATTTCTAATTCTAGTTGATAAATGGTGTCAATAACATTATATATTCACAGAATTATTTATGCTAATTAACTCATCTATATATATGTAATTTAAAGTAAAAATATCTGGATTTCATTCTCCTAATTTCTAATCCTCTTATGTGAGACTATCAAATTGGAGGTTAAGACTGATAGATAGTGTATCCCCATTGCAATGTGGATCCTACTTTTGAAGTCACTTCCAAAACTTAAGATATATTTTATAATCCCACGTTGTAGTTTCTATCCTAGTATCTTTTTTTTTTAAAAAAAAATGCAGCATATTTTGTTTAATTTTAATGTGTTTTGTTTTGGCTTAAAAGTTTATGGTTATAATATAATTATTCAGAGGTTGGAATTTGTTGTTTTTAATGCAATTCTTCCTTATGATTTTGTTTACTTATGTAACTTCTCTAAATGTAATTATTTAATTTCACTAAAAGTTAAACATTTGGTTTAGTTAATTATCATGTTTATATACTTGAAAAATGATGTTTAAAACAACACTGCTTTTTTTTTTAATTCAAAATTAGTTATTTAATCAAAAGAAAAGTGAAACTTAATGTTCAAGCTAAAATACCCATCAACTGACAGGGAATGTTTCAACTTAATCATATATTTTAAAGTGTAAGTTGAACATAAACTTTATCCCAGAATTTTAAATTTATAACAAAGCTTCTTCGTAAACAACATTTGCAGTTTGTTTTCCATCTAACAACAAACAGATATGGAGGTTATCCCACCACTGAACACTCTACATCTCATTGACAGTGAGAAAAAAGTGGTTGTTTGAGAAACAATCCAGTAGCTTTCATACTTTGACCTCAAATCCCTTTAGAATATTCAATATTGTCTAAAGCATCAACCTGCCAAAATTATTTGAGATTGACTCAATAGGCTGGAAGTAATTAACCAACAAGATTTACAAAACAGAAATAGGATTAAGTTAAATTTTGACCTCCTTAAGACATTCCCTATAGTTCATAGTCTTTATATAAAAATTTTGGTTGAGATTGGCCTAATAGGCTTGGAGGACTAAGGGTGCGAACAAACACACATTTCACCTTTATATATATACACACATACTGATAATAATAGGGACTTTTGACAATAATAAAATCAACTAAATTTGTCATGTTAATTTTTACACAAGTGGGAAATTAAATGCTGAATAATTTTATTTAGTTTTTTTATCCATTTCAAAGTTTAACACATGTGTGTTTTTTTGGCTAGTTTGTTAGATTGGAAAATATATATGGATCATTTGATGAAAATTAATCATTATGTAGCAGTTCTAAGACACTAGTGTTCCAAAGTTGCATAAGAGTAGTAATTTATCTGGCTTGTTAATTAAAAGATTAACTTAATCACAAAGTGTGACTAAAGTAATCCACAAATTCAAACTTTTATATTAACACAAGGTCTACTGCTGCGAGAAATTTTTGTTAAAGAATATTTGAAATAGAAACAAAAAATATCTTACGCATGTACTTCCATATGAGCCACCAACTGCTCTCTCTGAAGAAAACGTCGTTGGCACTTATGACACTCATGGACAATGCTGTGTAAAGACAGATGACTCCAAAGTGCTTGATGAAAGGGCATTCGAACCCCACAGATCTACACGTACAAAAAAGAAAAAAAAATATTCACATAAGATTTTTAAAATATACATGTTTACAAATTTACATAGGTGTTATCAAACAGTCTACGTATTTCAAAGAACACACTACAGTTATGTACATGAAATGAAAACTTAAATACAAGTATTTAAAACAGCTATGACAAAACTAATCTCATATAAACTATCAAGTTTTAAAGAGCCAATGCACTGCTACCTAAGTTTATTTTGTATTAAGATGGTTGTGAGCTCACACAGCATTGGATTAGTTAGAAGCTAGATATAACCATAAATTATTTGCAAAATATATATATATGAGGTGATACTGACTTTTCTTTACAACTTTCTACATTTTAGATAATACAAGTCAGCTTAAAAATTGTAACTACTGTTACTACTAAGCAATTAATATGATTAACTGATAAGCATCAATTACATCAATTATTATAACATAAAATAATCAATTAATGTCAGAAAAATTCAGTGTTTCCTATTATTTCAACCATCTGATAATTAATTTGAAACACTGCCATTACGATTTTTTTTTATTATTATTTTGATGAATTAAAATTTGTTCAGCCTGACTTATTAATGTTGTAAGAGTCATGAATATAATCACTAGTCAAATTCAGGTTTTCCAGTTATTAATATCTTCAATTATTTCAACAATCCAAGTAATCGAAATACTGCCATTACTATTTTTGTTGTTAAGCTCAAATCTACATAAAATTATATCTGTTCTCTATTCTGTTCTATCTATTAGATATAAACTGATGGTTTGTCTTTAATCACTACTATTTGACTATTTCATACATGCTGATTAGGTTTATAATTGTCAGTCTATTATGATGTCACACTTCTATTTCTCTTTCTCCCCTTTTATTAACAAATTTTAGATAATAGATAATGATAATTGTTTATGCTGATGATAGAATTAGAAAAACGTCTATGTTCTTTATCTGATGAAAAATTTTTATGATTTTAGATTTACACTCAATGATACTTGACTTTATTTTACCCAATCGAACTCATGTGATATACCTTCACTTGCAGACATTTTTATTTACCAAGTGAGATGTCACACCATCTGAAATGATATATAATATCTTTGTTGAATCCTTTCCAAAAGTGTTGGAGATTGAGCACTTGAACTTTCTGGAGCAAATGAGATGAATCTCATCAAATGAATTTGCTGCTTGCAGCATTCATTGTCCACAGCATCCATGCTTCTTCAGTTACTGCTGCCAGGTTTGCTTTATTATGTATAATCTGACTAGTCATGAGTCTGCAATGTAGAAATCAAGGAAGCAGCTTGTGATGCCATATTTTGGTTGCAGCATTCATTTTTACTGCTATTTACATTACTGTCCATGTTTGGTTGAGACTAACCAAAATGTATTTAAGTATTTTCAACTTGTGTAGATTCTCAGCTGTACTTTTTTTTCCACTGAAAAGCTTGGAGTTGTCAAGAGAAAACTTGTTTGTACAAATGTATACAAATCTTTTTCACACCACAGGCCATTTTGACGTCCATTAATCTCCACCTTGTACAAGAAGAGTATTAAAATGTACATTTTTTTTTATGTGAGGTATGTTAATTCACTCACTGGTGAGAAATGTACCAACCTGATCTAACAGTTCTAACTTAGCAATGATGTTGACCTCGTTCCAACTGCATAAAAGCCTCCAGCTTTTAAGACATACTAACTAGTTTAATTTCAGGTGCCATATAGAAAAAAACTATAAAATAAGCAGTTATGAAACATATCATTGTAAGTACACAAGTTAAAATCACACACACACACTATGAGCTAGAGCTCTCACAACTCATCTGGTGATGTGATAAAGGAACAGTAATAATGAAAAATGCAAAAGCTGTAAGACATATACAAAACCTGCAACAGGACATTCAATATTTTTTACGGCATTATTCAAAACTTTTATCACTTTGTAGTATTGTTAGTTTAATAAGCTTTGTGTACAGAGTTCAAACACATGCAGTTTTAAATCAGAATTGTTTTTTTAAGTACACAATTAGTTTTTAACTAACTTTCAAAATTGTCTAATTCACATTGAGGTTCTGGACAAAAAAAACATTTCAACCATGAATTTAAGCAGTTTCAGAATTCTTAACCTTTTGAACACTTCAAAGATGCAGTCACCTGTTTAAGCACAATTATGATAATGCGTTTATTTATACCTATAACTGTTGTTCTTAAAAAGCAATTTTGGTAATTCCTGGTTTAAAATGTTTCATTTCTTATTATTTACAACACTGACATTGATATTTCAGGTGTATGATGTTATTAACACAATTTTAGAAGAACATGACCTGGAAAGACCTCAATGATACATTCACAGAGTAGGTTCACAACACTTCAGTCATAACACCAACAATTATTTTCTTATATTTCCCTCTTTCAATGAACCCCATGATTGCCCTCCTTGTTCACATAATATGTCCTGAATAAAAATGATGTATGAAAAAAGTAAACTGGCTGGGTAACTGTTTAACAGTAGTTAAAAAGAAAAATCTTTATATGAGTAACATATTTTATTTGTTTAAATAAATTATCTTCAAAATACATCTCTTTAAAAAATGTAAATACTGAAATTTTTCCTTCAAATTTTGAAAGCTAATTTTATAGTTTTACATATTTTTCACTTTTCATGAGAGATAACTGCATAAGCTTAATTAACTTTAGCCCATATACACTTATCAAATATTTTCAATACAATAACTGTTAAAAATATTTCAAAATTTTGATTATCCACTTCAAAATAATTTTGTTCATCATTAAACACTTTCCAATATTATCACTGTATAATTATTAGAAAAACAAACACTTTTATAATAAATTCTGAGGTTATTTAAAATTGATTTAGAATTTACCCAGTGAAGTCTTTAAATCAAACTACAAGTTATTTATAATTAAATCTAAGGTTATTTTAAACTTATTTAGAATTTATCCAGGGAAGTCTTTAAATCAAATTATAAATTATTTATAATAAAATATGAGGTTATTTTAAACACAGTTAGTATTTATCAAGGAAAGTTTTGAAATTAAACTACAAATTAATTGTGTTAGGATATTGGTATAATTCTTCTTTTTTTTTTAAAGTAGTTCATAACCTTGTACATACTTTTTGAATCTGGGATATTCCAACAAAAAGAGTTTACGTTGTTGAATCTTTAACAAAGTTACTTACCTCACATACATTGGCCATCTCAGGGTGTACGCTTTGAATGTGGTTTCGCCGAGGTCCAGGTTGGACAAACAGCAGCCCACAATGCATGCACTGATACTGGTGGCTTTCTGTCTCCATGTGTTTCACAAAAGTTGCAAAAAGGCCAAACCAATTATGACAGACTTTGCAGCGGTAATTTCGAGGTTCACATCGATTGTATTTTTCCTACAGGACAATAAATGTATGGTTTATTTTACACAGTGTAAAAGATTTTCATTTAAAATTAATAGTAGTGCACAAAATGTTTTTTTACATTATACATCTTGTGAGCTTAAATAATTCTCTTCCACGTTAATTTGTTGATGAGACTGAAACAATGAGCATAATGTTTTCCTATGACAATGAAAACAAAATACAGTTATACAGTTACTAACAAAATTTTTAGACAGTCACAGAAGGAAAGCTTAATCACATCACTTGATTGTTTAATTCAAGCACAAAAACATCATAAAGATCACAGGTTTCAGCAGCCAGGCTATAAAACAAAAGGAAACAAGTTTGTTTAGGTTGCTGATGTGGTCAAAGATCATTATAAAAATGCTGCACAAGTAAGCTTTACAAAAGAAAACCAACAATATTTAAAACCGTTATAGATAAATACACTAAAATGATAAGCAGACAACTGATGAGCATGCGTAATACTTTTGCATTAAAAAAACATAATACATATTTTTACATTTTTACCTGTGTCGTAATATACTTGGTGGCATGTTCTGGACTAAACATGTGTTCCTGCAGTTCACTTTCACTTCCAAAAACCATGTCACACATGCTGCAAAAGCTTTCGGACTTCTGATTATGACGAAGAGCATGACGTTGAAAGGCTGCTGGACTACGGAAGGTTCGCTTGCATTCACTTATAATACATTGGAACCGTTTAACCAGTTTGTGAACATTATGCATGTGCATGTAGTAAAGTGGGTAACTTTTAATAACAGCATCACAAAGATGACAAAAATACCCAACTTTAGCTGGAAATCCCAACTCGGCTAGTTCCTTATCTGTTGGAAGATCCTGGATAACAATTAATCGATTCTTGTCTTGTTCTTGTTTGACTGAATTTAGTGGAGCATCTTCAGCAGTCTCCATATCATCACTGGTTCTTAGAACGTTATCAGATGCAGCAGCTAAATTCTGGTTACTAAGGGTCTGGTTGTTCAGACCCAGTTCTTCAACTGTGCCAGTTATCAGAGATTGTTGATTACTGACAATGTCACTGTTAACAGGCAGTTTATCAGCTACATTTTCACTGGAAAGAGTCTGTTGGATAATCAAACCTTCAGTACTCACTGGCTGTTGGTCAGATTCTTTATCAGTGGCCAAAGAACTTTGTTCACTTAAGTTTTCTATATTTAGAGATGAATGACCATCAAGTTGACCAGTAGTTACACAAATCTGAGTGTTCAAGTTTTCAGAATTTACTTCTTGCTGATCATCTGAGTTTGTAAAAAATAATGAATCATGGTCAGTTTCATGATTATCATCAGAGGCACTAATGTTTTCTTGCTGCTGGTTAATTAAGGTAGACTGGACTACACCCTGGTCCTCGACAAAGTGTGTAACTTCAGCAACTATGTGACTAGACTGAGAGTCATCTGTCTCCCTAAAAATTTCACTTTGTAGAATTTCACTGTCCTGACTGTTTCCACTGGCAAGTTCTGGAATATTTAAAATACTTCAAAAGTGCTAAAAATACATAAATTTGATTTTATATATATGCAGATAAAATTAATACTGATAAAGTTAAATAAATTGAGTTAAAACAAAAGCAAAAGGAAGAACTGTACTAAAAACAGCATATCCAATCAAATATTGTTCACCCTATTACACAGATTCCCATATTCTGTAATTGGGTGAACAGTATTTAGAACAGCACATATGAAACACCTTTTGCTATTACATTTTATATTATACTCTTCAAAAAAAGAAACGCAAATTTGTTATGAGACAAATTGTTAACAAGTTTATTCTGGGTAGTTCTGTATGACATGTGTGAAACTTAGTACATTCACTGCTAAACATCCAAAGTCTGCATAGGCGAAGTCCACGCTCACTAATCGTCAATAAGGAGTATGACCCCCGTGACCATCAATAACTGCTTGGCATCTACTGCCCATGGAAGCAATGAGATGACGAATCACATCCTATGGAATGGCTGTCCACTCAGCCTGCAAAGCTGCTGCAAGCTGAGGTAGAGTCTGAGGTTGAGGTTGTTGCCGTCGCAGACATTGGTCCAACTCGTTCCAAAGATGTTCGATGGGGTTTAAATCTGGTGATCTGGAGGGCCAGGGAAGAACGTTGATGTTGTGGTGTCTCAAGAAGACAGTGGTGAGTCGGTCTGTGTGAGGACGGGCGTTGTCATGTTGAAAACGTCGTTGACGTTCACCATGATGGGTTGCACATGGGGTCTAAGAATCTTGTCGACGTATCGTTGAGCCACAAGATTCCCTCGAATGTGCAAAAGGTCTGTTCTGGCATTGCAGGCAATGGCAGCCCACATCATGATGCTGCCACCACCAAATCTGTCAACATCCTGCACACAGTTTGCTGCAAAACGTTCACCTCAGCGACGATAAACACGGGTACTTCCATCCTGCCTACGAAGCATAAAACGTGATTCCTCGCTGAACCAAACATGCCTCCATCGTTGATGAGGCCATACCCGATGTGCCCGAGTCCACTGCAGTCGTGCTTAACGATGTTGCTGGGTGAGGATGACGCCTCTGACTGGACGTCAAGGTCGGATTCCTGCATCTCGTAGATGGTTGCGTACGGTCTGATCGGAAATCCTACACAGCCCTGGTATGGTTGAAGCAGTAGACGTCGCAGTGGTGGTCCTATCCCGAAGGTGACGTAACCGGATGTTGCGATCTTGTGCGGGCGTGGTCACACGAGGTCTGCCAGATTGTGGACGGTCACGAGTTGATCCATGTTGTTGGTGATGATTCGATAGCCTTGTGATGGTGCTTGGGTGGATATTCACAGCTCTGGCAACATCTGATCGAGATTCGCCTGCTTCCAAGCGACCAATGGCGTTGTTGCGTTGTGCTTCAGTCAGTCTTGGTGTAACTGTATTGTGTGTCGGTGGCTTAACACTGAGCTATGGAAACCAAGAACCCGTCACTTTTATAGGGATTTTGCACATGTTGCACTTGCAGAACATGCAGATCTCTCAAACAAATTTATTGGACACGCATGCGGTTTGGTGAAAAATCCGATGTTTTCCTCCGTTTTCAAAGCGCACAACTTTTATTGTCATTTTGGTCTGACAATCAGTGCCTTAACACTTGTAGCATCACATACTTTGAGCTTGTAACGTTATTACATATATTTCTCTTTAAAATAACAAAAATATCCCTTTTGCATTTCTTGTTTTGAAGAGTATAGTTGCAGCAATAAATTACTATAATCAACTCCCTTGGCTAAATTATAGTTTCACAGTATATTATTAGTTTAAGCTATTACACTTAACTTCATAAAGACTGAACCATGGGATCCTTTAAATTAGTGCAGCATTTTTATTTTTGCTTCAGCTTGTATTTGATTATAACAAACTAACATATGTATTTGTATCATTAATCTTTTACTTTTCACAATGCTTGTTGTTTTAAGGATATTTTAGGTAGGGCAGACAAAGTAAATTTTTGATGACCATTTCTAGAAACATAAAGTAGCAGTTCATTGAAACCAAAATTATACTAAGAGACAAATTATAGTATATTGCTGATTTGTCTTATTGTATCACAAGATGATTATAATATACTCACGTATCCATAAAAGCAACTACCATAACCTAACACAATAATTGGGTAGATTATGTCTTAAATATCAAACTGACATTATTTGGTAAGCTCACTAAGTTTAATATGGCAGACTGACATTTAATACTAAACAAAAACCCTTATCACTAAATAAATATATATCATTACATGAAGCAAAAACATAACCACAAGGAGTTTTCTACTTTTAACTGTCACTAAGAGTCAGTAAATAAAAAACTCAAGATCTGATTAAGGAAAAAAATAACTTGAGTTAAATACATAACATACGCTACATAATAACTTATCATAACCTTAAATTATGGAAACTGTATTAACCAACCAGGCATTTCTTCCTCTGAATAGTCTGGAGTCTCTTTGTTCACCCACCGCATATGAACATGATGCTGATGTTGGCGACACATTCTTGCTGTTGGAAATCGCATGCAGCACACAAAACAGGTAGTTCCTTCTCCTCCACTAGATGGCTCTGATGTTTCCAACATGGGTTGACCAACAACCTCTTCAGACTGTCCAGGCGGAAGGTGATTACCTTCATCCATATGTTTCTGTATAGACCATGTACTAAGATAACTTGGGTTGTCAAAGTTCAGAAAAGACAAACAAAATGGGCCGAGGTTTTTTAGAGAAAAAAACACCCTACAATCCACCAAAATGATATAGACATTACAAGATTACTACTTGGGAAAAATGCTGCTTGAAAAGAGGTATCTCTGCTTTATTGTTATTGCTAATTATTATACACACACAGCATAGTCAATGAATTCTTATCAGATTTCAGCACAAAAAAAAGTTCATGTGGTAAAAATTGTGACTGAAAATGTCCATGATAAAACCACATTCTTTTCTTAAGTTTTGATTCACTTTTAATGTACAGTACATGAGCAACATTTGCATAATGTGAGGGAATAAAGGGCATTTGTTTTATGTTAACGCCAAGGGCATGACTTAAAGACAGATGTAATCTTTGACAATCTTTACTTATATTTACCATCCAGATCAACCTCTCAAGTATGAATCCATGGCTGAATATCTTATCAGTCTTCATAATCTATAACAAGGAATATCTGTTCAACTTTATTGTTTTGCTTCACACATTGAACATGACCATTGTTGTTAGTTATGCTTTCATTGTTTTGCTGATTGATATAGGATAGACTATCAGAAGTTATTAACATTACTGTATACTATTATTAGAAGAAGGTAATACTGTTAACCATTTTCAGACTTGTGGCAGTGGTTGTTGTTATCCTTTGATTTTTTTTCTTTTTCACAATTGTGAAATACTTAAAAAATGTGCATGACACTTAGAAAGAACTTATTAATGAGTATCTAAGTTTACATATAAAAATGTTACATACTTTGATCTAATTTTTCTATAATGTTTAACTTTTATGCCATAAAAAGTTCCAAAATTTTGTTCTGCCACATAAACAACTAAAAATATTTCATTTTAGAATTTCATTTCTTTACTTATCATAAAGTTATGTTTTCAATATCCAATCAATTCTGACTTAATTGATTTTTAATTAAATATATTTCTGAAAATTCAATTGTAGATCATAACAAAAAAGCTGCATAAACTGACAACCATTTTATCAATGACCTAAAGCCTAACCTTTCAAAATGGTGTCAGCTCAGGCTAGGCTACAATATATTTGCTAACAATATTATCAATAGAAATCAATTAATATCCAATAAATATACTTTGTTTACACTAAATTAGGGATCCTTTTATTTATGTGCACTGTTTGAATAATTGTATTGGTAATGGTTAGTAAGAATTTTAAGTCATATTTGAATCATGGGATCAAAAATGTACTCTCAATCTAATAAGGCTTATCAAATCTTATTTCTCAGAAGAAAGTTATCACAAGTTACAAACAAATATAATTTAACATGAAAACATTGAAACAAAGAGATTGTAAAAAAATACTATAAATTCCCAATTTTTGCAGTTAGTTCCAAAATGTTTAAGCTTCACACAAAATTTATGTTGCTCTTCTCTACAGAAAACACATCTAATAAATTTCTTATAAAAGCATAAGTTATTTCTCTTAACTTTACATTGACATAAACAGTTTATAACATTCTCCATTCAATAACATTTAAACTTTAACTATAGCTATTTTCAAAACTGTTTTTCATTAATAGATGTTCCAACCCTTTTATATGATGTCAACATGGATACTACTAATAATAAATTGTCAGATATAAAACAAAAATTATACGAGAAACACGATTTACTTTATTGTATTTTCAATTATAGTTTATCAGCAAATAAAAACCTAGGTTTCGTGAAGGCCAAAAAAATTCTAAATAGATATTGTTAAGTGCATTATTTATTGGTGAGACTTGAAAAAACTGCATAGAAATGTAAATTTGAAAGTTTTTATATTTTCTTTGCAATTTTGACCAAATAAATGTTAAACATATATATTTTAAAATATATTTGTGTTCAAAACCTTTGAAATATTTATAATTGTTTTTAACATTTAAATTTTAAAATTGAATAAATAGGTCTGCACTCAATACCTAAAAGGTGTTTACCATGCATAATATAAAACATATTTTTTTCGTGAAGTATTTTTAATAAACTGAAATATAGATTTGTCGATTAATATACTGAGTATTTATTTTGAACAGTCCATCAATAAAGTAATTTTACTGACTTTAAACATCTCAAACTTCCTTTGTGTAATCCCTAAAAACCTCCTAAATACATTTCAAATGTTTTTTCTTTCAGTAAAAACTTTACATTTTATCTGTTATTTTCTTTATCCTTGTTAAAAATGGGATCAGTCAATTTGACCAACCCCACAATCACCAAATAAAAAATCAAAATAAATCTAAATTACCCTTTTCTTCTTTCTAGAATAACTTCAAGTTGTAACATGGAACTATATTTATTTATCCTTAGAAGTTTTAAGCTTGTAAAAGTATACATCTATTTATAATTAACTTTTATTGTTTTATTACCCTTTTGATTGCCTTTAAAACCAAGTTAACTACTATCCTCATTATAATAAGTTGTAAATACTATGGTCAGGTGCAACTCATGTTACACTATTGAATTACATTATATACAATGCTTCTCAAGTGCATACCTCATAAAACATTTCTATTATATTATTATTTATTTTACCTAATCCTAACTAACCTAAAAAAAATCTTTATTTTACATTTGAGTTACTTTTATAATAGTAAATAAAAAATAAACATGAAAAACAAGAAATAAAAGCACTTTTTTCTTTCTATTGATAATCAAGGATATTTAAGCCTACTTTTTTTTGTGCTAACTGTAGTAATGCACTAAATAATTTGTTTTTACTTTAAATAATTCATTAATGAAAACAGACTAATAACATGCAAAATGTAGAAAATTTTCCCTAACTCTCACAATTTTTCTGGCTTTCTAACTATCTGATAAGAGCCATTACAAATTCATACAACATTGTTTGTACTCTGAGTGAAATTGACTATCATCTGTTCAGAACACAGAATTATGCAATATGTCAACTGATAGATGAAAAGACTGACTATAAATTGGTTATGAATAATATGTAATTAAACATCAGATTGAACTATGAACATTCATGACAGAGAAGACATGACAGGTGGGTGTGGCAGGAATCTAATTTTCTACAGATAACTTTGTAACCACAAAAATTATGGTTTGACTGAGCAATTATGATTTTATAATGGGTTGTTTATGTATAATTTCTTGCTCTTTCAAGGGCTGGTGGCAAAAATAAAGAAGACAAGATGCCTAGAGAAACATATGTCATACCAGGAGAAATTAAGAATTTTGTAAAAATATTTCCTTGTAGAATTTGGAAGTTAAAACGTGTATAGTATCAAAATACGCATTATCAGCTAAGATTCTATACAATGCTAACTGGTATAACATAAAGTAGTTTTAAAAAATTTTGAATGTAAGACACTAAAACTCTCTGTCATGAGTTTTAAAGGATACTCATGGCAAAAAGAGTTAATAATGCCTTAGTTAACAAATAACGTAAAAATGATCTTATTTTCCATATTATTCCAAAATTACAAATTTATTCATCTGGGATTTCTTTATTTCAAACATTTACTGATATACTTTTGGCAGCAGTGGTTCACAACTACAGATCCACAAGATTTTATCTGGTCTATAAAACAGTTGAAAAAAAAAATATTTTAAAATATAGCTAATGAAGCATATTGTTTTATAAAGTAACTTACAATTATTTTAGGAAGTGGTCTTTGAAATTTTGAGATCAGAACTAATTGATCTTCAGTTGAAAAAAGGTTGTGAACAACTGGTTTATAGAACACCTAGCTTTGTTTTTTTTTTATAACATATAATACTATATTTTCATGCAAAATAGTTGCTTTAACTTCATCCTTTATACAAAAACTAAAAAAGCAGGCTTAAAATCAAAGAATATATACATATATATATATACTTATTTGTTGAAAACCCAATCCTTTACCTTGACATCTTTCTATAAAAACTCACAAGAAATGAAAAACTTTACAGTAAGTAAAACTTACAAGTTTCAACCTCTTTCCAAGTACTTATTTACCTTGACTTCCTCCTCTGTTGAAAACGTAAGAGAGCAATGGTTACACTTATAAAATACATTCCCTTTTCCAACAATTCCAAATGCATTGGTTTCAGTACTTCTTGTTGTGGGGGTCTCCATGTGTAGAGATGGACATTCTGTAATGTGGTTGGTAAGTTCTCGAACATCACCACATGGCTGTAGACACTTAGCACATGACCATGTTTCAGGACCTACCAACAACCCACAAAAAATATCAATAAAACTCAAAAATAATAATAAAAAAGAAATATGAAAGAATAACTGTTGAATACTACCTAAAGAGTTACAAACCACATAAAATTTAGAATAAATATATGGAAATAATGTGTTTACAGAGTAGTTGCAATAAGATATCATACTGTGATTTCTCAAAATGAATATCTTTTTTTGTTGTGAGCCATGTGATACAATTCCTGATATTATCTCACAAAAAGTACAGATTTTATATTAAAACAAAATGTTATCGTATTTTTCCTACATCAGTTTATTTTACGTAACTTTTCTCTTGAATAATACAGAATACAGTGATGGGAATTGATATTCAGTCCCACATCATTTATCAGATTAAATGACCAACAACAAATATACTTGAAACAAGCAATGCAGAGTAGAGGGTAACATAAAGTTAAGTACTTCAACAACTATTTCAGTAGAAACAAACAGATTAATAAATAATTTTCAATGCTTTTTACTTGGCTTTATTTCTAATTCAACAGCTCATCAGCAGTAATACAGTAGTCGCCAAAGAACTTCTAATCAGGATAGTGGAAATTAGTGCAATAGTTTAATTCTCTTGAGTTCTGTCTAAATGTTTAAAATAAAGTATACAATCTTGCAAGTTATTATTTCACAATTATTATAGTGGTCTTTGTATGGATGAATTCAGAAACAATTTACACTTTTGATAAAAATGTAAATAATTATTTAAAACAAAAGGAAAGAGAACAAGGTCTTTGCATTTGAATTTAATGAAAAATTAAATAATGTTCATAATTTTAATTTTAATTAAATGCTAAAAATGTTTTTATTTTTATTTTCTGTTGGGAAAGGGAACAACCAATTATTGAATAACATCAATTACTAGTGTAACACTAACAAAATGATATTTTCACACTACCTTATGTATCTAAGTAGTACTATATTCTTCAAGCAAATAAATATATTACCTGTTTGTACAGCATGAGACAATAACATGTGACGATTTAACCTCTCCTTTCCAAGAGCATACACATGACAAACAGAACACTGTAAGTGAGGACTCAGAACATCTTGAAAATGATGCTGCTTGAAATGGCTCCGTAACTTGTTTGGTCGGGAAGTACAATAGTTACAAAAGCGGCAAACATAAGTTTGCATGTGATGAGCACTTTTCATGTGGTCATGGTGATCCTGGAACTCTAAGGAGGGGTGACCACAGATGCTACAGTAAAAAGACTCTCCGAAATTCAGCACTGCAGACTCTGGAACAAGACGAACCATCTTATCATGGGCACTAGGGTAATGAGCTCGAACTTCATTTAGAGTCCTTAAGGTGACTTCACAAAACCTACAAGCAGAATTCAGAGTGGTCTCTTCTGTAACATCAGATGGAACACAGACAAACACTATATTTTCACTGAAATCTGCTTTAGCATTATGTACAGAAAGCTCATGAATGCAATGATAGTGCTTCTCCAAGTCTGCAGAAAACCGCAAGGAATATTTGTCCCTACAAAAAAGGCATCTTAAAGTTGTCTCATTAGGAGAGAATACTTGACGAAACAAGAACATTCCCACCAGTCGGTCTGCATTTTCAGCTTCCTCCAAAGGTAGTTCACTTTCTACTAACTGAATGGTGTTTGGGAGTTTCAATGTTGATGTGTGATCCACTGTATCAAGGGTACATTCTTCTAGTATTGGTCGTATCTTGTACGGCCGCCTCATTCCCTACAACACATATTAATATAGTTTATTACATTCAGAATGGACACTTTAAATATAAACTGGATAAACCTTTTGACATTCCTTGAGGTTTCCATAAGGTTATCTCTAAACTAAAAAAAAAAAAAAAAAACTTAAGATATCCAAAGTGTGTAACCAAAAATATACATTACACTACGCTGTTCATTTGAAATACCATCTGAATGCAATTATAGAAACAACTGTATTTGCTTCTAATTCCTATTGAAATAAGGTTTTATTTTATATTAAAGAATATTTTATCTGTTCAATTTCACAAGAAAATTAATTTTTCTGTAAGAAATAGTCTTTGATTTTTTTTTTTTTTAAAGTATGTAACAGTTTCATAATTTTGTGTATTTTCATTTCTGTACTGCATGTTGGGTATACATTGGAAAAATCATTCTATAAAATGTTTCACATGACACTGTGTCATCTTTCATATAAATTTCTTATTTTGTCATGCAGTACTTAACGTCACATCTTACAAGAGGTATACAACTAACTCTCTGGATACAGACAAACCAAAGTGCACATTGCATGACCTTTTCACATAGTTACATTCAATATTAAATTAAAGTATATCATTATCATTGTGTGCTAATAATCTTGGCATCAAAACACAGTGAATAATTATGCATTAATATAATTATAATTAAGTTTGAATGTTTGTACTTTAAAAAGATATATTTATATAAATTCCAATCTTCACTTCTCTGTATCATGTGACATTTCTTTGCTCCAAAATTTCCATTTTAAATATTCTTCCCAACCTTAAGCTTCTAGGTTTGAATAAAAGTAACAATTTTATTAAAAATACTGCTAATACATAATCTAAATTTATAGCCTAAAATCTTTTCTTTATTGAAAAATAAACCAGAAAGTCAAACTTACACATCATGCCCTCCTATTACATCCTATCTTACAAAAATATATCATTAATTCTCTATGCAATTTGATATCTAATTATTTATAACCAAGAGAAACAGAAGGTTTTATTTACTGATTTCTGTATAACACTGTCTTGCTGTGATGACAGCACCTGAATCATCCAGCATAAACTATTACTACTGCTGAGATCACATCAGCCAGGTAAGAGAATTATTTTAGTCAAATTACAGCTCAATCAAGAAGCCAGTTGAATTATAATAGTTATAATGCCTTTTTGTTTTTACTTGTTACTGTTTTGTCCTTTTTATACATATTTATAAAAATAACTAAAAGGTAAAAAATAAGAAATTAAGTTGGTTTGATAAAAAACCTTAAAAAAAAAAACAAGTGTAGAATTTCTCCACAAGTGATGCACATGAGCTGTTTCTTTGCGATGCAATTCAATATTCTGTTTACTGTAACTTGCACTCTGCTCCTACCATCAGTGTAGTAGTTAGACATGATTAAAAGAGCAATGCAACAATAAAATTAACTGAAAGAAGTTACATAAATGTTAGAAGACTGACAACTTGGAATAAATAAGTGTAATTGTCTGTTACAATATGCAGTCATGCTAGAAAGATAAAAATGGTAATTTAGGTTTATTCTGTATTTTTATGTGGTGGTGACAAGGTCGGTCAAATGGACCAAGCTTGTACACATTGTTAAGATTAAAAAACTAAATAAAATATAGTTTTACTGAAGAAAAACCAAAAACAATTTTGGATATTCATATAGGAAGTTCTGTAGGATATGTAAATGAAATATGAAACTATAAAATGAAAAAGTGTATTTTTATTCTTTACACGAAAATTGCCTTTTATTTGGACTGACTGAGAAAAAAGCTTTATAAAGTTTCCTAAAAATCTTAAGTAAAAGTACTTAATTAAAAACTGGACTAGTATTGTTTACTAAAACTCAGTAAGTTCAGAGTTATAATATATAGTTTCATGGCAGTTACAAGGCTAGTCCAAATGACTAAGCTCATACATAGAAGGTTCACAGAACCAAAATTTTAAATTTTCTTAAGGAATGAATGTAGCTTATTATAGCCAGTAATATACAGAAATGTGTGTCTTACTTGTCCAAGTTCTCCTCTCTTTATTGCTTCCAGTTTATTGGTAGCTTTCTCCACAGCCTTTACAGTATCTGTACCTCTTACCTCCACAATACTAGAATCAGGCATTACCACAAAAATTCGGTTCTGCCTTCTTCCATGCCAGTTGGTGGCCCCTTCTTCTTCTGGTGGCAAGCCTATTCTTGATGTCCAGATACTCCGCTGCATCAAGGAAGGATATTTTGGTGGTCTTCCACGTTTTCTTTTCACAACTGGCTGCTGCAGGGATTCTTCAGAATCACTTTTTTGTCCTGGAGCAAACTGAGCAGCATCCTCAAAAAAACTCGTAATCATCTGAATAGAACTGAGGATATTTACGTGGTCTTCCTCGTCTTCTCTTAAGCAAAGATGCTGGCATACCTAAACGTTGCTCCTGGTGATCCTGAGAGAACCCTTCAGTGTTATCAAATGATTGTGCCTCATCCTGATTTGCTCGTTTCACCTCGCGCATAATTGACTCACTTTTTGGAGGGCGTCCTCTTCTTTTATGAGGGCCAATGATGACATGTTGACGTCTTAGACTTCTCTGTTGTCCTCTTGATCCTCTTCCTCTACTTCGGCCCAACTCTGGTCCCTGGACAACTGATATCATTACAGGTCCTGAAGACTTTGGTAAAATAGTGTCAGCTTCTAAACTAGATGTATCATCTTGTGCTTCTTCTGGACCTTCAAATTCTGATATCAGAGAAAAGCAGTTTTGTGTTTCTCTTCTTAATCCCCTACCTCTTCCTCGTCTACCTCTTTTTGGCCAAAGTCCTCTTTCATAATAATCAGCTCTTGTGTCCAAACCACCAAAACCCCGAAGATGAACTCTTCCAAAAAAAACTGCTTCTTGATCTTGGTCTTCCTCTTCCATGAACAGTAATTCCATAAAAGAAGCTAGGAGGCTGACCTTCAGAAAAAGATTTTGGCTTTCTGCCAGGTTTTTTTTTTAGAGAATTTGGAAGATTTTGTACACTGTAAAACATTCTTAGTCTGTCCAATTTGCTCAAGAAACCTTTGATTCCACGGTACTTTCCATTGTGACCTAAGAGTCCTGGACTGTAACTCTCAGGCAGAAGAAAAGAAAAGGGTTTTTGATGTGGATATTCCAATAGTAAAAGTCTATTAACCTTAGGTTTTTTCCTATGGTAATTACTATCTTCATCAGAACTATTAAAAGAAACCTCTGAAATAAAGTCATCATCATCATTTTCCCACTCACTACCTGATGAATCCTCCAAAAAGCGCCTTTGAAGAATTTTATGTTCATTGTCAGCCCAAGATTTTTCTAATTTTTTTGTATTTTGGATCCTTTGGCAGACAGACTTGATAAAATTAAGTGCAGCAAGACTAGTAGAGCGTCTGCTTCGTCCCTCAGCCTCTGATGAAGTCATCTGTTCCATATTATTAGTTTTCTTCTCACTTTTACCACTAATTATCACATTTTCGACTGTGTCAAATTTGTCTAGTTCAATATCTTCATCCAAGCTTTCAGAAATATTTGCAGTTAATTTCTGCTCAGATTTTCGTGTTTTTTTCTGTGCTAATTTCCATCCAAAAAGAGCTTTTGGTTTTTTAAATATTTCTAATCTTTTTTTAGCTTTTGTAACTTGTCCTCCCCGAATTTTTTCTGCCTCACTTTTTCTGGGTCTACCAACTTTCCTAGTTCCCTTAGGACGCCCCCTTCCCCGTTTTTTATAATTTTCTCCTTGTAAACTAACCTGTTTACAAAATGTACGTTTTATTATCTGTTTTTCCTCTCTGCTTTCAGTTCTTTTCACACTAGAAGCAGATTTATAATTTTTATGCTCCTCAGTTACAGAAGTGTTACTGGAATCTTCTGGCTCTTGTGATTCATCTTTTTTCAATAACAATTCTTTACCTTCATGTTCAGTCTCAATTTCTTTCTGAGTAATTTTAAATTGATCATTCATTTTTTTCTTTGTTGGTTCTATACCTACATTATCATTTTCAACTTCATCTGGAAATTCCTGAAAAAAAATTGTATGATTTTCAAACAGCTACAGCAGTTATTTACTTGGGTTATAAGTGTCAAAACTGTTTTCATTTATGGTATAGTATGGAGAAATACGTAAACAGCAATATGACTTAATAAAAACTTAATGTCTGTTATTATTCATAACAAGACTAAATTTCCTTTCAGCTTTTCTTCTCTGAGAAAGTAAAAGCAAAATATCAGATATTTTAAGTTTTTTTAATTTTTGCAATATTCTACCATTAAATTAATTTTCTGAGATAAGAAATCATGAGCAACAATGAGCTGAAATGTTATGACACAATAAATAATGTGAAAAGTTAATAAGAAAACAATTTGAAGGTACAAGTACATTTAAAATAAGTTTTTCTAAATCAGTTATAATATTTAATATATAACTGTATATTCTGTAACATGAAATTACAATTTAATTACTTACAATTAGGGAAGACATTTTCTACCAACAGTTGAGAAGAAGAAATATGCTTGTTCACAATAAGAAACCTTTCAATGTGTTTAATTGTTAAGTGTAAAACAAAGCATAGTACAAACGTTTAACACACACATAGCGATTACTCCAGAAATAAACTTAATATACAATCATTTCGTAACTTCTTCACATAAAATGTTATCAACAAAACCAATTTTTGATAACAAAAAATAAGAAAAAAGCTACACTGAAAATGTAGAACTGTCTTATTTTAAATAATTAAAGGAAAAAATAAAATTATTCATTTTATTATGCAAAGACTATTACTTAGTATAGCAAAAAATTTGGCACAGCTTAATTAATTTTTAAATTTATGATTTGCATTTTTGATCATGAAATTTTTGAACTGAAAATATGTTTACTTTAAAAACTTTATCTCATTCTGCTGGTAATTTATTTTATGAAATATTTTGTCCTAGCACTCTTCTTGGTATTATCTCTTGGAACTGAGGCAAATATGCAAATATTTTATAAGAACTGGTTTACTTGTTCCCTGGGGTATTGGTTTTAGAAGACTGCAAAGAGACAAAGATATAACACTACTTATGTCAAACTAAAAACTGATAATAAATTTCAGTTATACTTGTTACAACAACCTCATTTAAATGCTGTACAGATTGAGCTAGGTTTTTAAAATAACCTTAAATGAAAACTTACATATGTTAATTACTTTTCTCAAATTGCTTCAATAACCATGCACAGTTTATATGTATTGGTGAATCATATTTATGACTTAAAAATAATTCATAAGTGAGTCAGAGCCATGGTTTAAGATGCTGTGTCATCAACATGCTGTTCTTTCTTGTTAATACCACAGAGTTCGTTACATTCAGAACTTTCTGGGTAGATTATTCAGGTACCTCAAAAACCAGTTATTAAATCACACATTGGTATACCTCTTAAATTAACTTAAACACATTAGCAAAATATCAGAAAATTATTTAATAAGCTTGTTCTCTTGTTTTGAATTTCACTCCAAGCTACATGAGGGATATCTGCACTGGCTGTCCCTAATTTATCAGTGAAAGATTAGAGAGAAGGTAGTTAGTCATCACCAACCACTCCAACTGTTTTGCCAGTGAATAATGGAACTGACCATCACATTATACTCCTCTCACTGCTGAAAAGGAAAAAATGTTTGGTAGGATGGGGATTTGAACCCATGATCCTCAGATTGAGATTTAACAAGCTACCCTCAATATCTGTTTTAAAAAAAAATGTTACAGAAAATATGTAGCTCTCATTTGTTCTTTCTGAAATAACTATCACAACGTATTTTCCTTTTCTATTAAATTGAAAGGAAAAGGTTTAAGCAAGTCATAAAGTATACTTTCTTCAATAATGATCAAACTTCTCTCTAGTATTTTAAAGAAACATTCTGAATTCTCACAAATATCAGATTAACTACTTTGTGTACTAATAGGTTCCTAGAGTTTCTTAAAACAAGCTACTGTCATATATGAAGTGTCAGGCTACAAAAGCACAAATTTACCATTCTATGTCACATTTAAAAATACATTTAACATTTCTTTATATTAAAAGCTGTAGAAAAACATTACATAACCAAAACAAGATAAAAAACAGGTCTTTTAAGGTATAAAATTTCTCCCAAATCATAGATCCTTCATTTAAAATCATGTAAAAACCTACTAGAAATGAATCAATTCATTTAAAGCAGGCAAATTTAAACATCTCTTCATTTTTAAAACCATGGTGACATTTTTTACTTCTATTGAAAATTTGCTAATAATTAATTAGTTATTACATAATATTTCAAACAAAAAAAAAGGACAGAAGGATATTTGATTCTACAGCAAATGTTTTTTCACTGAACTGTTAGAGAATATATCACACTGCTCTGTTTGGCCCTGAAGAAGATCTTGATATACAATGATTAACGTGTTAATTTTGCAAATACAGCTTAAAATTTACTTGTGAAACTATTAATTTGCCCAACATCATTTCCTGGCAAATGTTTAGAATAGATTAAAAAATTATGATGTGTAATTAATTTGCTATAAACTGTGATCCTTGTATCACCAAATATTACTTGAAGATAACACAAAGAACAGACTTTCATAATTTATTTTAAACTGGAGATTTTATTTTAGTTATTACCTTACTTAAACTCAGATTGCTAGTAAGTTGTCTATAGTATACAGTTTCAACTAGTTGTTTTTATTTAAAAAATCCTGCTATAAATATTTAAATATTTTGCTTATATACAAAAAATGACTAATTTTCCATTAAGAATTTCATAAAAAAAACTGAAAGATAACTTATAAAGTAAAAGATTTTAAAGATTGTGAATAGTTAACAGATATCAAATACTTCCTTACTAAAATGCTTGTTTAAATCAATAAATAATTAAAGGAACTCATGCAGATGCTCAATACATAATTATGAGTTTTTCTCATTCATTTCATAAAAATAATGATTTATTTAAAATCTCACACCTGAAACACATTAAACATTATTCTTTGAGCACATTACATAAAAGTCCTTTACATTTAAAACAATAAAATGAAATATAGTAAAAACTGTTTTGTAATCTGTAAAATTGTTAGGTATGAATCTGGAATAAGGTAACGTAATTTAAAGCTGGAGAACTAGTTTATTAATCATGAGGCTCATTAGTTAATTACATTTATAACTGGAAACTATAACTGATTGAATGATTAATTTCCTGACATTTGTCAACTTAACTGTGTTTTTGATTAATTCATGATACCAATTGTCAAAATCAATGTTCATAGATTATTGATCATATCATGAATAGAATTAATCATATAACTCTTATGAAATGATTCATTCATATGGTTTGAAACTTATGCTGACAGATGTCTGTCTTCACATGTTTATTTTCCCAAAACACACCTACAATGTATCAAACATACAGCTACAAAACATGCTAAAATAATACACAGAACAAAATTAAGTTTATTTGAAATATAAAGGCAGGATCCCAGAGACATATCACTATATCTGATCACAGTTTCTTGCAAGACACACATTTTCTACACAAAACTTATTACAACTGCTGAGAAATTAAAATATATTGCCTGACTAATGAAAGACAACCACAGAAAGTGATAGTATAATGATAATAAAAGAAAATGTGGTAAAAAATAGCTTTACTATGCCAATATATACTTCAGAATAATTAGATTTCTAGGAAGAAATAACTTTTGACAGACCATACTGTACTATACAAATCCACAGTATGCAAGTGTTTGTGGCTACTTTTGAAAAAAGTAGGTAAAAGGATTTAGGTACTACAATTAATTCCTCCTCCCTCTTCAAAACCATGCAATTCATAGTTACAACCAATACATTTACTTACAAACAAATGTCACAAAAGTAAGCACACACTGATCTGACTTAAGTCAACTAACCTCTATATCCAGTTTAATTATTTTACTGACAGGTTCTGGAGTAACAGATCTCTCCTTTCCTTTCTTTTCTCGTATTTTTGTAATTTTGTTACTGGATTTAGCAGGAGTAGTATTTTCCATTACTTTTTTAATTGGCATTCTTAAACTTTTAGGAACTGTTTCAGAAGATGAATTCCCATCTTTAACATTTTTGACTAAAAGTTCATGAGAAACAGTCCTTTCACTTGATTTCCTGGTCAAATTCTTCCTTTTTTTCTTTCTGCTTCTTGTTTTTCAAATTCCTTAATTAAGTTTTTACTAAGGATATTCTCTTCAGGTTCCCAACAGTTTTCAGAGCTGAAATATAAATTAGCAAAGATAGTTTCAGAGCTCATACATGAATTATCAAAAATATATTTCACTGAATACATCCAGTATGTTTCAAAGGTAACTAATACATTATAAAGGTACACTGTTGGCCAAAATCTTAAAGTCAACAAACATAAAGAAAAAATATGCATTTTACCTTGTCAGACTCAACCACTTATTTGAGTAGAGCTTCGGAAGATGAAAATAAGAAAAGGGAAAATAAATAGCCTAAATAATAGCTGGTCAAAAGTTTAAAACCATACTGAAACGAAGTGTTAATCAGTAAACACGTAACGAAATTCAGTCATTTGTGTTCAGGCATTAGTGTTGTCAACATCTCCTACTGACATCTGTGTTACATTGGGTAAAAACATGGCAAAGGCTAAAAAGTTGACAGAGTTTGAACGTGCCAGAATTGTCGAGCTGCAAAAGCGAGGTCTCTCTCAACATGCTATTACTGGTGAGATTGGGCGTAGTAAAATTGCTGTTGTAAATTTCTTTAAAGACCCTGAGGGATACGGAACGAGAAATTCAAGTGGTTGGCCCAAGAAAATTTCGCCGGCGTTGAGCAGGAAGATTCGACGGGTTGTCTGGCAAGACACCAGCCAATCCTCGAACCAGATTAAGGCCCTTACGGACACAGAATGCACCTCAAAACAATAAGACGGCATCTACAAGAGAAAGGCCTTAAAAACCGTAAATGTCTTCAAAGGCCATGCCTCCTTCCACACCACGAAACTGCTCGGTTGAACTTTGGTGAGAAGCACCAAACATGGGGTGTAGAAAAGTGGACGATGGTTTTGTTCTCTGATTAGAAAAATTTTAACCTGGATGGTTCAGATGGCTTCCAACTTTACTGGCACGATAAGGATATCCCACCAGAGACATTTTCTACACGACACAGTAGAGGAGATTCCATCATGATCTGGGGTGCTTTCTCCTTCCATGGAACAATGGAGCTTCAGGTCATACAGGGGCATCAAACAGTATCTGGCTACATTGGCATGTTAGAGAGAGCATCCTTATTGACTGAAGGCTCTCTCGCTTGTGTGGAAATGACTGGATCTTTCAGCAGGACAACGCTGTAATCCACAATGCCTGCAGGACAAAGGACTTTTTTCATGGCAAATAGTGATTCTTCTGGACCATCTAGTGTGTTCGTCCAAATTGAACCCCACTGAAAATGTTTGGGGGTGGATGGCAAGGGAAGTCTATAGAAATGGATGTCAATTCTAAACAGTGCATGATCTTTATGAAGCCATCTTCACCACTTGGAATAACATTCCAGTCAGCCTTCTGCAAACGCTTATACCGATCATGCCAAAGCGAATGTTTGAAGTTATTTGCAATGATGGCCGTGCAACTCACTACTGAGACCTCTTGTTGGGCATTTTCTACCCTGTTTAGAACTTCTTTTTGGTATGGTCTTAAACTTTTGACTAGCTATTATTTAGGCTAATTTCATAGTGTTTGCATTTTCCTTATTAAATGCTAAAAGGTTTTTTATTTTTATTTTTCCTTCTCTCATTTTCATCTTTCAAAGCTCTACTCAAATAAGTGGTTGAGTCTAACAAGGCAAAATGCATATTTTTTTCTTTATGTTCATTGGCCAGCATTAAGATTTTGGCCAGCAGTGTATATCTTACAAAAGTTATTTATAGTTTTCAGAATCTAACAAAAATGTAAAAATAAAAAACATGTTGACATGGAAAATACATCAACATTAAGAAACAATGTATCAAAAAAATTCTATGTCGAAAATCATAAGTATTAAATACTGATTATAAACTAGAGTAACAGTTCTTCAAAACAAGGATTTCAATCCTGACAAGATAAGAAATCTGCCAGGCTTGGATCCAGGTGAGATTGGAAAATTTCAGTCATTGTACTTTTCTGATCCAAACCAAATGTTCTCACTGAAACAACAATTTCTGTTGAGCAGATATGTTTATTTCTATACTGTGTATATGTATTTATATAAAGATATCTGTGATTGTGTTTATACACATATACATTTCAAGGGAGGGAGAGAACACTTTATGTACAGCATGCATGTGAGTAGATTCAGGCCTAAATAGTTGAATTGATTTGTTTTGAATTTTGTGCACAGCTACTCAAGGGCTGTCTGCACTCTGAAGTGGTTAAAAACCAATAACTTAGAATGATCACTAAAAACTATTTGTTGGGCATATTTTTACCATTACACTGTGCTTGAACAATTGGTTATAATACCACAAAATTGGGCTAGCATTTTTACCACAAAATAAAGTTATCAGCAAAATTCATTGGCTCTGGCAGTACATTGGATTACTTTGATAAATATGCTTATTCTTCAAAAATCATCTTAAAATTTACAAAAAAAAATGCAGATATAATCATAAATAATACATGTTAAAGGCCAAAATCGTAACTATACAGAAGATAGTATTTTTAAACTTGATGCACTTTACGAAAAGTTTAGTAATTTAACCAACAATTATGAAATAAAACAAATTTGGCTTAGGTAGCACCTTTTTTGCTGTTACAGTTGAAAATGGTCTATAAATAAATAATCCTTGCAGATTTAAAATTCTGTAATGTTTAAAGAAATATTTTCAAGTCAAAAGTTGACTAGCTTTTACTTAATAAAATAAGTAATGTTTTGAAAAATGCAAATTTGTGATTTTATTTGAATTTTTTACTAACATATATTTCTGTCATACCATTCATAAAACATGATTCTCTAGTCTCTGCTAAGAGTTCATTGTACAGTAGAACCTGGTTATATGATAGCAGATTAATACAACACAGCATTTTACTTACAGCAAAGCCACATTGGGCTATCTGCTGTATCCACCAAGGAGAATCAAACCATTTATTTTAGTATTGTAAATCTTTAGATTCACTGCTACATTGCCAGGGGGGGAATATAACAGAGAAAAACAGTTTTAAACCACTACTTTTCCAATCACTAGATAGCCTAAACTTCAAATAAGAATGCTCTTTTTCTTGAGTTTAATAAAAAAAGTTTTCTAAAGACACTGAATCATTATGCTCACTGTGTGACTACTATATACATGTAAAGATTTTTTATTTATAAATCTTTTACAAAATTACTTACTTTGGGTATCCTTTCCATTTCAACAAGTATTCCAGCTTGCCTTCATGGAACCTCTTCCCCAGCACTTTCTCTACCTGATACACACGGTTAAACTGTGAGGCAAAAACAATGTTTGTTCTGAACTCTTCTAATAATATCACACTCCAAAGCTATCTCAGAGGTATCAGAACAGGGGGTGCCAGAGCTCTCCTCACTTTTACATATTTTACTTATATAACAACTGTAAATTATATTATTAATTTTACTGACGGGCAACCCTCAAATTCCCCTAGATTGAGCTGTCCTTGGTAGCAGAGGAAATGATTTTAGCAGCTCTTATACTTTTAATATCTCATTGTAAAATATTCATGTCTAGTCAACCACCCCACTTATCAACTCCTTCCAATACTACTGTTTATGTTACATCTGACAAAGTCATACTATGTCAAAACTGACATTCACACTTGTATAACTAAACATACACTTCTAGACACTCTCCACAAACTGCCTCACTGAGGTAAAACATCTTATTTGACTACAGCCACAAACTGACAATATCTGTAAATTATAACTTTTAACCTACTAACAATACAAGTTTTGGTTCATAAAAGAAGAAAAAGAAATATATACTATTATGTTATTCAAAAGCACAATCATTCACAAGTACAGAAAATACAGTAGCTATATTAAGAAATTCTAACTGTAAGAATATTGATCTTGTTATCTGCTCTGTAAATTTTCCACATGGAGTAGAACTGTGCCGTTAAACGTAAAATTGTTTACTTTTGTTCCATTTTTTGAGGGAAATATTATTTTATGCATTTTAAATCTGACATTCAATCTTATGTTTTTAAATTTCATAAGTCTATTAGCTTTAATCACATTAATACAACTCGTATATGAATAAAAAGTATTCAGTTAACAATTGTTGATACATACTTGCTAAATTTATACCCAAGGAACACTAAAAGGTAATTTATTATAGATTCTGACCTTTATTAAAAATGATAAATTAATCTTTATCTTAAATAAAAAATTTAAAGTAAAAATCTCAAATATTAAAGCACCAGGAGTTATGAAAACTTACTGCAACTGCTTCACAAGTTTTCAACAAACATTTTTTTTTCATTCTGCCTGGCCCACCAAACTTCTTCTTATCCTAAATAAAAACAACCAGAAACATCTAAATCAAACCATTCAATATTTTTATTTACCTCTCAAGCTTGTTGGATCACGTCTATTATACATAAAATGGCTTTTATCATGATGAACGAAATATTTTAAATAATAAATTTTATAATAAGGTCCACAAATTCGAAATCTATGTAGAAACAATTTTGAAATATAATTATTTCAGTTCAAACAAAAAAGTTACAAAAATGTCAGGTCATTTGTTTGTGCAGTTTTTAATGGTATTTTAGCCAAAAGCACACTGTGGAGAGTTAAAGTACTAAAAACCCTTTAAATTTTACAAGATGTACATGATGCATTAGAAGCATTACAACTTTTATATAAGCCAAACATTTTTTATTACAATTTTTTATTTGAAATTACATTTTTATTTTCTCAAATGTTGTGCAAAGCTACTTGAAGGGTAAATATGTTAGCTATCTAAAGTTGAAGTGATAAACTAAAAGACAAGAAATTAAGTCAACACTTCCTACCACTTAAATCAGATAAAAATTTAGTTTTCACCAATTCAGTTTTATAATTTCATTTTTCTATGAAACACCCACATTCATGAGAGGATCTACATTTTAAAAAAATTCCCACCTTTAATAAGGAGAATTAAGTTTAAATCATACAATTATAAATATTTAAATAATACAGATTGTGTCACCATTTTAATTACAATGTTAAGAATATATTACACTGCAAATTACCAATATTGTCTTTATATATGCATGAACTATAATTTAATTAAGGTTTATAGTACCTTTTGTTTTATCCATAGGAAACAACTTAATAAAAAAAAGTATTTCATAGCAGAAATCATTCAGTATTATCAGAACATGGATATAAACATACTTTCAACATAGTTTTCACACTTCAGATAAATAAAAAAATAACATTTACCATTTTCTTTTACTGTCGTTACTGGCTTATAATAATGGACAGATATAATCATGATGTTGGAACAGCAATAACTACATGCCCTCTAGCATGAAAGACCATCAGTTTCTGATATTAAGAAACTGTCACACTTCTACATAATAATACATTAAATTTTAATTGTATTGAACAATTACAGGAGTCAGTTACATATTTTCTAAGCCTAATGTCTGCTTACCAAACACATAGCACATTCTCCACAATCTTCTTCCCGCATACAACCTTCACATTCTCCACAAAACTGTGTCAAACCCTTCTTCAAAATTTTTTGTGACTTAGAGGCCGTATTCTATCAAACAGGTAACATAAAATGTTATACAAAGGAAATATTGTATCTGTAAGAGCAGTTTCACATAGTATACTTGTAGTGCAGATTTCACAGTTATCAACCCCATTTTTTACATCAATTCTCTACATAACCTAGTGAAGAAGGTTTACTGTTTCTGATAAAAATTATGTAACCATTACAAAAATGAATTTATTAAAAGTAAAATAGAAAATATATTTTATTTTACCTTAATTAATAATGCACTTTTGGATCTGACAAACAGTTTAAAAATCTCCATGGCAACTACTATTTCAAAGCTTAATTTTGATTCATTTCTATAAATTTTTTAAAATATAATTTATTAGGTGAAATGACCAGCAAAAATGTTTGGCATCTGGTTTTAGAGCAAAACTGCTCAAATGTTGTTATTCATTGTTTAGTAATCTTGTATACATGCAAACTGTGACATCTTTCTGAGTGTTTGCCTGTCTCCCATTTGAAAAGTGTGCATGCAGGCAAATCCCAACATTCACTCTTGAAATAACAGAACAAACAGGAGTAATGATGATGCTAAATTTCATTTCATATGCAGGATATTTTACTGCTAGAAAGTAATACACTATCACTCACATTTCAAAATGTAATGTAACTTGAATAAAAAATGTAGATTTATCATACATTATCCTTGAGCAGTGAGTGGGGTTTGTCATTTTATGGCACAAAAAGCAACTAGGCTATCTGCGTCCCTTGAGCAGTCCTTAGCATGACTAAAATGTTCAACAATTACTTTTCATGGTGGATGGTATAACTAACTCAGAGCTTTAACTCTAAGTGAAACCAAGAGTGCAATACAACTTTTTGAAGTCTATGAAATAATTTAAATTACTTTTACTGACACTAGGAGCTGGTAATTATCTGGTTAAGGTATAATTTCAAATTTTATATAAAGAAAATGTTAAAGTCCTGAAAATCTTATGAAGATATAAAATACATTTTTTGCTTTATTTTTGGCTTATGGATCACTTGGTTTTAACATTATTACATGTAGTAGCACTATTAAACATAGCAGCTTGTGTACTATGCTACAAGCTAAAGTGTATCTATATAAGTATTCTCTTTATTCAATAAAATCAAACTTTCTTACCTGTGTTTCAAAATAATTAAATAATAATTTGTGTAAAAACAAGGAGTTAATTCATTAGTATGTATGAAAGCATTGAATAAGGTACATATTGTTATTAATACTTAAGATAAATCAGATATATTGAAACACCTGAAAAACTGATAACCATGTAATGATTTTCAGAGTGTAGACTTTTCAAAATTACTGAGAAATGGACATGGAAACAAGAAAAATTCATTTATTACTAACTAACTGAAGCAACCCAAGTTACTCTTAAAACAATGTGCAAAAAATCTCACTGCATGATCTTACATGTTCTGTTTACTTCACAGTTCTACTTTATACAACTGAGTTTGTTTGATAAATATATGTGACACATTCAAACATGTTTAAGCAATTTACTTTCCATTGCAAAAGGACATGTCACCATGATTACTGGAAACTTATTTCTTACTTTTCTTATTCAAATTACAAATGTTCACCTTTCAACTTTGTATTTAATCATATTTAATGTTAATTTCACAAGTTAACTTTATTCAAAATGTCTCTCATTTTCTTTTTTCATTTCATTATTACATTGTTAACTTATAGGTGAAATTTATTAAACACAAGATAAAACGTTTTGTCTGCAGTTTTTACTGCTAACACTATATTATGTTATAATCACGAAACTTAAAATTCAGGATGATTCTTTTTTACAGAAGCTTTTATGTAAAAGGTTTAAACCATCTGCAAGACAGTCTGCATTTATAAAATGGGACAAAATTTAATGAGTAGGAATCATAAAATAGCCAGTCAGTGCATGAGAATGTTAGCTTGAACATGACTATTATGTTACTTTTATTTTAGGAAAAAAACACTTTCAATAAAAATTATGAAGCAATTTTTTTAACTTCATAGTTATAGTACACAAACACAACAGATTATTCCTTTTACTTCTAACTACTGCTAAGTTGGATCAATATATCACAGTTTAACTCTTCTTCCTTGGTAGCTAATAGAACTTCTCTATTTAGAAGATACTAACATCACGTCTATATATCGCAAACACAATTTCAGTTTAACTTAATATTTTCTTATTTAAATTAACTCATTTAAATCACCTTAACGTTAGCATTGAACATGTTTGAAAATTATACTGTAACATATTTTTGTTGTACATCTACCTTTTAGTTTCAATACTAAAAAAATATCTACATGAACAATGAGCCAATGTAAATATGTATTTACCTATGAAAATTTTGTGTTGAAATTTATAATGAATGACTACTAATTTGTATGTCCTCTTGATCAAGAAACAGCTCTAACACCATTGACCTTTCTTCAAAAAAACATGATTCAGAAATAAAATTTAAGATTTTCACTAAAATAATTACAATAAATATTCACTTACATGTAAGGAAGTTTTTAAACACTAGTTGAACTATACAAAGTACAAATATTACAGCTCTAAACTCAAAAACAAACCTTAGTTACATGTCCTGATGACAATTTTTTAGTAAGTGATGTCCTATCCTTTGTTTTCTCTTCTTGTGATTCCAGCACTTTTGAAGTCAACTTAGAGCTGTGATTTTGTCCAGGTCTACTGTGAAGTTTTTTTATGGCAGCATTTGTTGGAGAAGGTTCTTCATCTAATGCTGAATGAATTTTTGTTCCCTTAGAAAGCCAGAATTGACAGTCTTTGGTAACTGTGGTTTTAAACTACTGCTGGATGCAACTGTTAAGACAAAGACAAATTACTTGTGAAAGAAAGTTAGTAGAAACAACAGTATGCTACATAAACCAAGCATTTCTGTTTGCCCTTCATTCTATTTATGTTTTAAATTTATTTCAATTCTCTATGTTAATTATACAATGAAAAGAAAACTATGGTTGATATTTCACAGTGCAAATACACAATTTAAACTAAATGCACTTTCCTAAAAATTATGTTAGTATTGAAACTTTTCAAAGAAATTTCAGCATAACTATAAATATTCTTCAAAACCAGAGCACATCACAGCAGATGTCAAGTGAGAGCTAGAGAGCAATGCTTGATGCTGGTTAGCTTAACAACAAAAATCCATGAAAAGGCAAATACTTAATATAGATATAATGCAAATAGTACACTTTAGAACCAAGTTTAATTTTACATGCATGACATCAACAACCACTTCATTGTATTGCCTGATCTAACTGCCTTTGATCCCATCTGCACTGATTGGTTGAACTGATAAAATGAGGAAAATCAAAATGGCACAAAATTAATAGTGTGGTGAGCAACCACAACCTTCCTTCTTGAAAAAAACAAAGTGCTGAATCTACCATTAAAATCATGGAAATAAAGTTTGATTTAGGGCTAAAAGATTGCAAAAATAGTTCCAAACTTTCAATAATTAAGAACTGTTCAAGATTCATGTTCTACATAGCATAGTCCTATGCATGAATAAAACTGTGCCCATGATTTGTTGAAGCCTGATCTAGTATATTCAAATTTCATCACTTTTCATATTAAAATATTGCTACAAAAATAATTTGGCCTAAATATTTTTTTAAGTATTTGAAAAATATTTCAACTTTCTCTCTTTTGTTACTTAAGCATAGTACACTTCCACTTCAGAGCACTATGGTGCAACAAATATACTTAAAAACATTTATTTTGATTCTGTTTTATTACTGTGATACATTCACTCTTTCTAAAGTTATATACTTGACCAGCTGTTACACTGCATGAACCTTATAAAAACTTTTAATTAGGCTACAAAACCATAAATCTCCTGCCTGCAATTAGTCTTCAATCTACAAAAATCATTTGCATAGAGATTTGATTTTCTGTGTTATGTGTACTCTATCTATATAACATTCTCAATGTAGAAATAAAGTTAGAGATAAAAAATATATGTTGACTTTTCGTAATAATAACTAACATACAAAAAGGTAAAGTTACTTCCAATTTTTCTTCTTAAAATAATTTAAATTTCCTGTATTAACTCTTAATATAAAGCAAAAGTGTTTAAATATTATTTTTACAAGATTAATACAAAACAATTATAATTTTTTATGATCATGAGGTGTAAATGAATCGAAGTATAGTGGAGCATACTTACAATTGCTCATTTTATAAATGGAGCAGTTGCAAAAATTTACTAGTTATTTCAATTTAAACTAACAATTCCAAATTAAAAAAAATATATATATACTAGTTTGCTAGCATACAATTTAAACCATGGGTAAATTGTTTGTAATTTTCCTCTCATCAAACTTTGTGCATGATGTAAACAGACTGACATAAGTCACCTTTCACATAACAAAAATAAAACAAGAAACAGCTTGTATATGCAATGATAAAATTATTTAATGAAAGCACCTTTAGGTGGTGATAAACTGGAGAACCTTGGTGACTGACATCCTTCACCTTTGTGGTTGATGAAAGTGGTGAGAGTGTGAAAAACAGATCCACAACAGCCACATTTTAAATGATCTGCAAAACCAGAAACTCACATACAATTTATATATACTGTAAAATTAAATATTCAAAATCAACATTATATATGATATATGTACAAATAAAAATTAAATAGATAGCATCCATTTACTTACCAAACATTTGCCCTATATTGTATTACTCAGAAAACTGCCTTTACACCATTGTGCAAAGAAAGTTAACATTTTCATAATTTGAAAATGCATTTCCAATAGATACTTACCTCCTAACACAGCAATGCTACTTCCCTCACACAGCTGCCTATAACAACATTATATTCAAACATTAAGATGCAAAGGATATGTGTGCTAACAACAACACTCAAGAAGTTAGGAAGAGTACTAGTAGAGTAAAAAGTAGTGAATTTAGTGATATTAAGCCTATTCTATAGAATAACAAATTTCAGCCCTTGGCTTTTAGAGATGAAGAAATATAGATGTAAGATATAATAAAAGGGTCATTAAAGAATGTGGATGATAAATAGGTCACAATTATAGGTGATTCCTTGAAAAGGCATGTGGATAAAACAACCTGTGGGGTAAACAGAAAGAAAATAATTAGATTATGCAACCCAGGGACACAGGTAGAGGATATAATGGATAGAGTAGGAGATATAATTAGCAGAAATGCAGTTTATTTTTTAATTTTTGTTATTGTTGTTGTTTTGTTGTGTCTTTTTTTTTTTTGGGGGGGGGCTACTAATGTAGAAAGAGTAAGTCACAAGAGCTAATTAATAAGTACAAAGGATTCATATTGGCATTTATGGAAAAAGGTCATAACATAATTTTTTTAGGGATACTGCCCAGCATTAAATAAAAGGATAAAGTTATAAGTAGGTCATTAGGGTCAAATGCTAGGTTTGGGTTACTAGGCAAGGATGAACAGATAGGCTAGTTGGATTAGTGATACTGGTTCAATAGAAGAAAGAAACTTTTTGAAATGGATTGTTTACATTTAAATAAGGGAATTTTTAATGTCTACTAGACAGTGGTGAGTGCCAAGAAAAACTACATGCATAAAGAAGAAGATGCAGAGAAAACTTCAGCATAGGAAATAAGAAATGTAGTAGTTATAAGGATAGACCTAATTGTTACGATTATAATACTAGAAGTGCAAGATATAAAATAGATAACCACAGAGAATTAGTAGGAATGCAGGATTTTGGTGTGATGGGAATAACCAAAATAGTGCTAAACATATATGATTTTGATGACAGATATTTATTTAAAATAAAGAGAAACATGATATTTAATAAAGACAGTATTAGAAAGAGAGAGAAGAAGCTTTATACATAAAATGTGAGTTACATCCAGCTGAAATTGAGGATATTAAATATAACAGCAAGGAGCCTAAATCCATTTGGGTTTCTGTTGGTAGATATAAGGGAAAATGCTTTAGTGAGAATTTGTTACATACCATCAACTGATGAAATTAAGGAGAAACTTTACAATGAAATTAAGATTTCAGCTGTTAATGAGATAATAACTATGGATGACTTTAATTTCAGGCATATATAGATTAAGAAATGCTTGAGGCAAACAGCATGGGAGAAAGGTTTTTTGGAAAGTGTTCAGAATTACTTTCTTCAACAATTAGCCAGGTAATTTACTAGAAAATAATGGTTTATTAGATTTATTGGTAACTTCTAATACAGAAAGTGTTGAGATGGTAGAAACTGAGGAACACCTGGGTACAAGTGATTACTACACTGTCAGGTTAAATGTTTAGCAGCATATGGAGATCAGGAATAATGATATTTTGGTTACAAACTGTGAATTTTGAAGGAACATAACAAGAATAATCTGTCATTAAATTGGGCAGCTAAGTTTCCTGGATACAATGATCAGACATGAAAACTTTAAAAAAAGTTTTTCAATGTTGAAAACAAACACATTCCTTATGATAAGAAAAGTGTAGCTGCAAGTAAAAAAGTCATGTGGGTTCACAAATGGTACAAGAGATAAACTAAAGAAAAAACATCATAAATTTAAGAAATTTATATTGACTGGTATTATAGAAGATTTAGAAGACCAAGAAAGGTGGTCAAACCAGCAGTTAGGATATCCCAAAAGATATATGAAAATAATTTGGCTGAAAACAAAAAATTATCAGTAAGGAGTTTTTAAAGCACATTATGAGTAAATATGTTAGGATGGGGATCCTTGAGGAATGATAAAGGAAGACTTGTATTTGATGATTATGGAACAGCTAGGTTATTAAATTATTTTTCTTTTTGCAGTTTTTACTGATGAAGACTTCAGCAGGATTCCTCATCTTGAGCAACTGATAGATGAATAAAAAGTTGAACAAGACAATTCCATAAATTCTGAGCTTGTTAAAATAAAATTGGAAAGCTTAAAGAATGATAAGAATCCTGGGCTAGATAAATTTTCCCTGAAGGTTTCAAAGGAGGTCAAAGAATGGATATGTAAAAATGTTTTGCAAGTCCTTGAATAGTGGGCAAGTACCAACAGATTGGAAATTAGCTAATATCATTCCTATCTTCAAGAGAGGAAAAAGAAGTTGTCCCAGTAATTATAGGTCTATTAGTCTTACATTAGTTGTGGGAAACATTTTGTAAAGTGTGATGAAAGATACTTTGCAAAGTCATTTAGCGATGTTTAGGATTTTAATTGATAATCAACACGGTTTCAGTGAGAGAAAATCTTGCCTTCAAATATTTTGATATGATATGAAAATGTTAATGAATACATACATGAGGGTCAGGGTGTAGATTTGGTGTTTCTGGATTTTAAGAAAGCATTTGACAAAGTGACACAAATTGCTTATAAAGGAAACTCCTCTACAGGTATAGGTGATAAGTTAACCAACTGAATAGAAGAGTGGCTAGATGGAAGAAAGCAGAGGCTTGTTGTAAATGGAGTTAAGTCAAACTGCATTAATGTCATAAGTAGGATACCTCAATGTTCAGTCTCATGACCATTGCCTTTTTTGATTTACATTAATGATATAGATGAAGTAATGGTTAATAAATTACTTAAATATGCTGACGATAAAGGTCTTGGGTGTTGCTGACTCTGAAGAGGATGCTACTGCTACTTTACAAAAGGATTTAAGATCATATATTGAGTTGAGCAAATAAATTGCAGTTTAGTTTTAATTATGGTAAATGTAAAATAATGTATGTGGGTTATCATAATTTGAATTATAAGTATAATTTGGATGGGATTGACCTTAACAGTATCACAAAAAAAACAACAAAAAACGAATCTTTATATAATGGCCAATCAGTCTCTAAAGCCATCCAAACAGTGGTGCTGTTGCTAGTGGTTGAACAAACAGGATTTTAGGTTGTATCTACATAAATATTAAATACAAGTCTAAAGAGATTATGCTTTCATTGCCTAAACTCCTGGTTAGACCACATTTGGAATGCTGTGTTCAGTCTTGGGCTCCTTCTATTAGGAAAAACATATAATTTTCAGGAAGGGTTCAAAAGAAGGTTATTAGGATGGAACAACTGTCACACAAGGAGAGGCTGAACCCTCAAAAATTGTCTTTTCTTGGGGGAGAGGGGAGAATTAGGGGGGAATCTAATGGAGGAGTTAAAGATTGGAAAGGGTTGGTTGGTTGATTTAGTGTTTCATGGCACAAAGCAGCTAGACTATCTATGCCAAACATCTGGTAAAAAGGTAAAAGTAAATTCAGTAAAATTCATAAAAGGAAATTAAGGTAAAACAAAGTTAAAAAATAAATAAATAGCATGAAACCAATGTTTACATCTAGTTTACAACATCAAGAGAAAAACTACAGTGACTCAAGGTGTAAAGGACTTTCTGTAGCATGACTGTAATAATCATAACTCACTAGGAAGACTAATAGGTAAGTACAAAATCCACCGCCAGTCACCTAAAGTTGACCTTTCCAGTCCTGATTTCGAGTTACTTAATGTTACGATCAGTTTCTAATTTCAAATTGAACTAGATGAACTGTGATTCTTAAAAGGGAGCCACATTAAAAATGTGTAAAGTGATTGGAAAGGGAATTGATAGTATTGATGCATCAAATTTTTATTACTTAACAGTGAGAATAATAGGACTATGGGACACAAGTATAAATTTTGGAAGAGTAGAAGTCACCTCCAGTTAAAACAGCTTTTCTGATAGGATGGTTGGCCTTTAGAATGGGTTGCCTTGAAACATACACCCCAATAATAAACAAAGAGAAAAGACAAAGCAATCTCAAAAATTGGATTTGTGGACTAGAGAACAGGAAATATAAAAGCATGGATGTAAAAGACAAGGAAAGGAACATATCTAAGGAAGAAATTCTGAAAAAGGATAGAAGGTTAAGGTAATTCATCAAATGGTAAGGCACTAATCAAAACAAATCAAGGTAAATTCATAGTCTAATAGGCCACTCATGAGCGAGAGAAAATTAAGTTGACTGTAGGGACAGGAGTAAGCCTAATAAGCATGTGGTAATCTATAACACACTGAACAAAGGTTGCAACACACCCAACATTTAACAAGCTTCTAGAAGCCATAGTATAAAGAGAGACTGTGTGTGTAATGTTGTCACTCAGTTAAAACTAAGGATAAAACAACTTCATTCAAAAATTCATGTAACTAAACAATGCTTTTGAAACAAAAGTCGATATAAAACTAATGTTATCATTTTCTTATATTGAAAATCCTGCACTCTATATGCAAACATTTTCTTTCAGCATCCCACAAACCTTCCATTTCCCTCTATTGAAATTCCAACAGGGGAGAGTGAAAGTCTTTTGGCATGCATAAAGAAAACTGAATTAAATAGCTAATCTTATAAGCAGAGGTAAATACCATATCAAATTTAACTTTAGCAAGAAGTCTGTTTGATTAAATGCCAAGGGAAAAAAGTTATTATGAGAGTAAGTGCATAGGAGAAGTTACGGAGCATGGAGGATGTGTCACTCTCCTATTGGTAGAATACTGTTTTTGCATGCACTGTCATCATGCACCAGAACAGTTCACTTTAAACATGTAAATTTAGGTGAGAGTTAGCTCAAGACTAATGTGATAAGTACATTTCATAAGCAGGCAAGCAAGGAAGTAGCATTTTTATGTGTGAAGATGAGCTATTGTCTCAAAGTGTTTTTCAAAGTCTAAGGATATACCTTGGTCCATGCTTATAACCTTACCATATTTATACTGATGAAAAAATAAACTGCCCATTTCCTGAAAATAGCTATTATGACTTTTAAAAAATAAGTTTCAAACTGCAATCACAAAGATATGATTCCTGTATGAGAAAATATTATATTTATTTAATAATTAGTTACAACTATATAAACACAGTTACACAGCTGCTGAATTTGTGAAGAAAAAAACAGTTACAAAAATAGTTCTTTAACCTAACACTACCTCTTTATATTCAAGATTATATTTTCCCTCTTGCTTAAGACAAAGAAATTAGAATTGCAGAATTTCAAACCAGGAAGTACGATAAAACAACATGTAAATAGTGGAGTACGAGCTTTTCCTGATCTAAGAGGTGAGGAAAAAAAAATCATTATCAGTGGAATATTCTGAAAATATTATTGGTACCTATATCTTGATTAAAACCTCTTCTATAAAGTTCAGCTCAGATTAATACAAATTTCTTTCAATATAAATATTATATACCAATACTTCCACATTCATGGCTTGTATACAAGTATATTTGTAGTGACTGTAAGGTCACATATACTACTTAAAAACTAGTCTGTGAAAATTTAACAGTATTAAAAAAATAGACATCTATCCATTAAACCAAACCTCCCAATTATCCATTCAGATGATCAAAACATTTCATATAATAATTTATGATTTCTTTATCATTACTTTAGTATCTTTTGACACTAAACTTCATATTCAAGGAAACAAAAACTGCTCAACTCTTAATGACTTACAAAAATTCTTAGACCAAAAATTATCCTAAATATTTTCTCTTAACATTCAACTGTTAATCAAACATACTTATAACTTTATGCCTCATGCAACTTGTGATTTTGTAATGTATAATTTGTACTTTTCAGTTTACCTCTTAACTTATTATTTTAAGTAAAATAGTAACTGAAATCACAAAAGCATTAATTAATAAATCAAATTATAATTTCTATATTTAATTGAAGTTGGAATAAGTGCATTCTAAAATGTTCAAAGCTTTTTAAATAAAAATGGTTTTCATCTTACCATCTGTCTTCATCTTCTTTATTATTATTATTATTATCTCTTTCAATGACTTTTTTTATAACACTCATAATGCAACATATTCACAATGGCATCAGTTTTGACAAATTATAGTTTTTATGAATAACAAAAAAACAACTAAGAATATTTATATGACTATTAATAACACTGCTTCTATTAAGAACAATTTAAATATTAGTTCTACAAAGATGTCAGTAAATTCTGTCATAATAACATTTACCTTAAAAATATGTTACATTAGACTACATTACTTAAGTTAGTTCAGAAAGATGAATTAACTTTAACCAACATTTTGCACACGTTGTAAGACAATAATGATTAAGATAAATATGCATTTACTACAGCCTGATTACAGTTATCAAGAATGGCCCCTCTTACATTAGCTGTAAAAAAAGCAGTGAATAAGCATTTTAATATAGAAATATAGTACGATTTATTCTGTCATTAGAACTTAGTTGATGCTTATGATAACAACTTATTCACTCTCTACATAAACAAACAGAACATAACTGACCAGACAGCTCAGGCTTTATCAAAATGAATCAAATAATTTATGGTGAGACACAACTAACAAAACTTCAAAACCATCAAACAAAAATCAACACAAACCATGAAAATAATAACTAACCTAAATCAAATCACAAGAGGGGAAAAAGGGAATACCGACATCCCCAACCTCATTTGGAAAAACCGACTTTTCTTTGAAACTCAACACCAGTCATGATTTCATCGCATAGCAATCAACTCAAAATTCCACAAGCATGGTTGAAGAGGAACAAGAATGTTCCTGAACACCCCAGTGGTGGAAAGAAGTCCCTTGGCTTGTCTCTCTTCAAACTAAACCCCTGCCAAGGACATGTAGTGTAGACAGTGTTTCCCAACCAAAACACAAATGGAAATTGAAAACTGAAGCAAAACATTGAAATGTGACAATTTCTGGAATGTCCAGAAACTATAATAAAATGACATTAACTTATGTAAAGATAAGCAACCAGAGTTTTAGCATTATAAGCTCTAAGATATAGACTGTTTTTCAATCACTGTGGAATAAAATAGATAGATCTTCAACTGTGATTGGCATTTCCAAAACCCACTTCCTTCATAAAGTAGAACATGTAGCAAAGTTCATTCTTATTCTGAGAATCCTCCACAGTTCGGGAGAACTAATGAATGGTCAAGTAAGTAAAAATAAACTAAACAGTAATGATCACCAACTACAGTAACAATAAATATACTTTATCATTTTATTAAGGTGAAAATAATTTCCTTAATAAACTTCCACACATCTATAAAGTCAAGAAATATGCCTTTATTAGTTTGTCTTTAATATGCAAGGAGTATATTACTTAACACAAAAAACCCACACCCAAGACAAAGTTCCACAACCTCCTATCTTGTAAGCTGATCTTTCTATTGTATCAACTGCTTCTGCACTAAAAGATGAGCCAACCAAGTACCAAAATCCACTAAACAAAAAAACAACTATACATTCCAAATCCCAACCAACTTGAAGGACTACATTTTCCTAATATTATTACAAGTCTTTGTTTGAAGTATGGAAGCACCTTCAAACATTTTACAAACAACTCAGTAAAGCTAATGGAGGTACTTTTTATATAATCATATAATTCTGAATTATCATTAATAAAGTATGTTTGATATTTCTTTTTTTTTTAAATTACTTTCCTGTTCTAATTCATGTGTAATTGTAATAATAACCTATACCAAATCATTAATCATTATATTCATTCCTTTTTTGTATCAACCATTTAAAACAGCCCAACATTCCTTTTCCTCTGGCATGAACTACATTACCCATCTGTTAAACCAAAAAGCTGCTCTTGCAAGACTGCATCATTTAAAGCTATGGGCAAAAACTGAGGAAATGATTTAATGCTCCCTATTTTCCATCACCTTATGTTTATGTTTTTAATGATCAAAAACCTCATAATTCTTCAAATGAACAATGTCTTCCTTAACATTTGTTTGCAAACCTTTAATATTAATTTTCTGCAAGTCAATCTAAATATGATTACATACCTATCCCACCAAGACTGACTTTTTCTTCCTTTGACTTATCACTTGATTTTGATGCCAGCTTCATTGCAGAAGATGCTTTTCTCTGCTCTTCAATGTTCTTCTTTGAACTTGAAGGCAGTGAATGTCTTGTTGGAAGTTTTCTCTTGAAACTAGAATCTGAATGTTCTGTCCCCACCATTATGCTAAAATCTTTTCATAGTAACTCCTGAAAAATATTTGAAATAAATGTTATTTTTAATATATGTGAAAATAGTCATATTTTAGCAAGATATAAACAATGTTCACACACACACAATTACATAAAAAATAGTTTATTTTACATTAAAAAATTTAGAATAGGAATCTGGATCTATATATCATTAGACTAAGATAGTGGTACAAAACATAGTCACATCATGTTTAAACAACTTTGGTCTGATTAAATTTTACTTATATATTCTTTGCTTTCTCTTCATTTGAGAAAATAATTGAAACTAACTAGATTTTTGCACTCTCGGAATAAGTAAGATGACAACTGAAGTCGACTATTCACTTTCAATCAATTCATCAACTCAAATGTTGTCTTTCACATACCAATGGTGTAACTGTGTAAGAGAAACTTGATAAATTCCAAAGTGACAACACATATAATATTGCCTAATTATATTTATTTTAAAATTTTATAGCTGTTACAAAAACAACTAATTTTTTACTTTTGAAAGAAACTGAGATTCAGTATTCCAGTTTTACTGTTCTTAATATTAAATTCTCCACTTTCAATCTTATCATTTCCACCTGAAATAATCTTCCCTTGAGCATTTCATCCAATACCAAGAACATGAAAAACTTGAATCAAAATGCCTTTACTGCTGCTAGATGTGCTCATGAAAGAATGATTTAAGTCTTTTAACTTTTTTTTTCCACTGTCCATCAAGTCACTACCATTTCTAGAATACAAAAACAAACTGAAGGCAATAAAGGCCTTAATTAATTAATCTTACATACTGAAACAGTAACCTTCTTGCTATTGCATTAAAAACTACTCTAATTAGGCTCTGGAACACATTGTTTACATTGGTGTTTCCCAAAGTATGGAGTGTTTTCCTAAGAAAACATGAGTGATCATGAGAGTTAAGAGTAAAAACTGTAAAATTAAGCATTTTCATATATATTTTTGTTGATGACAATAATAAGTGATTACTAGAACACATACGGCACTATGATGCATATATCTGTGTATTACACCTTATCACTTAACCCACTCTTTTACTCCTCTAAAAAATAAAAAATAAATATGGAGTATGCAATAATGCACATTTATTAAAGGGGAGATGTGGATAACAAAAGTTTTGGAAATGCTAGTTTACACTACAGTTAAACAACTGGTCAAAGCATAAGGTTTTCAAGCTCCAATTGATTATCACATTCAAATGATTTTTTTTTCACAATACTGATATTCTTCTGATATAAATATTTTCCATACTTTATATTTTCATACAAGTAATTCACAATTTTAAATATGAAAACTCATTTTCAAAGTTTATGTTTATTAATTGCAAGAGTTTAGGCCTTTCTGTGTTAAAGACAATGTATTTAGCATCAACCTTAACCAGCAGCCTGGTATCATTATCAAATATAAGCAACTTAAATATCATGAAAATTAATAAATAAAAAACAAAGTTTTAAAATAGAGCACTAGCATGCCTTACTATTATATTTTACAACAATCCAGCTATCTAATCAACCAATCATATGGCACTTTTTAAAGACCATCTGAAAACTCAAGAGGTACGCAACACCAGCCAAAGTACTTCCATCTGTAAAAGCACACTTTTTATCAACAAATCCTATCATGTAGTTTCAGCAATAAAACAAGCTCTAAAAACATATCCTAAAGGAATTAAAGTCTTCTAAATGATAAGTAACATAAAATTTAAAAAGCACAAAATTATAAGCAAATAGTAAGAAACTAAATAACAGTCAATCATGAAATAAACCTGACCAATCAGGGCTCAAAATGAATCCTAGCAAAATGCTGATTATTGTTAGGTTTGCTAGTAAAATTTAGAAGGTACTACAGTAATTACTAACACATCTTTTAGAATAGAGATTTGCATATTTTCACTCTCAAAAAACCAATACACCCATGATGAATGCATTTCAGTAACTTGCATTACTACTTTGAACAATTGAGTGAAAGTTAAGGAAGATATACAATAATATCTCAATATCACCGTTTCCACTACATCGATAGCTGACAAATATCAAGGATCTTTTTTTGGTTGGATGAAAAACAATAGAAATAGTGGTGACCGAATCACCATTTCTAATAGAAAGTCCTTTGACACTGTTATTGTGTGAAGTCAATTGAACTGAAGTGTAATTTTTCATCCATTTTATGTTAGTACATACCAGATTTATGGTAAGAATTACATAGCACTATATTATCTATTTATTTGAATATCACACATTACAATTATTGCATCATTCTGAATGCAAAAAATAATATTATTTCACTAACTGGTGCCATGCCAGCAAGGTTTTACAATCCCTAATAGATCTGGAAGTCATGCCCAGATTAAGTATAAGAAAATAGGAACTGTAAGACCACAGCTTCAATTTTTTTGACTGGTTGCCAAAGCAATTAGCATGTAGGCCAACTGGTTACACTCTTACCACCCAGCCTCTGAAGTGTAGTTTTGCTACCAGTGTTATCAGAAACATGTCAGTATTTCAAATAACTGGATGTAATAATAAAATAGAAATCATATAAACTGCTGAAGAACTTTTCTATCCACTCTTAATCTTTCCCTGTTTAACACAAATACTAAGCATTTTGGTTTTGAATACTCACCATACTATCCAGGCAGTTATGACCTAGTTTCTGTCCAAATTGAACAACTTTTAACTTTTGTAAATTAGTTAAAATACAAATACCAGACTAAACACTTGAAGTAAGATAAATTGCCATATATGAAACCATGGCACAGAAGATATATAACACATAAGTAATTTAATTAATTAATCCAAATCAGCATTTCTAATGGTTATTGCTTTCAACTGTTCCAATAAAAAATTAATCAAATGTCTCAAACATAATCAATTAATCACAAGTAATGTTTCTAGTTAGTACTCTCTTTGATTATTCCAACAAGCAACCAAACCTGTGTTTGATAGGGTCAAAGTTTACATGAAACAATCTTTCTAAAGTTAATTATCAAAATGTTCTAATAAACTTGGTAACAAGAAGTGGTTCATGATTCAAACTTTAATGTTATATAATTTTTAATTATGAATTTCAAAAGAAATACCTAAATCAATTTTCAATCTTAATTTCTCTACATCATTAATATAGAACTGCCCATTTTAGATTTTCTTTTTACCCCTACATAATCTTCTGAATGTGCAATCAATTGCACACATTAACTAGATATTTCTAAGCCATAACACAAACTTAAAGCCTTCAATATTCTTGCTTTAGTGAAATATAAACAAGAAAGTCAAACCCACAAGTCATGCCCCTTCTATTTCATCCTGTTTTTCAAATAATGTCACTAATTTCCTTTAATATCTGTTGAGTTATTTATAATAGAAAGAGTAGACTGTTCTTTACAAGATTCATTAGGAGGCTACATATTTAAGCACCAGGCTAGGAAATATTTAGCATGTGTCATTGCTTCCCTTCATGATGTTTAACTCAGTCATCTAGTGAAATTTTTAAACCTGTTTATAATTGTTATAAAGTCAGTTAAATTACAGTACTTTTTGGATTTTTTTTTGTACTTGTACTTGACAATATACTTTATGGTTAAAATACAATTTAGTATTATTTTCAACATCTTTATATAAAAGTATGGTTAAAGTTATTCACCCATCAACACAAAAAAAAGCCCAAGTTCAGATGTAATTACTACATTTATTGTTATTATTTAAATTTATCATATTTCCCAGCAACAAAGATGCAATTTTTTCCCAAGAATAAGTCTAAAAAATTTACCCTGCATCTTCCAAACTGAATGTTAAATTGCTCATAGGCATAAACCTAAGCCTAGAGGAAGCATTTTGATACTAGACAGTGTTCCAAACCCCTCTATATGACCCAGAATGAAATGTATAAGTTACTTAGTATTAAATAACAAATTAATAAAAAAGAACAGCTCACTGTGCTGTAATACCAGCACTTTTTTTTAACTCCTCAGGCTTAGAATAACGTTATTACTGATAATAATACAGATATTCTAGCAGTAATACAAGATATACACTTTCAAAGGTAGATATGATAAACATATAGCTCACAACATGCTTAAGTTTATCTCTTCTTTTTTCTTCAAAATTTAGCTAATCAAAATGGGGGTGCATCTTTGATGCTGAGAAATATGGTGTTTACTCTTACAAAATAAAATAAAGTATAAGAATTATCAACATATTAGGTCAGATAAATAAGTTTAAATTAAAAGTAAAGGGCACTTGACACTCAGTATTCTAGCATACACAGAGCAGCATGGCATGATTGTAATTTGATCATGGTTGCTTTTAAACTCAAATCACTTGTTTACATAAAGATGTCTGTTCATGATGAGCTTTTTGTGTACTCTGAGATGTTCAAGTGCAGTTGTAAAGCAATAAAAATAAACAAATCCAGATTTGAAAAGTCTATTAGCTCTGGTTGTAAGAATAAATAGTGTAACTCATCAATTACACTACATAGTCATTTTAGAATGAATTAAAACAAGAATACAGATTTCATATCCTTCCGGCTTTTCACTATACCTACATTTTGCTACAGTTAGTGTAAGGGCAGAAAAAATAACAGATTAAATGTAAAATTTTATCAGAAACAAACTTTTGAAATTCATTTAGAAAGTTCTAGAGGTTATGCAAATAAAATATAAAATAAAAAAGTATTTTTTGTTCTTAATATGAAAACAACCTTGTATTCAAGGCTACTCAGAGTCTGAGTGACACTGTTTCTAGAAAATTCAAAGACAAATCTTAAGTAAAAATACTTATTATTGGGTTGAGGAATAATTCGTGAGCGTTTTTTCAAGTTAACAAAATATATTCATAAATGAAACGCTTTCGCAAAATATTTCATGTCATTTGGTAGATAATTTTTTGCTCTAATAGATGGTGTGTTTGATTTTCATATGTCTTTAATTTTTGCTTTCATTTTCAGCTCATTAAATGGAATGTCAAGTGGACAAAATCGAGCATTTTCGACACCATCGGCTTTTCGCATTTAATTTCTCGCAATTTCGTTTGAAACAATGCATACTATATACCTAGGTATTACATGAAATAAAGTATCATAATAAATGTTTTTGGTGTAATGTGTTCATGCATTGATGTATTGTATAGTCTTGCATGTAATGCTTGAATGAAATTATTTAAAAATGCTCACGAATTATTCCTCAACCTAATAAATATTCTGATTGTCATTTGTGTATAAAACAGTTTTAATGTTTACTAAAAGCTTATCAATTTCTGTAAAGCTTCTCTTTGTAAATTCAGTAAACATTGCTTTTTATAGCTTCACAGAAATGAGACTAATGTACAAAATTAAAACAAATAATGAGGGCATGAGAAAAATAATTATATAAAATTTGCACAGTAGCACAGTTAAAAAGATAATGACAATCTTAAAAAGAACATTGTAGTCTAATTTCATTTTTAACATGTGCATACACAAGTCACAAAACTACTGGATGAAGAAGTCATCTTGTAACAGTCAATATTAATGGGGGGGCTGTTATATCTCAAGGCAACAGATGGGATTAGATTTAGTGTAGTAGAAGAAAAATTCAAGAAAGAATAATAAATGTAAATATACATACTTTAAAAAATAAATGTATATATTACAAAGCCATTAAAGAATTAGTAATGATATATAATGCATCTACAGTACATTTACCTCTAAATATTCTCAAAATACATGATCTTAGTACTAAAGAATTCTAATTAAAAATGCAATAGTTTTCAGCAATTGTCCAAATTAGAACAGAATAATATAAAAACCAAATTATTCAAGTTTCAATGGCAAAATAATGAAACTTGGACATTAACCAGTAAAATAAGCTGATTAGCAAATCAAAACCTACTGTGTCCTCAGCCTACATTTCATGATTACTGTTTCATAATCTTCATCTGTTTAAAGAAATTGCAGTTGAAAGAAAGAGCTATATAACAGGAATGGAAGCTAACTATTGAGAACTGTTTGAGTTAACAGACATTGAATGGTGCAGGAACTGACAGTTAACTTTAATAGCAGTTGAGAGGAATCCATTTCCATCAAAATAATGTTCAGAAAAATGCATGAAATTAGCTTTGGTAAATGTGCCCTCTTACCTCAGCTAACATCTCTAGTATTGTTTAAATCATTGGAATTTGACTGTTGGCCAATGGCAAAATGTTTAACTATGTCACATAAATCTCATTTCACACTGTTCTGCATCCTGCAGTCTCCACTAAATGAGATTTTATAAGCAGTATAATACAGTAGGCCTCCACAGATCCCTAATCTCAGTCTGAGAATCTATAAAATGTTTCATAAATATGAGAAGATACAATCCATACCCTCAACTGTATCTACACTGAAGATGATATTGATTAAGGAAGGGTCAAATATTGAAGCAGAAATTAGTGGAGTCAATGGTACATCATAACAAAGTTGTCATCAAAGCACACTGTGGCCCAATAAGTACTGGGTTAAGATTTCTAATATTTTAAGTCAGTAGTTGTTGATAAGAGTGAAAAGATAATTGCTACAAGTTTTAGAAGAGGATTTACTAATTAGAAAAACTCTAAAAGTACATATATAGTAAACAATGCAAGGGGTATAACCGAGTGATGGATATTAGAATTAAAAATAATCACAATTTATCACAATATTACTTTACACATTCCTAAAGTTAGTTATCTCTCTCCCTTTTCCTCTTAACATTAAGAAAACTAACTTTCAAGTGTCCAGAATGTAACATGTGAGAAATCTATAAATATATTTTTCAAAACTACATTATCTCTCTCCCTCTTTTTCTTTTTTTTAAAACAAAGCTGAGCTTTTCACCCAGTTTCAAACTTATATCAACAACCAAAGCTTTATCCTCCTCATTTTTAATTTTCCACAACATATACAACTCCATATGAATTTTCCACAACCAAATTGCATATTTTACTGAAATTATCCTGAACATTTTGTTTATCATGTAACATCAAAATACAAGCTCTTTCTAACTGTATCTTTGGTTTAATACATGAGTAACACCATATACTGTTTTTCACTTTAACAAAGCAACTACAGAGACATTTGAAGTTAGAGTATTAGCTAAAAACAATACACTGTGCACTATTATGTTGGGAAATATACTATACTTGTCATAAATACCATACAGCAAAAAATATTGATGTTAACTTTTGTAACTAAAAAAATTACGACATTATAAAATAAATGAATGAAAAGATTTATGAAAGAAATAAAAACTTGAGTTGTGACAGAAAGCATAAATTGGTAATTAATAGATTTCTGATTGGATCAAAGACTAAACTAGCAGGGTTTTTCAAGAGAATTGTTATTATTATTATAAATGACATTATCAGTTACCATAGCTGGGTAAACCCTAGTTGAATTTGATGAGAAATAAGCTCTGGGAACAAATATTACAAAATCTCTAAAGCCTTATTAGCCAATTTCTGTTATGTGTTCTGTCCTTGAGCAAGTTCTTTTGAATATTGAGTAAAAGCAATGTGAGACACAGCTCATGTAATGATAGCTAAACTTATTTATTTATTCAATAAATGCTTAGCACAATTTCTTTCACTTGTAAATATAATTTCATAAGTAAATTTTTCAACTTAAGCTCTGAAACTACTCTAAGCCTAAAACACTAATAATCTTTAAAACAAATATAATTGATTGATATCAAGCTTAACCTACAGGTTAACTAAAGGAATGAATAACTTGATTTTACCTCAATCAACAATTACTCAAACACTGAATCTCACTGATACTAAAATCTCCCTTCTACTAAGTATGTGAAAATTAATGATTCTAAAACTACTTTTATGAACTTTCTAAATTTAGTATTATCATCTTGATAAGCAGCTCCCTTTAACAAAGAAATAAGTTAAAAACTGAAAATATAGCTTACAACACTGCCCCTTCCTGAGTTGTGAAGTCTCATGAATAATCCTAATATAAATATTAAACACTAGAATAAATTGTTCATGCAAGTCTTTTTCTGGTGATTTTTCTCTTCTAAGGCCCATGGTATGTAGATGGGATAACCTCTTGACTTATCATCACTGGCTATCCTTCTGCTAGTGAATTCTTCCTAGATAGGCAGGCAAATGAATTTACACGTGGCTCTGCACTCAGTAATTCTCTAAACATTGTCTACACAGGAACCAGGATGACTTTCCATTCCAAAAATCTTCTCTAGAGTTACCTAGTTCACTGTTCTCTCACTGATATACTTCCAAAAACAATCATAGTAGATGGTTTTTGGTTTGGAATGCTCTTCAGCATTATGGAAACCATATCACTGATTATTTTCAGTACAACATATGGCCCCTCCTAACACCTTCTAAACTTCAGAGTTTGCCCATTCTTGTAGCAAGGGCTATACAACCATACCATGTCACCTTGATGAAATCCAATCTTATTAGCATTGACATCCTAGAAATTTTTCATCTTATCACATGCTGATTTAAGTGTCTCTCACTGATATATCAGGTCATCCCTTAAGAAATGTCCAATTTTATGTTCAGGAAAAGAGAAAGGAAATCAAATGCTTTTAATGTTATTTAATCAATAATGCACCTTCCATTATTATTAATTACTTCCTGCCAATGATTCATAAGCTTCTGAATGATACTTGTATAAAATTATTTGGGTTTGGAGTACAAGAATGTAGAGAGGGTAGTTTTGACATCATGTGTTCCAAGCTATTTTTCATCAATATAGTTCTGCAAACTTCAGAATAGTTGGTAATCAGATGGGGCAAAGTCTGGAGAGTAAGGAGGATGTGGAAGTTTTTCCCAATCTAGCTCTTCAATCTTCACTAATGTGATCCTTATTGTATGGGGCCATGCATTATCCTGGTGTAACACAACACCTTTACAACTGATCAAAGCAGGCCTCTTTTCTTTTGATGCAACATTCAAGCATTCTAACTGTTGACAACAGAAGTCTGATGTAATCATTACATTGAGTAGACACCTATCCAAGATGTTGCAGATGATGGTGAACTGTTGAATGGGTTAAATTAAGCTTCTGTGCTAATTCTTCAACTGTTACAGCACAATCTTCATCAAGTGCAGCCAGCAGCAAGTCCTCATTAAACTCGGCAGGATAACCTGAACATAGTGCATCACTTAAGCTGTAGTCACCTGATATGAACTTCTGAAAGCACCTTCAACATTTTCTTTCATTGAGAGACTCCACACCATAAACACTTTGAATGTTTCATACAGTTTCTGCTACACTATTGCCTTTTTTTAAATTCATAAAGCATTATATGCTTATGCACTCCTCAGACACATACATCATTATAAAAGTTTATTTGATTATTGATCTGAAAAAGTGGAGTTGGGTTAGTTTCTTTTATTTGTCTGAACATTTTTATACACGTCATACTACATATTTTAGTCATTAGAGCCTTTTACAAAGACAGAAATGGTGATGCACTTTCTGTATTAAATGTTCAGATATTACTTATGGGATGACCTGATACTTCCAAACACAATCATGGTAGATGGTTTTTGGTTTGGAATGCTGTTCAGCATTATTCAAACCATATCACTGATTATTTTCAGTACAATATATACATATGCAAAAACGGCTCCTTTGGGTTGAGAAAATATTTTACGTAGAAGAGAGAACAAAGTTTCGACCTTCTTCGGTCGTGAACCTGATATATTTCTCTACAAGTGGGTTTTCTCGACATCACTGATTACTACAACATATAGCCCCTCCTAACATCTGCTTAACTTCAGAGTTTGTCAATTCTTCTAGTGAGGACTATACAGCCATACCACATCACCTTGATGAAATCCAGTCTTATCAGCATTAACATCATAGTAATTTTTCATCTTATTACTTGGTGATTTAAGTGTCTCCAAAGCTAAGCTGTGTTTGGTTCCCTGATGCTTTAACCATTGGATAAAGATTTATTCCTAATAATTTCTGGTATAAATGGTACAATGGCAACCTTCCCTATTGTCACTGGACAACTTCTGTTATAAAAATTGCAATGTAGTGCACATGGATTTTTCTGGTTAAAGGCAACAAAGATATTCTAATCTTGCATCCATACCTCCAGCTGAATTCAGTTCCAAATATACAATCTTCTTCATATGTATTATCCATGCACCATTAGGTGTACGAAAATTTCCTACAGTAAGAGTAACTTACAAATTTCTTTTTGCCAGAACTTTATGTTCATTTGCTGTTAGCATTAATGCTCCTCACTTCATCTCTGGGAGAAAATTTCTCAACTGTAGCTTTAGATGGGATACTGAACAACATACTGCAATGTTTTTCATCATTAAACTCAAACAGATTTCTTCAAATAATGAATTTCTTATCTCATTTGAGGCAGTTGGAGAATTCTCAACTGAGCTTTGTCCCATAATATGTGACAATTCCTGTTTTTACTATGTCTGGTTAGCTCTTTGTAGTTCCTTTAACTTAGTTGGACTTGAAGACTCTCCTTGTCTTATTAACAGCTGTTTATTCCTCACATTCTTGGCTATAATGGTTACATTTTCCATATCTATAACACTTTCCTCTTTATGAAATTTCCTTCAGGAGGTGTTCTTCTTCCATACAGGATTTTATCTGGAGTTCAGAGAAATATATCTTTTTAATGTACAACTGAAACACCTACCGTCTTGTGGTTTACTTCCTCTATTTTATGTAACCAGTTGTCTATCTGATGCTTTCAATTCTTCTAGACAAACATTAGAAGGAGTTGATGTTTCAATACTAATCAATATGATGATACCATAGCTTCAAGAAGATGCCTTTAATTTATCCACAGCTTTAGTGGATTCTGGTTCCATTACCAACCGGAGAGCTTCCTTTAAAGATGCAGGAATATTTTGCATTAGCTTAATTTTCATACTCTTGCCAACAAATTTATTATTTCATACAGAGGATCTAGATACTATAGTTGAATGAGCCTTTCCAAATATTTTGCAAGTTTAACTATAGTCTCTCCTTTCCTCTGTAATCTATTCCAGAACTATGCTCACTACACTTCCTTTTGGAATGTCACTCCAAACTTGTAAGATAAAGTAGCTCTCACAAACAAGATTAGTTGATGTCATTAAAGCTTGTCCTTTCAAAGAGGCAGCAAGATAAATAACTTCTTGTTCACTCTAAAAATTATTTCAAATTGAGACCCATATGTCTACCATGGTGTATTTCCTACATAATCTGATTGCTTCTCAATCAGGTAGTGTTGCTGAATTGGACAGCTAACTTCTGGAAATAAATCTTGTAGTAACACATCTGGCTTAATCATGTGAAATCATACAGTGGCAAATGGCATACCAACAGAAGTAATAGGTGTAAACAAAATAAGTTATATTACACATTTTGTCGTATATGGAGTTTACGTTGAATTTTTGAGATGATGCAGAAGGGGTGGATGGGTAGTTTAATCTTTATCTTTACAAATTCTTTTTCCATGCTTTATTCTGTAATTGACTTTTTTTTTTACTTCTTCAACTTAGTCATTACAGCCTTTCTGTAGTTTGTTAATGTCACAGGTTTGTACTTTTTCAATTTTGTCATTACAGCTTTTCTTGTTTTCAATCAAGTTTAAATTCTTCTTATAATTACATGTATATTAATTCCTCTCCCACATCCCTCTTGGTCATTTATTAATTTACTGTCTTTTTTATTTTCATTTACTGTTCTGTTTCTTTTAATTGTTTTATCACTTCTAACATGTTTGATCCATCTCATTTTGTGTTCATGTTGTCATTCTGAATGTTAAAGTTCAGTCAAAACCCTATTTTTAACAACATAATTCCACTTCTGACACCAATTTTGGTAATAATTTCTATCCTTGGATGGGCTCTTTTAGATCATTGGGCAAAAATAATGCAATATCCACTCAATAACAATAAATGTTTACTACATCCATTATCATTTATAGGCTTAATACTTCACATAAGCTCCAAAACTAATGTACATCTAATAACAATTAAAAGAAACTTCCTTGACTGATAACAAAACTGACTAATTTACAGATTAGCTATTAAAAGCATAAATTATCTTTTATTCAATCATCAGTTTTAGGGAGCTTCTAAATTCTAATACTACTTTTATCCACTTTCTAGATTTAGCTTCATCATCATTATTAGCAATTTCCTCTAGCAAACAGCTAAATTATAACACTGAAAATACAGACGAGTAGTCTAGATAACAATTGAGGCAAACTGGACTACAAGAATTATACAAAGAAATTAAGTACATATCAAATGAGGTCTTTAGTTTGTCATAAGATAGTAGTTAAACTTTACTTGAATCCTTTAGTTCAGTTTTATTCAACTTAAGTTTTAAGAAAGGTTTTCGAGTTTTTAAAGCAGATTCAAAGATTTACCTGGGTAATTTCTGCTTTGGAGGGGTTATTGTATGGTGAAGACATGATGCAAGCTTTTAAAATTGTTAGAGACATGTAACCCATAATTGAAATGATGTTTCCATTAAAAAAAAAAAAGCAGTAAATATAGAAAACCCAAATATGCCACCACGTAAGACTTATTTTCCTATAAGGGTGGTTGTTCTTTACAACAAATTGCTTTCAAAAGACTGAAAATGTATTTTGTAGATTAGAGTTAGGTGTCAAAAAAGGGGATTTCTATTCGTAACCTGGAATAGGATGGTAGCCACAGAAAATGTAACTGTCTAGATGGATCTAATACCTCTTTATTATCTCTTGGAAGTGAATACGTTAATGAATAAAATTTTTAATTTTTCTTTTTACAACTTTTTCTGAAATTGTAACTTAAGTTTCACTATTTTTACATAGCATTTTCACACTTAACACCTGTAAGACCACACACTTCTTTAAACTACCTCCAGCTCCCAAGATGCTCAACCAATAGAAAAATAGTATATTACATATCATAAAATTTAGTTTCAAGTACACTGTGCTATTATGTATTAAGAGTAAAAAAAAAACACACTAAAAGAAAAACTCATTATTAGCTGCTTTGGCCAATTATTTTCAATAACATAGTTACTATCATCATATATTCACAAGCACTGCTGATGGTAACTATATTACCAAGACTAGATGGATGGAACAACTAATAATTTATCTTTCATTGTGCAAAAAAAATGTTGTTTTTTCTTACTCTATAGAAGCCTAAATATATAGTTTTAAGTTATGTTTTAAATTTAATTTGGATGTTTGTTACACAGCATATGTCATTAAGACTGAGAAAGTTTATAAAAGTAGTTCTACAATCAACAAATTTCCCAGAGTTGGTAGAAGTGAAAATTCAGTATAAATACAATAATCATGGATCGAGAAATAATTTTTGAGCAATTTATGAAGTACGAGTTAATCAAGTATAGAAGTTAGTTCTTCTGTGAGCTAATCACTAAGTTTGTCAGTACTTGTTATAAATCAAAGAAGTTTCTGTTAAATGTTATTGGCAAATTAGGTCTACACTTTCTGCTGAAATGTTTTGTATTTGAAGTTAGGCATATAGGTTAGCATGATTACAATTAAAAAACAATTTATTATGTGTACTAAATACTGCATTATTTTTACCAAATAATCCAACCAAACAGATGAAAGAAAATTTTCTTTACTACACCCATCATTTACTTAACATGATGTATATATACACATATTAGGATGACACTAACAGTGAACAAATTTCGTTTTTTCCATTCTCCTTACACTAGTAGTATGAAAAAAAATTTTAGTTCCAAAAATATACCTTAAAAGTACTTTTTCTCTGCTCATCAGATATCACAGACCTACAACAGTTCAATAAAATACATTTAGATGTCCAAAATCAATATAAATAGCTAACTTAAGCTATGATAAACATGATTAATAACATTCAACAGAAATGACACAACACAATTTGTTACTATTTTTAACATGATTATATCCTAATTAATCAACACACAGTCATTAAAAATGTTTTCATTATTTGTTATTGTATTACTAAAATTACTAAGCTGACCAGTTTCAATTTGCATAAGTAATAAAAGTTGATACATTATGAGAGTAAAAACTATTAGCATTACCCTATAGTATTACCGAGTGACATATGGTTCTACCATAATACTAAGGGTTCAATGTCACAATCACGCTTAACCCCAACTTGAGCGTCACTCTTTTTAAAGAGCCCGAGTAAAATCGATTCTTAGCCCTAACGTCTGACGCCATGAAGCTTACTCAAAGTTCGATATTTTTTACCAAGTTAAATAGATGTGTTCCATGTATTTTATTTTACGTGACTCAGTTCTAAGAGTGCGTTAGCTTCAGGTCAAACCTAAAATTATAACCACATTCAAGTTAATTTTTATGTTTCATATACATAAACTCAAAATATACAAGCAATTTTTTTTTTCGTTTCCACGAGTGCAATTCTTTTTTCAAACACTACGTGAAAGTATCATGAAGCTGTCACATAGGAATTTTACAAAATTAATACACAACTGAAAATATATTTTTAATTATTCTCGCAAATTATATTCAATGAGTTTAATTCCTTTTTTTATGTAAAACAAAATAAAGTGCGCTCTTTCTTTAAAAATGGTTACTTGTTCTTCAAGTGGCGCCCTCATCAGGGTTACAATTTGCGCCAAGAAAAATGGCAGCAACCGCCAAATGTTATCAAAATTTAGGGTTCACATTTTATGAAAATCGTCTAAATAAAATATAAAAGTTGAAGTCATAATTATACGTCATAGATTAAACTGGGGAAAATTTAATATTTTTTGCAATTTAAAGCATTATTAAAGAATAAAAAGGTGGTATTAAAATCTAAAAACTATGCAATTCACTCACCACTATCGCTTCTATTTACAAACGACTCGCATCTACTCGTCGTATCACTTATGAAATTAAAGAAAATTACTTGAGGGGGCGCTTTGGTTTCAACAAGCATGCTCTGTCGCTTACCTCAAGTTAGGCTATGACGTAGTAATATTATGTAAGTTTGGTTTGTTTTAATTAGTAGTATTATACAACTGATATTTTGCTAATATGTAAAGTATATAAATATAAGTTGTTAGTCGCGATAACTAAAAATACGTTAAATTTTTCCAGACATTTTCTTTTACTGAAGTGTGAAATATTACTAAAGATGAGAGATTAATAATATTTTTAATTACAAATATATTTTAGTAATAAACAGGTTATATTTTACCGAATGAGATAATACCAACAAAAAGCTCACCCTGTCCCAGCTTGAATTTGCAAATTTTACCTATGTTAGGAAATACAATGTAAATCGTGCAGCAAGTATAAAAGTAAAACAATATTTCTTTGATTTAAAAGATACTGTTGAGTGGGTAGAAATTGAGAAATATCTGTGTGTAATTATTCTGTTAGTATTAGATTTGATGTTTCACTGCACAAGAAGGTTAGGAATCGTGCACAATAAGAAAATTCAAGGGAGCACTTGACTCAATATTTATTTTAAGCCATACCCTCTCACACAAAAAGAAAACAAATAGGGTAAAGTATGTGCATGTAGTATACTGCTGTGTTTAGCTAATAGCTTGTGTACTTTCTTGATTTCAACAATTTACATAAATGACATAACATGGTCAGTGAAGAGTCCCAGCAAATAACAAATTATCAGAAATCTTAATATCAAACAAATTAGTTTTGAATCAGATGTATCTTCTTCAGTCCTAAATTATCTTGTAGCAAAAAAACTGTGTTACTAATGCCTGTGTGATCCTGGAACTCTGAATATTATTCAACTTAAAGTGATCTTTGGAGGGTATTTTAAAATAGGCAGACTTTTGATTAAGCAACATCTGATGATTCCTCCTTTTATTAAGTTATCTATCTCTCACAGAATTATTGTTTATTTCCAACCAGTTTGACAATCAAATTTGTTTATGTGAAGAAAAATTGCATTGTTTGTATTTCCATATTTGTTTTATTATGATCAGAAACTATTGTCAATATTTCTTTCATTTTTACCTACATAACTTTTCTCACATAGATAGTATGGTACGATATGAATGCCTTGTTTTTTAACTTTAGATATTATTCTGTATGAAGTTAGGTTATTTTAATGATGTTCAGATGTTTGTCAATATAGCAATGGCATAGGCTGTAATTGTGCTAACTTGTTTTAATTTGGGTATGCCACTTTTATATTTACAATAAACATATGGTATGGTATGAAGTATAAGAGTCATCTAGACATGTTTTGTTAATTTATAATAATAAAGTTAAGTACCTTTATTATTCTTTACAAGTAAGCACTTATATCATTTATAATGCTTTCAAGTTTAAAAGTAAAACAAATTTTTAACTCATTCCACAAGAATTATTTGCCATAAATTGGGCAGTTGCATTAATTGAAAACACTCTAATGAAATAAAATACTTATGGTAGACATGTTTCTTATAGGGAAAAAGGGGATGCAAGTAAAAACTAGATAGACGGACAAAATGATACAAGGTATAAATGTTTTTTTAATTATAATAAATTAAAGAAGTTTAAACTGACTGTTATGATAGAAGACTTAGAGAATTATAGAAGGTCAATAAGGTTGACCATACAGAAAATTAGGAAATAAAAATAGTATATGAAAAAAATGTCTGAAAATATAAAATTTAATATTAATAATTTCTTTAAATGTGTGAAGAGTAAACAAAACATTAAGATACAAATATTGTATTTAAGAAATGATTATGAGGTGGCTGGGTTATTAAGTTCTACTTTTTTATTGCATTCTTTTTCTTTTTTACTAAGTAATATTTTTCATCTCAAACAGTTATTGGGTGGAAACAAAATTAAATGTGATTAATACATCAGTTCTGAGGTTTTAAGAAAAAAAAAGTTTATGGAATGACAAGGCTGTTGGGCCAGGCATTATTTCCCCAAGTGTTTTGAAGGATTGGATACATGAGTCATTTACTTTGAACAGTTAGCAGACATCAGAAGGTTGGAAACTGGCTAATGATGGTTTTTACTCAAAGGAAGTGACAAAGGTTGTCCTGGTAACTATAGGTGTGTTAGTCTTAAAACACTGGTGGGAAAAGTTGTTGAAAATCCTATAAAAGATGCTTTGCAGAGTAATTTGACAAAGTATAAACTTTTGTTGGTAGTCAGCATGGCTTTGTTATGGTAAAATTTAGACTTACTAATGTTTTGACACTTTTAACAAACTGCTTATGTAGATAAGAATAAGGGTGTAGATTTCATGTATTAGGATTTTCAGAAAGCACTTGGACAAGGTAAAAAAAATTATATCTTTTGTTATGGGAAATAAGTTAGCAAATTGGATAGAAAAGTAGCTGGATGGAAGAGAGTAGTTCTTACATATGGAGTTCAATCAAACTATGGTACCTCAAAGCTCAGTTTTAGAATCTTTTCTCTTTTTGATTTACATTAATGACATAGCTAAAGGAGTGATCAATAAGGTACTTAAGTTTCGTAATGATATAAAGGTATTGAATGTTGCTAGCTATGAAGAATTTGTCATTGCTTTGCAAACAGGTTGAGATCATCTTGTGAATTAGGTGAGTAGTGGCAGTTGGCTGGAAGGTATTGCAACTTAGTTATCATAATTTGAATCATAAATATAATTTTGACAGGAATAGCCTTAACAAAGTTACTGAATCTCTAACATTAAATCCAACACCCAAGAAGTCAATGAGCATACTGGAATTGAGGCAAGTACATCCACAATCAAACAGGAATTTCAGAGAAATGTTGTTGCTCACAAACCTGAATGCAAATAATCAACCGAAGTAGTGTCTGTAACTCTGAGGTTGCTGTATTTAACATTAAAAATACATTGTATAGAGTAGTGAATCATGGTACATTATCCTTATGTCAAGTAGACAAGTCTCTGGGGTAGCATCCAAAAACTAAACTCTATGCAAATGATGGTTGTCCCAGTGGTGTTAGATTGGAGAGATTAGGAGGAAGAGTAATATTTTGGAACGGTTTTTCAATAAGGTTTTGTGGTTTTAGTGAAAAAAAGGATGAATACTTAATACTGCATTACAAGATTTTCAGCAATAAAATATGTCTATTAGGAATTGTTTTGATGAAAACATTGAAAAACTACAGTGACTGGCCAGAACCCTAAACTGAACCCAGTAATGAACACTTTTGGATATTTAAAAGTGGTTCCTCGAGGCCAAAGTTAACAAACCACGATCCACCACTGAACTGGTACTTCCTCACAAACTGTGCAATATTACACTCAATATTTACCAAAATTTGTTACAGTGTGTTACTGTTAGGGTCCACACTATTATTGTTGTCAAAGGTGGGTAGAGGTCTTATTAGTAATGGAATAAATTATTGTATATTAATGATTTGTATGTTCTTGCTATTCCAGTACTGTTGGTAATATAGTATAATTTTATGAGTAATAAGCTTATACTGTTTGTACTATAAGTACCATATTATTATTAAGGTTGATTAAGAAATAGAATATTAATACTTGTTGGTCTTTACATGAGGAGTGTCCACATAAGAACTAACAGATCAACCATATGAAAATATTGCAAGTTATCAAAATTCAACCAAAAAATGTACACATGTGGTATTGACAACATGGGTAACCAGACACTGGTTCTCAACATAGCCCCATTAAGTTAATAGCAATTATTTTACTGTCCTGTAACCTCTACCTTATCAGTTTGGGCTCATTAAGATGGACATCAAAATTCTGGTAATGGTTTGGAAGAAGACTTTGAGGTAATACTAGAAATCTCCATAGGCTTGACATCAATTTATTGGAAAGGTTGTCATGTAAGCACAGGATAAGGTCTCTGAAATTGCTTTCTTTAGAAAAAAAGAAAAGTTAGAGGGTATCTACTGAAATATTTAAGTCTTTCAATGAAATTGATAGTTTCCATGTAAGAATAATAAGGGCTGGCTTTGAGTTTTTATAAAACTAAGTTTAGTGGATGGGATGGCCCAGATGAATCAAAGATTCCTCAATGTCCTTAAATTTTATGCTTAAAATGCAGGTGTGTACAGCTGCTTTGGGAACATTTTTGAGAAGTCTAGCAAAATTGGAATTCATTGAAGAGCTTTGTAATATGGGAAGGAGTATACATTCAAAATTTTCTGTTGCAGTATTTAAATGTTAAGCACTTTAGATAAATATTTAATTTTGTAAGAGAACATCTTGCAGTAGATGCATATTAAGTTACTGAAATAATTATTTCTTTGAAGCAATTAATTCATATCAGCACTTGGAGAAAACAAAATCCTCTTTCTTTCAGAACACTAAATGTTAAAAGTAGGTTAGACAGTAAAATCCAGAAATTTGAAAATTATACCAACTCTTACACTATTAAAAATAAACCTAACTTTTATTTTTTATACTACTAATACTAGGCCTGTTTAGTATATTGTATATTACTAGCTGGATTACCTGCCCTCTGGATGGAAGTTATTTAAATTTGTGATTAATGAAAGGTTGTCTTAGAACATTAAAAGTTGCTTCTCTTATATTTAACAGTAAAAAGTGCAAAAATGGCCATAAAAACTGCAAAACACAAAATATACGAGACCATAACTTTGCATCTATCTTCTCATAGATTGAACAAACCTTCATGCCAAATTTGGTGATCAATCAACAGGAGTCGTGTATAATTCACTTGTGCTGTTGCATGAGTTACGGTAGTTTTTATCCTGAACTTCCAGTAATCATCAGCCTTTTTTGTGAAAGTTCACACAACATGAGTGGGTTCAGTTAGTTTAGAATACTCTTAGACAATACATCATTTTCTTTATCTCTTCCAAACTGTTCATTTCATTTTAATATACATCAACCATTAAATCTTTTTCTCCTCTAATGGTTAACTCTACATCTTCCAACTCCTCTCTCATCAAACTTCTCTTTCTCATGACTGTACTGTGACTCTGCTTTCATTTATCTTGTCGCAACTGTTTATATGTGTATCACTTAAGCTTTCTAGAAATCTCCATAGGCTTGACATTAATTTATTGCAAACACAGCATTCAGTAGCTTCAACATGAATGAGTTACAAACACAAAATAAATCAATTAACAATACTGTACTAAATACCCTTTTACATATGAACTAAGCCCCTCTTCAAGAGAAAACTTACAGTACTTTCTTACACAATATACAAAGACTGTTCTTAGTTCATATATTAAGTCTTGTCATATAGGATACATCAACATTTATAATTCTTTTGACTGTCTCTCTTAACATAATGTCTCCAATAGGGCTTTATCTTGACAGGATCCCTTGTCTTCATCTTGGTCTTGTGCTCCTGAAGATCTGTTTATCCTGATCTATCTGTATACTGGTAAAGTAGATCTTGTTCTTGCTTCTCTCTGGCACTGCCCTGAAGTTTCTCCAGTGAAGTCTTTCTTCTGAATTTCCTTCAGTTCCTGTGAACCTACATTTGGAGTGCCACTTTTCAAGACTTGATATCTTGCCTGCTCTTCTCTTCTGATGACTGAAGTAGCTGTACCAATCTTTTTTACTCTCTAGTTCCTCCAAATTTCTACCACCTGGTATGTTTCCTGGTATGTATCAAGTCATATATTGGTACCTCCACATACATGGCCTCAAGGTCTGCAACACAATATGGAGTATCTATAGGGAAACGTTTTCACTGTCTCATCAGTTAGCACAGAGAGACATACCTTACCTGCCACCTGATTCTTACTGCACCCACTATCTCGTATAACCTTCACATATTGGCATATTATGATTTGTTAGCACCTCTCAGTATTTGTATCTAGCTCTGATCACTACTGGCACTGTTGATCCATTTGCTAACTTGGTTTGACCATTAGTTGTGTACATATCACTCATAAATTTGGCACTTCCTTCTTGTGGCAAATGTGATAAGTTGTATTCATTCTGTTTTCTTCTGGCAGTAGCATCCATGATGACAGCCACTCTTTTCTTGTTTCTTAGTAGCACTATCTTTTTAAATAGCTCAAGCTGCTTTATGTTGTAATTTAGGCTTTTGCTTGCTGGTAAATGGACTTGCACTCCTATGCATTGAGTCCCATTCAATAAAGAACACAACATCTCTTCTCCATTATGTCTCTTAACCTCCTGTCACCTTTGGTTAGACTCGTGGTTTCAAATTTAACTTAATATTTCTGAACTTGCCAGTTATACTACCTCTGTGAGCTTCCATACACTCTTCTGCTAGCTTGGTCATTTTTTCCACATCTTTTGGAGCTCTCTCCTTTAAGACCACTAACATGTCATGTCAGTTGAATGTGCAAACATAAACTGTTCTCTCACTAGTTACATATGCCAGTCCCTCAAAACTATTCTCACACTTGGCCATGTCAGTCCATCTGGTGGAGTATCACTGTGTACAAGCCATAAGCAAAAATACAGTTTCTCCAGTTTCAAGTTTGAGATTTCTGAACTTCTGGAGAAAATTCCTTTAGTAAGTTCATGTTGTTTCAGTAAAGCATCTTCTGATGTAATGTCTGCCTATACTTGTATACAGTCTTGATATGCAGGTTACCCAGTCACCTTTGTCCCAGTTTTGAGTTTGGACAAATTTTTCATATCTCTCCAGGAAAGCATCCATGTCATCTTTCTTTTTATCAGATTTGGGCACACTGGATCAGCTGGCCTGACTCAGTTGTCACTCTTGGGTCCTTCTTCCTTCAGTTGGGTAAGTTTTGCAATCTCAGTTTGTACTCTTATTCTGTTTCCAGCCTCTCCTCTTTCTATTTTTTGACTTTTTCAATTTGTGCTCTTATTCTCCTTCTCTCTCTATTTCTCTTTCTTCTGTTAGTCTTTCTTCCTCTCTTCTCTGCTTATGTTCTTCTCTCTCTAATTTTTGTTGTTCTTTTAGAAGACAAATTATTCTCCTTTTTCTTTTCCATACCATTAATTTCATTCTAACATTTATCAACTGATAGGCCTTTCACTCATATGACATTTAATGTTACATTTTCTAACTTTTTATTACTGAACTTCTCCTTCTCATGACTATACTCTTACTGTCCCTTCCACTCATCTGTTTGCAGCTATTTGTATGTCTATCTCAACCCTTTTAGAAATCTCCATACTCTTGACATCAATTTATTGCAAATACAACATTCAATAGCCTCTATATCAATGAATTATAAACAAAATAAATAATAATACTGCACTAAACAGTCTTTTATCTGACATCAGATGCAAATGTGTTTATATAAAAAGAATTTCTGTTGAATACTGATTATTAGTATTCTGAAAATAAAAATTAGAAAATTAGGTTGCATAGGGATGGTTATCTTTTGTGATAAAAGGACTAGTAAGAACACATTGTATTGAAAGGAAAGAGAACTGACTTTTTTGTTTTCAATACATAAAATCTGTGAGAAATACTGAACATTTTTAGCAATGCCAATACATTCAGCATTCAAGTGCAGTAATTGCTAAATATTAATAGACTACATGTATAAACTTTGCACTAACACTATATCTATATAAGTATTTCTTAATTTCTAAATATTAGGCTTGTTAAATGAATATGTTTGTTCTTTCCTTCCTTGGGTGATTTTTAAACTTTGTGCATACACTTGTTTTACCATAATCTTTAACAGATTTTACAGTGAATTAATTAAGTTAAACTTCTTAATTAATATCTTGATCAGTTTAATGACTCCTGGAATATGCAAGTGAAAAATTAAACACTTCTTACTGCCATAAACTTTTATGTAATTTTTCAGAATAATGATGAATAATAAGTTATTCATTCCACAATATAAAAGATTTGAATGAGAAATTATTGTAAACGTAATAGCCATAGCTCAAACCTAGAAAGTTCAGAGATTACTAATATGCAATCAGTTTGTTTATAAATGATGACATACTGTTATACATATTCAAAAGAATGTAACTTTCATGAAACTGCTTAAAAAATGTATTTGGCCAAACAAATGTATGTAATTGTACATGTAATTAAGCTTCATCTTAATTTTATCATAACATAAACAATGAAATAATAATGTTATTCTAATACTGAAATTACTTTAATGCCAACATGTTAATATTTACATAAAATACTAATAATAGCATGGCCTAGTGGATTAGTGCTTTGGGTTCATAAATTTGTAATTGTAAGGTTGTGATTTCAGAGCTTGCTCATACCTAGTTGTTTCCTTGATCAAGGCACTTTACCCCAACTTCAACCTATCTGTCTGTCAAATAGGTACCTTCTGTGGACTTTTTTCCTGTCCAGAGATATTGTGTAATCATTTGTTTTGAGCATTGCCCATATATGGTACTTTCAGACATGGAACAAATTAACCTGTATACTTATTAACAGTTAACTCAATTAAATGATGACCTAGGAGCATCAATCACGTTGATTAATATTACGGAAACTAAATGATTAACCAAAATTACAATTAAATTGATTTGTATCACAAAAATAACTGGTCAAAATAAATGCTTCCAGTTAATATTTCTCCAATCATTTTAACTATATGAGTAATTGAAATATTGCCACAAATTATGTCACAAAAATAATTAACTAATGAATATTAATGTCTATAATCATTAATATCTTTTATTATTATAACTATTCAAGTAAGATTCAGATCTAGTGAGCTTGCTCTCCAGTCACTCTCTCGATTCAGTTTTTTCTTATAAGTTGCTAATCAGTTGAATACAGTAGAGATGCACAGTATCAGTCATTAAAAGAAAGTTCTAACCAATTACATTTGCACATAGCAACACTGATGGTTCTAATACTACATCCCTTTATTGTATGGTACTCAGTCATGTTGCAGCACCTAGGAGTTAATTTAGTTACCAGTATTGATCTCCTGGCACCAGCAGCATGTGTTTCCTCCACGAAAATGGAATTAGACCTGATTCTGTCAATTTTTAAAATATTTGCACATGTATTACCTGTCTGTAGTTTCCATGGATGGAAATAACTTTTTTAAAGTTGTGTAGTTGGAAGTGCTACACAAAAGTCAAATTATTTCTTTAAGCTCAGTTTATAGTATCATCCTGTCTGAATTTTTGTTTATTTGTTGTACATGTGCAGCAACATTTTTGTCTTACAATTTAAAATTACTTTTTTGAGCATTGTAATTGTTTTTTATCTCATGATGTTTTGTTCCTAACAGAATAATTTACATTGATATTTAAACCTGACCTTTAATGCTTTTTAAATTTTTAGGTTTCATTATACATACAAATTTTACTTTGAAGACAATTTGTTCATCTTTTGGTGTCATGAAACATAAATCTGTTGAATTTGTCATAGACATGTCTTGTTTTCCTCATACTAAGAACTTTTAACTTCAATAATAGAGATCACATTATTGAGACAAAGTATTCATTCACATATTACCATTAAAAAAACCACATAAGATTGCCTTGGGTATAATAAATTTTAAAGCTAATAAGACAGATGTTAGCCTGGTACATACAAAACAGGTCTTTAAGAATGAAGAAATCTCTTACTCAGAAGAATGATTTAATAATTTAACTTGAGTGTAAAATTGTTTAAAAGTCTGGAGATTTGATTTTTTTGTGACACTTCATAATGATGGAGCAGCCTCAGATATTAATGGTTTTATTGGGCATTATTCTGGTTGTGGGAGATTCTTTTGTTTGGTTCATTATTGGAAGTGCTAAGATATGTTGATCAGAATGTTTATGAACAAAAAAGAAGGTAGATTTGAAAATTATGATCTCTCTTTGATTTGAAATTGATAATTTTCCTACTAAAATAAGCACTAAACTACTGTTTTTCTTAAAGCCCAAGATCATTATATTTAACATATTTATTATACCCAACAATAAGTTTCAAACTTTTTTTTTATTTTTAGACCTCCTGTTTTTGTTTACATTGAGTGATTGCTCGTTCCTTTCTCTTCATATACAAGGTGCTCCAAAATTACCTTCCCTCATTCTAAAATTTAATGATTAAACAACTGAAGAAATATAATCATGCATCTCTCAACATCTTGCACCAAACTCAGTTTTTATTGAAATGTCAGTAGACCTCTGCATTTGTACCATCAATGGGTCTTAGCATATCTAACTGATATTCAATTTCAAACCACATTTGCTGCAACATGTTCAAAGTTATAGTGAAGATGGTGTATTATAACATAATGTTTACAAGACAACAAAAGACCTAGCAGCCCAAACCTTTAAATTAAAACTATCAACTCAATAAATGTTACAAGAATAATATAAATATTAAAGCCATCCCTTATCATTCATCTAGTTATCAAGCTTTTTCTTAAACTCCCTTCAATTTGCTGCCTTCACATTATCTGAAGGCAACCCATTCCAAAAGCCAATTTCTCTGTTAGAAAAATAAAACTGTCTTAGCTGAAGATGACTCTTTTCCAAAATTTATAATTTTATCCCTTAGCCATACTGTTCTCACCATTAAGTATGAAACAAAATGATGCATCAAAATGAACAACCCACTACACAATCTTACATACCTCAGCGAGATCACCTCTAGCTCTTCCTTTTTAAAGAGAAAACAGTTTGAAAGATCATATTTCCTCATATAACAACCTCTCCATCCAAGGAATCATTCTAGGAACCCTTCTTCTGACCCCTTTCCAACAACTCATTGTCCTTCCTAAGGTAAGGAGCCTATAACTGAACAGAGTACCCCAAATGTGGCCCAACCATTGATCTATGTAAGGAAATTATAACTTCTTTAGACATATATTCAGTGTTTCTGTAGATACAACCTAAAATCCTATTTGCCTCACCACTAATAATAGCATACTGTTTGGATCTCTCAAAAAACTGATCAAACATTGGTTTGATGACATTTCATGACATTGTTAAGGATATTCCCATCAAAATTAAATTTACAATTTAAATTACAATAGCCCATATACATTATCTTGCATTTATTATAATTAAAACTTGTCATTTATTTGCCCAATTTATTAAATGATCTAAATCCTTTTGTAAAACAGAAGCATCTTTCTCATAGCCAGCAGCACCCAAGAACTTAATAGTATCAGTAAATTTAAGTAATTTATTTACCATTCTTTCATATATGTCATTTGCCATAGCCATAACCCAACCATCTCATAATTATCAGATGCAGGCATTCCTTTATCTGCCATCAAGGTCTTTACATCCATCCTGACATTTTGTTTACTCTTAATGTATTTACTGAAATCCATACTGTTAATTTTTACATTTGCAGCCAACCTTTTCTCATACATCCTTTTGGATATCCCAATATCTTATTTAACCAACTTTCTGGGTCATCTGCAATCCTCTAAGTCTCCCATCATACCAATCAATTTAGATTTCTTACACTGATGATGCTTTTCTATAATTTCATCTTTTATACCCTTTGTGAGCGTTTTTCTTTAAAGACATGTATTTAATAATTAGCTCCATTGACTTACCTTTTCCTACATCATTAGTCCTATGTGTACAACAAAATTGCATATATCTACTGCTCTGTCAGTTATATTCTGCGCCTGTTCCCTGAGTAGCATAATCAAATTCTTTTCTCCCTATTTACCCCACAGACTATCCTATCCATGTGCCTTGTCAAAGAATCACCAATTACTATAATCTTATCATCCACATCCATCTCTGATCCTTTTGTTTTCCTTCCTCCAATAGTTTCTAATCTTCACAAGCCAGTGGCTGGAATACTTTGCTCAATACAATAGGCTCATTACAATTAGATCCACTACTTTTAGCTCTAACAGTACTCTTTCTAACTTTCTGAATGTCACTGTTAGCCAGTGTATCCCTTACATGTAAATCCTTAAGCTCCTCTTGAAATCTTTCTGCCATTTCCTACGCTTTACTCATCTCTTTATCTATTGCCTCTACTTTTAATTAGAATAGTTTCCATCCTACACAAGTCTATACGCAAATTGCACATTTTCACTACTAACTTCCTCCAAAGTACACATCAATCCAGATTTCCAAAATGCAACCCTCTCATTGCACGAATCACACCTAACAAAATGTGAACAAGCAAGTCTAACACTCATTATATTCGTAGCCTCTAAATAAATATTAACACTAATTTATATACCAGTAACCTATTGCCAACGGTTATTTATTGTTAAACCTATCGTTTAGGATTAAATATTTTAGTTTTTTATTACTAGTTTTTGTTCAAACTAAATTAAGTTTATCTTTAGCAGTGACGGCTAGCGCAGATAGCCCTCGAGTAGCCTACTCAACAATAGGCTCAACAATTTATTAATTCTATTAATTTTCTTGTTCAAACATATATTGTATAGCTTTACATTATTTAGAATAAGTACAAGGCAATCTATAAAAACAAAGATTAATTAACAGAAAGAGAAGAACAAACTGAAACTAGAAAAAACAATATGAAAGAAATTCTGAAACAATATTTATCAATTATTATATTTATACACATTGGTTTTAAAATGTATGGTTTTAAACATTAAAATTGCTAAGTTTAACATATGAAGGCACAGACTTGCATTAAAAAACACTCAACGTTTAAGAATGCTTTCATATTAAAACTGAAATTCTTTCCACAGCATTAATAAATAAATCATAAAAAAGTCAAATTAGAAAAATCTTCATTTTGTCAGACTAATATAACACAATCTTTTTTTTCTCCCTTAAACATTAAATACAAATCACTAAAGCAAATATGACTTTAAACAATTTGTAATTTAACCAGTGGTGACGTATGATTCATAAAAAGAATACTGCTAACACTGACTTAGACAAAATACTGTCACATGCAGGAAACTTTTGTTTGGTTCATTATTGGAAGTGCTAAGATATGTTGATCAGAATGTTTATGAACAAAAAAGAAGGTAGATTTGAAAATTATGATCTCTCTTTGATTTGAAATTGATAATTTTCCTACTAAAATAAGCACTAAACTACTGTTTTTCTTAAAGCCCAAGATCATTATATTTAACATATTTATTATACCCAACAATAAGTTTCAAACTTTTTTTTTATTTTTAGACCTCCTGTTTTTGTTTACATTGAGTGATTGCTCGTTCCTTTCTCTTCATATACAAGGTGCTCCAAAATTACCTTCCCTCATTCTAAAATTTAATGATTAAACAACTGAAGAAATATAATCATGCATCTCTCAACATCTTGCACCAAACTCAGTTTTATTGAAATGTCAGTAGACCCTGCATTTGTACCATCAATGGGTCTTAGCATATCTAACTGATATTCAATTTCAAACCACATTTGCTGCAACATGTTCAAAGTTATAGTGAAGATGGTGTATTATAACATAATGTTTACAAGACAACAAAAGACCTAGCAGCCCAAACCTTTAAATTAAAACTATCAACTCAATAAATGTTACAAGAATAATATAAATATTAAAGCCATCCCTTATCATTCATCTAGTTATCAAGCTTTTTCTTAAACTCCCTTCAATTTGCTGCCTTCACATTATCTGAAGGCAACCCATTCCAAAAGCCAATTTCTCTGTTAGAAAAATAAAACTGTCTTAGCTGAAGATGACTCTTTTCCAAAATTTATAATTTTATCCCTTAGCCATACTGTTCTCACTATTAAGTATGAAACAAAATGATGCATCAAAATGAACAACCCACTACACAATCTTACATACCTCAGCGAGATCACCTCTAGCTCTTCCTTTTTAAAGAGAAAACAGTTTGAAAGATCATATTTCCTCATATAACAACCTCTCCATCCAAGGAATCATTCTAGGAACCCTTCTTCTGACCCCTTTCCAACAACTCATTGTCCTTCCTAAGGTAAGGAGCCTATAACTGAACAGAGTACCCCAAATGTGGCCCAACCATTGATCTATGTAAGGAAATTATAACTTCTTTAGACATATATTCAGTGTTTCTGTAGATACAACCTAAAATCCTATTTGCCTCACCACTAATAATAGCATACTGTTTGGATCTCTCAAAAACTGATCAAACATTGGTTTGATGACATTTCATGACATTGTTAAGGATATTCCCATCAAAATTAAATTTACAATTTAAATTACAATAGCCCATATACATTATCTTGCATTTATTATAATTAAAACTTGTCATTTATTTGCCCAATTTATTAAATGATCTAAATCCTTTTGTAAAACAGAAGCATCTTTCTCATAGCCAGCAGCACCCAAGAACTTAATAGTATCAGTAAATTTAAGTAATTTATTTACCATTCTTTCATATATGTCATTTGCCATAGCCATAACCCAACCATCTCATAATTATCAGATGCAGGCATTCCTTTATCTGCCATCAAGGTCTTTACATCCATCCTGACATTTTGTTTACTCTTAATGTATTTACTGAAATCCATACTGTTAATTTTTACATTTGCAGCCAACCTTTTCTCATACATCCTTTTGGATATCCCAATATCTTATTTAACCAACTTTCTGGGTGATCTGCAATCCTCTAAGTCTCCCATCATACCAATCAATTTAGATTTCTTACACTGATGATGCTTTTCTATAATTTCATCTTTTATACCCTTTGTGAGCGTTTTTCTTTAAAGACATGTATTTAATAATTAGCTCCATTGACTTACCTTTTCCTACATCATTAGTCCTATATGTACAACAAAAATTGCATATATCTACTGCTCTGTCAGTTATATTCTGCGCCTGTTCCCCTGAGTAGCATAATCAAATTCTTTTCTCCCTATTTACCCCACAGACTATCCTATCCATGTGCCTTGTCAAAGAATCACCAATTACTATAATCTTATCATCCACATCCATCTCTGATCCTTTTGTTTTCCTTCCTCCAATAGTTTCTAATCTTCACAAGCCAGTGGCTGGAATACTTTGCTCAATACAATAGGCTCATTACAATTAGATCCACTACTTTTAGCTCTAACAGTACTCTTTCTAACTTTCTGAATGTCACTGTTAGCCAGTGTATCCCTTACATGTAAATCCTTAAGCTCCTCTTGAAATCTTTCTGCCATTTCCTACGCTTTACTCATCTCTTTATCTATTGCCTCTACTTCTAATTAGAATAGTTTCCATCCTACGAAGTCTATACGCAAATTGCACATTTTCACTACTAACTTCCTCCAAAGTACACATCAATCCAGATTTCCAAAATGCAACCCTCTCATTGCACGAATCACACCTAACAAAATGTGAACAAGTCTAACACTCATTATATTCGTAGCCTCTAAATAAATATTAACACTACTTTATATACCAGTAACCTATTGCCAACGGTTATTTATTGTTAAACCTATCGTTTAGGATTAAATATTTTAGTTTTTTATTACTAGTTTTTGTTCAAACTAAGTTAAGTTTATCTTTAGCAGTGACGGCTAGCGCAGATAGCCCTCGAGTAGCTTTGCGCAAAATTCAAAAACAAATAAAAAATAATAATTATAACAGTTAGAAAGGTCATTTATGTGGAAATTAGGCAGAAATGAAAAGAGAAGACACTAAGGAAAGAATGATTTTCCGTTACAATAATCTAACTTACTAAATTCTGCTATTTCTTTAACTGACATTTCTAGTTTTTATTACTTCATTGTTTTTTTTTTTAACTTCGCGCAAAGCTACTCCAGGGCTATCTGCGCTAGCCGTCCCTAATTTAGCAGTGTAAGATTAAAGGGAAGGCAGCTAGTCATTACCACCCACCACCAACTCTTGAGTTACTTTTTTACCAACGAATAGTGGGATTGACCGTAACTTTATAACGCCCCTACGGCTGAAAGGGCGAGCATGTTTGGTGCGACCGGGATTCGAATCCGCAACTCTTGGATTACGAGTCGAACGCCTAAACACTCTTGGCCATGCCGGGCCTCTTTATTACTTCAACCAAGGAAGGTACTAAGAAACGGGTAGACTGATTTCACATTATTATAATTTTCATTACGTAATTAATTACCTTGCAGTTAATATTTTAAACTTATGTTTGGAGAAGGTTATGTCCATCTTCTTTTTTACTTCGTGAAAAGGCAAAAAACACGTGTCGAAACAAACCTGCAAATTATATGTGTTGCTTTAGCAAAAAGTACGAAAAAATAATCGTAATTTAACTTTAGTTGTTTTTTTAATTTATTTTAAGCGTTTATAAAGAGGGCTAAGCTGTTATCAGCTGATGAGAACTTGTTTATTCAAAGTTCATGAAAATTCGTTTATGGGAACGATATTCTGTCTAGGAAGTTTTAACCTTTTAAAACGTTTATTTCATTAAGTAATATGTATTTTGTTTTAGCAATGAGCAAACTTGTCTTTAGAAACGTGTGGTTTATATTTCAAAACGGGAAGAATTAACATTCATTAAATTCGTGTGTCTGTGATGTGATCATACGAACTTTGAATTTCGTTTTATGTTTTTAGTGAAACAGGAAATCCATTATTGACCGGTATTAGTCCTGAGCGTATGGAGCGCTTGATGTACTCTATGGTATTTTTGTTACATGTAAACTAAGAACCTAAATGGATTCAAGGCATCAGTAATAGGGGCCTATACGTGTTTGTTTTAGCTACTCAAGTAACTACAAAGTGACTCAATATTTTATCTGCGCTCTGCCCAGTGTGGGGAGTTAAATTCTAGAACCTGCAGGCATTAGATATATATATAATCAAATTAAGTAAACATGTACGTTGATTTACGTAGCATGGTCAGTTTGTGATTTGTTTAAGCGCAAAGCAACATTAAGCTGTCTACTCTGTACATCACGAGGAACAAACCTCGTATTTCAGCGTTGTCAGTCTGTAAACTTGCTGCCAACCTTTGTTCTATAGTAACTTTTTTATGATTTATAACGCTACAATACGAGGTTCGTTTCACTGCGATGGATGCAGCAAATAGCCCAATGAGGCTTTGTTTTAGAAAATAAACAAATTTATTATATTAAATGCGAATGTCTTCTTTGGATCATACATTGTAGCAGGGTCAGTCAGAGGAAAATAGGGGCTCTTGATGCCAAAACATAAGGACCCAGGACCCAGGTGGACGGACAGAATGGGAGAAAGAAAAAAGTCTGCTGTACTTTGTTATTAAGCACAAAGCTACACAAAGGGCTATGTGTACTGTGCCCACTACGGGTATTGAAACCAGATTTCTTGCGGTATAAGTTCGCAGACATACCGCTGTGCCAGTGGGGGACAAAAAAGAGAAAGAATTAAAGAGAGAAAAGAAGAGACATGCAATATGGTAGCATATCAGATCTGATAAAAACATGTTCCGCTTTTAATCGCTTCTGACGATAATTGGAGAATATATCGTACCATGCGTCACAAAGCCCGAAAAACTGATCGACCTAAACTATTTTTCAATTTGGTATTTATATGTAAGCTGTGAAAGAAGTTGACCAAAACAATATCGTTGCCTCTTTTGCTGCGATAAAATCTTGTAAATATTTCACGTGAACCTAATATTAATCGATTCGTTTCTTTCATCGTTCTGGTTTTTTGAATAAAATTGCTGGTCAAAACTTTGTTTACGTTTTCTATGCCACATTGAAAAGTCCAAAGAGTAAGAAGGGTGACAGAGATGTTAATAATGGCTAACTGGGGTTGAAATTAAAGTTAGTGACAGTAGTGATGTTAGTGACAGGGAGGGTGAGAAAGTAAAGCAGAAGAATTAGATTTGGAAAAAGTAAACTTCGAAAAAAGAGAAAACTGTGTCCAAACTTGGCCGATAGAATGAATATGTGTAAGGAATGAAGAAGGTACGAAGGTTCGGAATTTCTCTGAGGAGCCGTAAATGTACCTATTTATATTTTTATCCTTAGTACTCTCCGTGTGCTATCCTGGTAAGTCAGCGATAATTTACGGGCTTAAGATGTTAAAATACGAGGTTACTCACCCACTCACCACCCGGTGAACATAGCAAATAGCATAATGCGACTATGCGTTAAAATAAACCAAAACCATTAAGCTCTCTGTGCTGTGTAAATCGATTTATATATTCAGTAATATTGATTAAATATGTTATAATGCTTGTATGAGTGTTATTTTAACGTCTCACTGCATGGCAAGTGCGAAGGCAGTATCTCACAACGATCAAGCAAAATCACCAAGGCAATTAAGTCGTTTTGTGTCTTATTGGATGTGCCACACCAAACGTGTTCGCCCTTTCGGCCGTAGGGGCGTTGTAATGTGACGGTCAGTTCCACTATTCGTCTGTAAAAGAGTAGCACAAGAGTTGGCGGTGGGTGGTGATGACTAGCTGCCTTCCCTCTAGTCTTACACTGCTAAATTAGGGACGGCTAGCACAGATAGCCCTCGTGTAGCTTTGCATGAAATTTAAAAAAACTAACAAAACAATCAGTGGATGTGTAACGGTGTATTAAGCTACAGGGCAAATCAAGTAGTTGTCAAATTCCTTAATAAGAAAATTAGAAGACACTAAGATACCCAAGTAATAACACACTTAAGTGGGATTTTGTTGAAGAGTTTTTAAGGAAAATAGTTGGAACTAATTTTGAAGTACATAAGTTGAAAGATTTGTAAGTATACAGAGATTTTATTTAGGTACTTTCTTTTTGCTATTTGTTAAGAGTGAACCTGAAATATATTATTTTGTACTGTTATATAGTGTTGGGTATATCAGTTACCCAAATATTTTTATTTGCGTTCTTTCTGCACTTTAACCACGACATATTTATAAAATTTGACCATAATATATATATATCCTTTTAACATGTATGCAATACCATATAAATTAAGAAACAGAAGAACCATTAAAATTATTTAAAATAAAGATATAAATTCTGGTAGCTTAACATGACATTTTGTTATTGTTATATATATATATGCATGTATGTGTTGCTAACCGCGGTGGCTCTCGGAGCATTCGTCTGACTGCTGTTTGAAAAGCAATGCACGAAGGCAAAACTCAACATTTATTTTTTGAAATGACTGAAGAAAAAGTATAAATCATGTTGATGCCAAATTCTATTTCGCAAGCAGGATATTCTACACTAAACTGCTAAGAATTACTCACATTATGATTCACATTTCAAGGTGTGACGTAACTTAAATATTAACAATGTAGGTTTAGTGTATTGTTATTATTAATCGCCTCTTAGAATGACTGAAATACTCAACAATTTCCTTATTCTGTGGTCGTTATAAGTAGCTCTGAGTGAAATACAATTAACCTTTTTAAAGTCCATTAAATAATTTAAATTGATAGAATAAAGTAAGCTTTTCCCGTCACTGGGGACGGGTACTTTTATAAATATATATAAAACTAATTACTGCTTTTCCTTTATGTATGAGTATAGATAGAAAATATATTTAAAACATTTATTAAGCACGAGTCTTTCGGAATAATGTGGATCCCACGAAATGTTTATGTAAAAATGTCGTTGTATTTACTCCTTAATTTGTGGTTAAGGAAGCCATTGGTTAATCATATACCAGAGAGATTAAAATGTGATACAAGAAACTGTGCTCTGAAAATGTAAGTAAAATATGAATATTAGCCTTATTAGGCTTACCTCAAACGTCATATTACCATTCTCTGATGCATCTCTTCTTTTTCTTTCTCTTTCTTTTTTTTTTTTTTTCACTGTTAATTTTATAATTTTTCTTAATAACAAAACCTAAAGACTTCAAGTACGTCTTTTGTTTCGACATAATAAATACGGTTTGATGTTAGAATAAAAAAGAATAATTAAGAACAACGTAATAATTGAAAATAACAACAAACACATACATTGACACATAATATTAATAATCGAGGGCCTAGTGGCAACTTAGTTGTGTGAAGCGAGTTTATTTTGTTGGTCGGTTGATAACAATAGTAACTATTTGAAGACACATTCCTTTTCAAAAGGAAACTATTGAATTGTTATAGAAGAAATAAAGATGAGGAACTAGTGTTAATGTATTCCTTGTTAGCACAGTGGTTCCATAATGTAAATAGGAGTAAATAATTTTGCTATTGGATAAAAAAAAAAAAACAAGTTGGAGAAAGTTTCGTATTACGGTCTTAATGCCAACTGTTTCCCATGACTCCGGATGTGTAGCCTATTTAATTAGCGCCAATCAAGAATGTCTCAGTGTGCTAATTAGTCATTCGGAATGTATTGTCTTACCGTCGTAGGAAATAGAGCTTTAAGTATCCAGTCTCGCCTGATTGTGACTAGCTTATATACAGAGTGGCCCGTAAGTCCCTACCCATCCATATATCCTATGTATCCAGTGTGTGCTGTCCATCATTCTCGCTGCACAATATTATGCGACGACATGTTCTGTGAGACATTTTCCTCAACAGAGCAGGGTTATTGTTCCACATGCCGCGGTAACAGCTGCCTTCAACTCATCATTTATAATACATGCGTAATTGAATATAACATAACAACATATCGATAAGTAGGGACTTACGGGCCACCCTAGTTGAGACGACGTTGAATTTTGGCTGAAGCTGCTATTTTGAAAAGTTTGTTGATGGAAGTTCCCCTTGTCTTCTTTTGTTGTCCAACCTTGTATTGAAGGTTTTTCTTAAGCTCAGCATATTTTATTTTCAGTTGTTTTCTGTTTTATTTCATTATTTCAAAATCCGTAATCTTAATTTTTATTATCTTACTCTAACTAGATCGTATTTTTTGTTAAACTTTGCATTATAAAGTTAAACTACACTTATGATATAATAAGGTTATTTTTGTTTGTTAGAGAAATGTTTTGTTTTCTTTTTTAATTGCTTTAGTTTTTATATTAACATACACTTACCAAAATTTAAGAGCTTCCTAAGTCTTGCATGCGAGAAACTTCTCTTCCATCAGGACGACAAATGTGCTCTTATTGCTTCGTATCGTGTTCGTTACAATATTGCAAAAGCAGGTGAAGCTCATACAAGCGCAAAAGATTTGGTAGTGTGCACGATTGATGAGAAATTTCTTAAAAACATTAACTCCGTGCGCCTTTCTGACAACTCAGTTTCTCACAGAATCAAGGATATGTCAGCAAATTGCTTAACGGAGCTAATGAGGCGAGTCCAACCTTTTCGCTTCAGATGGATGAATCAACGGATGTCGCAGGTTATGCGATGTTGCTTGTGTTTGTTCGCTATATTCACGAAGCTAGTTTTGAAGAAGACAAGCTAATTTGCAAACCTTTGCCTACTCGAACAACAGACGAAGAAATATGTAAATTGATCGATTTATTTATGGAAGAACATCAGAGCCAATGACAGCTTTGCTTACATATTTGCACTGATGGGGTTGCAGCTGTGATTTAAAAATTTTCAGGCGTAATAGAACGCGTAATAAAGAAAAACCCGGAAATCGAGAGTATCCACTGCTGTCTTCATCATCATGCTCTTGCAATGAAACGAATACCAGAACATTTAAAAGAGGTATTGATTGATGCCACAAAAATAGTTAATTTTATAAAATCTAGACCACTCAGTGCGAGGATCTTCAGTTGACGCTGTGAAGATATGGAAAGTTTGCATAAAATTTTTTTGCTTCATACTGAAGTCCGATGGCTTTCTCGGTTTAGGAACTGCTTGAGGAGATACGTTTCTTTTTATCTGAATGCCATTTTGAACTTGCGTACAAATTAAGGTACAAATGATGGATACAGAAAGTGGTTTACCTTTCGGAAGTATTTGCCTATCTAACTGAAGTGAATGCTACAATGCAGTATACTAAGGTAAATGTACTTTGAAGCTTAGAATAAAATGTAAGTGCTTCAACGTAAGCTAAAACTTTGGGGTAAATGTATACTTATGGAAGAACTTGATTGCTTCGAAAATCTCTGTTTTTTTTTTACTTATAAATGAACTTTCCTTAATTGAAGGTGCAAAAGTTTGTCTTGCAGCACGTTTGATTTGTGTACAACTGTTGGGGAGTACTTGTTTTGCATTAAGAAAAATTACTGTGAATTCAAAATTCCTTTGTTGGCTCTGGAAATACCAACGATTTAAATTTGAAAGAGAAACAACAGCTTATAGAAATTTCAACCGATTACGCAGGAAAAAATAACACAATTTTGGATTCAAATGACCAAGAAATACTCTGAAATAAGTCACAGAGCTTTGAAAATTTTGATGCGTTTTCCAATAACATATTTTTGTAAGCAAACATTTTCACTGTATGCAGCTACAAAGCTAAATAAATTAAATATTGAATATTTGTGGTTACAGGTAACAAACATAACTTCAAATATTGGACAACTTTGTGAACAAAAGCAAGCCCACCCGAGCCGGGCCTGGTGGTTAAGGCGCTCGACTCGTAATCCGAGAGTTGCGGGTTCGAATCCCCGTCACACCAAACAAGCTCGTCCTTTCAGTCGTGGGGCGTTATAACGTGCGGTCAATCCAACTATCTGTTGGTAAAAGAGTAGCCTAAGAGGTGGCAGCAGGTGGTGATGACTAGTTGCCTTCATTGTAGTTTTAAACTGCTAAATTACACTGTGTAGATGACCGTTATGTAGCTTTGCACGAAATTCAAAAACAAACAAACAAACCATCCGAGCCGCTAATAAATAAGTATACTATACATTTACTGATAGCAAATTTTGCAAGCAGAAATTGTTGACCACGTAAGTAAAATTTTTTCTCTAAATATTGATATTTTTAATTAATTTATATTCTAAAAGCTTGAAATAAACTTAATCTGGTGTGAGTAACTGATAACACTGCACAACAAAGTTTTTGCTTCTTGGACACTGTTGGGTGTTCCATATAGATTTTTGGCTGCTGATCACATTCAAATTTGTACAACACGTACCGCTTCATCGAAATCTTCAATTTTGTCATGTGTTTCTTATATTTGCGTCCAAAAATTTTCGTTTCTGTAAGAGACCTAGGAACAATATTTTGTGCAGTCTGGGCATGTCCAGGCCAGGTTGGAAGCTGTTCTGTGGAAGTATGAAGCCCGGGCATGCCGGAGCCAGCTTGACACTGTCTCAGCAGGCTATAAAAGTGGCTTGCATACACAGATGCTGCTCATTGGATTAATATAGACCTTATAGTGTGTACGTATTGTTTCAGAATATAGCACTGCCTCAGTAGCACTGTAACAAATTAGATACAATAGACGTTTTAGAGGACGATTGGTGTCGGTCAATATGTCTCGTCAATGTCGTAACAGCCGCGATACATTCTGCTATATTTGTGGCGAGTATACGCGTGTTCACCAGAGACGCTCAATGACTGCTCTTGTGAAGAAAACATATCATCTGTACTTCGACTGTAAAATTGGTGATCAAGACCAGGAATGGGTGCCTCACATTTGTTGTGCGACATGTGCTGTCTGAGAGCTTGGCTCAGAGGCACTCGAAAGACAATGCCGTTTGCTGTCCCGATGATATGGCGAGAATAGAAAGACCATGTGACGGACTGTTACTTCTGTTTGACTAATGTATCTGGTTTCTCTGCTAGAAACAAGAAGTCAATTGATCTGCCTTCAGCAATGAGACCCACATGACGACAGTCTTTCAATTCCAAGACCACCAGAGGAATGGACCTTAGACGAACCAGATGAAGAAACTGCAATGCAGAGAACTGGCAGTGACATTGATCCAGATTTTGAACGGTGCTCCTCAGGTGATTCACATCTCATAACACAGTCAGAATTAAACGATCTGGTCAGAGATTTGGGTTTGTCAAAAGCAAAAGCCGAATTGCTGGGTTCGAGACTGCAGGAATGATGTTTGCTGTCACCAGATACGAACATTTCTGTTTTTTGAAACTGCCAAGATGATATATCCAAATTCTTTGTACAAGTTGACAGTCTCTGTTTCTGTGTTGACATCGAAGGATTGTTCTCTGCTTTGGGTTGTGACCATGACCCGAAGAGTGGCGTCTCTTTATTGATTCATCAATGTTAAGCCTTAAAGCTGTTCTGTTACACAATGACAACGTTCACCTTTCAATACCTGTTGGCTATGCGGCACACACGAAAGAAACCTACGAGAACATGGAAATGTTGCTGAAGAACATCCAGTACAGCAAGTGCAACTGGAATATCTGTGGAGATCTGAATGTCATTGCTCTGTTACTGGGAATGCAGCTCGGCTATACAAAGTACTGTTGTTTCATCTGTGAATGGGACAGTCATGCCAAAGAGTCACATTATTCTAGATAGAGCTGGCTACTCCATAAAAAGTTAGTTCCAGGACAGAAAAATGTGGTGTATGAATCACTTGTCGACCCGGCAAAGATTTTTTTGCCTCCTCTTCACATAAAATTGTGACTTTTGAAGAAGTTCGTGAAAGCAATGAACAAAGAAGGCGAAGGTTTTCGTTATTTAAGATAGATGTTCCTAAGAAGAACTGAGGACATGATCAAAGAGGGCATTTTTGCTGGCCCTCAGATCAGACATGTTATGAGTGACAAGCGGTTCGAAGATCTGTTAGGTGGGCCAGAAAAGATTGCCTGGAAAGCCTTCAAAGACGTTGTTGACAATTTTCTTGGCAATTACAGACCCCACATTACATTCAGCTGGTAGACAAACTTCTCAAAGTATACAAAACAATGAAGTGCTACATGTCACTCAATATTAATTTCCTCTACTTACACTTGGACTTCTTTCCCGAAAATCTCGGTGCTGTCAGTGACAACACGGTGAAAGGTTTCACCAGGACATTGCTACAATGGAAAAACGATATCAGAGCAACTGGAATCTGTCAATGCTTGCTGACTACTGTTGGACACTGCAACGTGATACACCGAACATTGAATACAAACGAAAATTAGGACCAAAACACTTTTAATTATGTTGAACTTAATAGCGTATTAGAAACATAAATGCAATTAAATACGTTATTGCCGGTAAACAGTTAACTGTAGTTCTCAGAGTTCCTACGTGATGAAGCAAAACTAAAACTATATTTGTGCATACCCATCAGGTACCTGTCACAATCAGCAAAAACTTTTCAAACAGCAAAACTTAAAAAAAAAAAAGTTATGCAGTGTTATTTTTAGTGTATTTTTTATTAAGGCTCTAGAATGTTTTTTTTTTTCTTATGTGAAGCTCGGCAGAGACCACTAGTGCAGACAGCCCTCAAGTAGTTTTATGTGAAATTCTAAATAGTTAATTCTTTTATATGCAAAAACAGCTCGTTTGGGTTGAGAAAATATTTTGCATAGAAGAGCGAACAACGTTTCGACCTTCTTCGGTCATCGTCAGGTTCACAATGTAAAATATTTACTCAACCCAAACGAGCCGTTTTGCATATAAATTTCTCAACATCACTGATAGTTAGGTAGATAACATCTTTACACAAGGAAATTCTTGAATCTGCCTTATCAAATACAAATAGCCACTCACTATGGTATTTGGCAGATGGACTATAGTCTCAGCCTTCGATGGCCATGTTTTTGTCAATTTAAACGTATTTTCGTTTGTTTTTTCAGTTTATTGGAAAATAGTAAGTCTTTATATACATTATTCACATCATCGTACATAAACTAATACACGATATTGAAAATTACCACGATAAACTGTATGGCTAACGTCACTATTAAGCTGAACCATTAAACCTTATAACTGAAACATGTTGTAAAGATTAGAATTTTAAGAGTATTAAGATTCTTTCAAAACAATCAGTGTAAAACCATTCAATTAGAATACAACATGAGGTAAACTTCTCACAAATCACAATAAAACTTTATTAAGACAACAAGGTAACAAATACATAATACAAATTCTTTATTTTACTAAAACCTAATTAATCAGTCTTGAAGGAAGCTGAATCATAAAACAGCCTACATCACCTATGCATAGGTTTGATACTTTGATTGGTTGAGTGTTTGTTGAGTTTACTGTCATTAGTGGAACTTACTGGGTAATACTTAAGATTCTGATTAAATAACGTATAACACCGAGAAAACAATAAATTTCTTCATCACTCATTAAATTGTATTATCATTTTCACACTCAAAACTTTTTTGAAACACGATGATTCTGGCAGTCATTCCATAAAATAATCACTACATAAGGTGTTAACACATCTGTAACTTAGGAACTAAGACATTAAGAATACACTCCTAATAAGTAGTTTCAAGTTTTGTTGTAACACTTAATACTCATTAAAGAAATTGTGCCAGTTGGTGTTCGTGCTATAATGCTTTAAATTTACTGAAACTTAAGTCATAAAATGATAATAACCCAACTTAGAATGATGAATCATGAATTGATATGCATAAGTAAAGTAATAGTACCTTTCTTTAGAGCTTCAGTTTTTCAAGATTGCTTAAAGACAACCCAGAACACCTACTTCAAGAGATGAAATCATTAGAACAGCTAATTTTGACTCATCCTTTGCTTCCAATGAACATTTAAGTACCCTGTACTAATTATTAAAGATGTAATTGCAGAGTGAATAACAGCAAATCTGAAAAGTACGACCAAACACAGAACAGCAGCAGAACCAAACAGAACACTGATAATCAGCAGATGCAAAACAGTTAACTTCAGAACACACACACAGTAGGAAAGACAAGACATGGAAAAATAATGGAAGAAAGTGTTCAAAATTGGTAAAACATGTATATGACAAAAACTCTATTTGCAATGTTTTTATCATAGATGTGTATTTAACCAATTTTGAAGTTTTTTTCCATAACCTCAGAAACGACACACACCCAAGTTCATATCCTTTGAAACTAAAGGCTAGTGATGAAATGAACTAAGGTATTTTATAAAAATAATTAACCATAAAAATCTCCTAACCATCATTAGAAACAAAAGAAATAAAATCTTGACAGAATTAGTCAGATTAATATTAAAAACTGGTTTCACATTTTTATAATTCTGTTGTTTCTTGTTTCAATTTTAGAAACATCTAAACAGAATAAAATTATTCAAGTTCTGGAATATACAACTGCTTTGTTAATTCTATTTTCTAAATAATTAGTTTGGGTAATAAATACTAATAAATCCAAAAAATTTCATGAATACTAGTTGATCAGCAAATATTTAAGAATTTCTAAATGTTAACAGTTAAGATTGTGAGTGTAACAAAAATGACTGAGGATTAGTTAGAAGATAAAAAATATTAACAATTCAAATCTTTGTGAATAATTCAGAAAGGTCAATGATTAGTTTTATAGTGAGTATCTGTTCAAACTATTGAGGAATTGGATTTCTATTTGAACACAAAGTCAATGTAAAATAACATGGTGTTACTTCTGTCAAGTTATGTTGAATAGTGAGGCTAAACATAGACATAAATAACTGTAATATAAATTAACTATTTGAAAAAAACAACAACTGAATTAGTGTTTTCTGTTAAATTGCTGAACTTTCCACACATGGACTAGTTTAAACATCTGTATATCTTTAGTAAGTCTTCAAATCACATGGTAATTCTAAAATAATCCACATGCAAGTCCAACACAAAACCAAGAACAAATAATCACTATACTTTAAACACACAGTAGTACATTCCACCTGAATTACTTGATATTTTTTATTAATTGTGAAATAACTGAATCATTCTTAACTACTTTTGAAATTACATTTTGTAAAGACTGCATCAATTTATTTCAAGAACTGAGTAACAATTAGTCATATTTAACATGAAGGTTGTTTTTAAGAGGTAGACAAATTTAAATTCTTAAGGTTGTATAGCATATGATTACATCATTTCCTGTTTTATGTCACCTATACATACAAGAGCAAAAATAAAATTTAACCAAACCTAATGTAGCATTCTTCCAGTGGAATTTTTTTATGAGAAAATATGAATATTTAAGAAATATATATCACTACAAATACTATTCTTACAATAATGTTTCTTGTTTCATGAAAATATGTAAAAATAAACTGTGTTTTACACAAACTTAAGTTAGATATTATACAAAAACAATATCAGTATAAAATAAAAAGGAATGATTTGAAATTTTGATGGTAAAGTATGATGCAATACAGGATCACAAGATTAGCAAGTTCTGTTAAAGTAAAATGCAGCTCTTTGCCACTCATATTTAAGTGTAAAATCCCAATGTATGTTGAAACTTGAAAAAGTAAATATTTGTATGCTGATTATTAAAAGCATTATCTAATGACAAGATTGTTCTGAAATTCTTAAATAAGCTAATTACTTAACCCCCTTCATGCAATTTTTTGAACAAGGATATAAAGAAATACCATCTATCATATATTCTCAAATTTATTGCACATACAATTAAAACTATCTGAAATTATTTACCACATTTTAAGTGATGAAAATAAAGCATCATCAATATGTCAAAATTCTAAAGCAAAAAAGATTTAGCACTTCAACTACAATTGACATCATATGATGCAAATATTTTGAATAGCCTGCCACAAAAATTCATGAATCTTTTCAGATATGATAGTAAAGCAGATTCACATGAGATGTTAAAATATTAAAAACTGGATGTAATTTTTTCTATTTTAAATTAAATGTTCTCTGTAATTCCAATTTATTTTTAAACTTACAAATATTAAAAAGAAATTTTGTGGAAAATTATATGCATATTTTATTTTTTCAATACACACTGCAGATTTTGTTACAGTATAAGAGTTTCACAGCAAAATATAACTGGAAATTTCAGAAAGCTAAAGTTGGGAAATGTGGGTAAGAACATCCAAAAACATTAACACATTTGACATTCTCTTCCAGATATTTTATATTCAATATTAACCTCAAAATGTAAATTTTAAATAAAATTAGAAAGATACTCTGAACAAAAATGTTTAACAATGACCAAGGAATATTTTCTTAACCTGATTTAAGAACTTCACTAATTTAAGTTACTATAAATCATGCTATATATTCAGCTAACAAAATCTGTTTGTATAATCATGTAAAATAAAGATATTTTGCTATATCTAACATTAAATGGGTTCACTAACATTATTTTAACAATTTTATTGTCTTAAAATAGCCAACTATTGGTCTTTTTTTTTATACTGATGGAGATGAGACAACATTGTTTTTTCCAGGTTCTCTAAATCTATACTGAAGTAAGATATTTTAAATTTCATTCTTAATTATACAAGAGATATCCAGATAATCTTAATATTTATTTAATTCAATGTATATAAAATTTCAAAATGTCCATGACAACCTAAAACATTCATTACTGAACTAAACTTTGAAAAAACTTACTTTATAAAAAGTTGAATTATAAATTATGTTTTGATGTCAAGAGAACTAACATACAATGATAAAGTTGTTTAATTTCATTTTAAATGTAACACTGTAAAACGTTGCAATGTGCACACTTTGACCTCTGCTGATACCCTTAGTGTTAACTGCTGTGATTGTAACTTGCTCATATCATTCACCATGTAAAAGTCTGTAGGATAAAACAAATTCTACACAACTTTAATTTTGGCACACATCACACACATTATTCTATAAATTTGAAAGTTTTGAACAAAATTAAAAAAATTACAAGGCTAATGTATTAGGTTCACAATAATAAAACAATGTATAAAATTGTTTTACTGTTGCAATATAACTCAGTATAAAACAAGCAGCTTTATATTTGGTTCTACAGTATTCTTACCTGCATTCTATAGATCTGCACAAACATGAATTTGTAGTTCAGCTTTGCTTTGCATACCATACCTTCTTCTTTAGATACACAGCAGTATTATATGCCTTTTGTTATGAAAACTATGATTCTAATTAACTGTTACCCTTTGAGATTTCCTAACCATTTTCTTTCTAAATGACTAATTGATCTGGATAAGAATGGAGACCACAATAGAATCATGACAAATTTTAGTAACTACAGAAGAAATACCATATATATTTTTGGTAACAAACATTGTTTTTTAATGCTTGTCATATCATTTCACTTATCCCCTTCTGTTTTGTTTCTTACAATAAATACTATAATCTGTGCCATTCATAAACATCACACTGATAGTGTTAGAAACTTATCAGCTAATACACCTATGCTTGTAAATACTGATCACTTTTAATTTCTGACATCTTAGTTAATCAATATCTAAGACAGCCAACACCTAAAGTTCAGAAACTTGAATCAATAATCATAAAATAATTGATGCAACACACAAACTGGATTTAGCTCAACATCCAACTCATCTAAACAGCAAACTTCTACTTTTTGAAAAGTGTTTAGCAACTGAATAAACATTACTCTAACTAAAGTTTTGTTAAAAATGCCTGTTGTTATAGCAACACAACAACAAAAATTAATATTACAGCATTGTGTGATCTGGGATACTTTGGTCAATTCCTGTCACACCAAATGTAAGATAAATTGTCCTTATATCATTTCTACTACAAAAAAAAGGTTTCATAAAATTAGCAGTTATTCATTTACTGAGAGGTAAAACTTCCCTAGCTTGTACAACTGAAACTCAATCTTTGATCTTAGAAATAATAAGTTTTATAATTGGGCAGTTATTATAATCTCAGATAAACCAAGACTCAACAATTTATTAATTCTATTAATTTTCTTGTTCAAACATATATTGTATAGCTTTACATTATTTAGAATAAGTACAAGGTAGTCTATAAAAACAAAGATTAATTAACAGAAAGAGAAGAACAAACTGAAACTAGAAAAAACAATATGAAAGAAATTCTGAAACAATATTTATCAATTATTATATTTATACACATTGGTTTTAAAATGTATGGTTTTAAACATTAAAATTGCTAAGTTTAACATATGAAGGCACAGACTTGCATTAAAAAACACTCAATGTTTAAGAATGCTTTCATATTAAAACTGAAATTCTTTCCACAGCATTAATAAATAAATCATAAAAAAGTCAAATTAGAAAAATCTTCATTTTGTCAGACTAATATAACACAATCTTTTTTTTCTTCCTTAAACATTAAATACAAATCACTAAAGCAAATATGACTTTAAACAATTTGTAATTTAACCAGTGGTGACGTATGATTCATAAAAAGAATACTGCTAACACTGACTTAGACAAAATACTGTCACATGCAGGAAACTAGTAAAAAGAAACAATTATATTTATAAGCACAAACACATCTGGGTTTATGATTGTTCTCATTAGCCTCTTATGAAGTACCTAAAATATTTATTTAAAAATTACAACCAATGGCAGTCTCAAATAAGTGGGCTTTAAAATATTTATGTTTAATGAGACATTTTTGTCTCTGCTTTTAAGCACCTTCAGAACAGCTTAAACAGATTCATCAAAAAGCTTTTTTCACTTGAACACTTGCATGATGATGCCCTAAGTACAAAACTTTGCAGACGATGTTAAAAACCCAATCTCTTATAGCTCAATTACTTGTAATAAAAAACTGCCAAGACTAACTGCTACATATCATCAACTTAGAAGTTGAGAAGTAGCTGTTTTTGTAATAGTAGTTGATGATTTTGCTGGACTGGACTGAGGGCGTTTTGGAGAGTAAGCAGCTCTGATCATTGATGACCTTGCAGAAAAAAATCGGTTATACTTGTCTTTAGGTTTTGCTGCACTTCCAACCTTGTAGCTGACTTTCTGTAGAGATGACGTCCTGCACACAAAATACACAAATCTATCTTCTTTTACAGTGGATTAACAAAATCTACAAACTATATTTGTATAAAAAGTCTACATGTGGTCAACGAAATCAATAAAAAATATAAATTTCTGTGAATGTTAACTTATTAACTCACTGTCATTCTGTTACAACAGTTACAAAAATAATCTAAGTCTAAATAAATAAATAAAGAAAATATTTACAAAAGCACACATGAAAAAAACAAAAGCCAAAACTCTTACCATAACATAAAATTAAATATTAGTTATTACACATTTAGCTGACTTGTAATACTTCAAATTCAACAACAGTCTTGATTCTTCTGAGAAAAAGCATTTTTTTTTTATGAGTGTAACAATTCAAGGGTTAAAATTAACTCAACTACTCATTGTCACTGCAGAGAAGTCTGGTCACTGCTCATAATCTTTGTTTTTAAAATTTCCATAAAGCTACATAAGAGCTACATGCACTGGTTGCCCTATTCCTGAACTAACAGACAAGGAAGGAAGGCATAGAGTCAACAGTAAGCAATGTCAACTTTTGGCTGATTGAACAGTCGGGTATGACTGCCATTCATAAGAATGTGATTTTGTTACAACAGGATGCAAATCATTGTGTTTACAATACAGTTTTAGGAGGGGTTAATATTATTTAGCAACATCACCATTACTTAGAGTTGATGTTCTGTACATTGGCTCGCTAGTAAACAAGAAAACCCACTTGTAGAGAAAAATATATATAAAAACGGATGGTTTGGGTTGAGAAAATTTTATGTAGAAGGGCAAACAATGTTTCGACCTTCTTCTGTCATTGGTTTGTCATATAGTAAAGATAGTTGCAAATGGCAGAGGTGCAAAGAAGGTTCATGAGATTATGTATGAGTTCTGAACTGGAGAAGTGCAGAGCCAAAGTCCTTGATGATGAATGGGGTCCAGCATCTTTAAGGCTGATGTCCTGGCAGAGCCATAGACCAGTGATCCATAGTCGAGTTTCAATCAAATCTTTAGCATAGAACATTGATCTGCTCCCCAAGTGATAAAAGAGAGGACATGGAGGATGTTCAGTGCTCTTGTATATTTGACCCATAGCTGCTTGATGTGCAGTATAAAGGTCAGCTTACGGTCAAAGATAAGCCTCAAGAACTTTGTCTCAGGGACCACTGATATGGAGTTCAGGATCAGGGTGAATACCTTGTTGGCAGCAAAAGTGCATGCAAATAGTTTTAGAGAGAGAGAGAAGTTAAAGCCATTTGTTGTGGTTTGCTTCAGTAAACAATTCAGGGCAATCTGTAGCTGCTGCTTAATATACCTCATGCTCAATGACAGACACAAAATGTGGAAGTTGTTGACAAGGATATAGCTTGCAACTGCAGAGGGTAGTTCTTCACTGATACCACTAATCTTTATAATGAAAAGTGTGACACTCAAGACAGCCCAGAGGGACACCAAGATCCTGTGAGAGAAAATGGGAAAGTGTCAAACCCATACGAACTTGGAATCGCCTATTCAACAAAAATGGGCAAATGGCCATGTAACCCATGTATATGGAGATCTCGCAAAATGCCATACCTCCATGTTGTGTCATAAGCCTTCTCAATGTTAAAGAATATTGATACAAGATGTTGTTGTTTGAGAAAAGCTTCTCTGATTGACGTTTCAAGTCAAATCAGGTGGTCCACAGTGGAGCACTGTCGTCAGAACCCACACTGGGTGGGCAAGAGAAGGTTGTTTGATTTGAGGAACCACACAAAATTAACATTAACCATCCTCTCTAATGTCTTACAGAGACAGCTCGTTAAAGCAATTGGATGGTAGTTTGAAAGAATCTTGGGATCCTTCCCAGGCTTAGAGAAAGGTAGGACAATAGCCTGGTGCCAAACATCAGGAAAAACATTCTCCTGCCAGATCCAGTTAAAAACAATCATAAGAATAGCAAGAAAAGCAGGAGATATATGGCACAGCATTTCATAGTGTACATCATAAGGTCCAACTGGTGTACTGCCTGACTAATGAAGGGCCAATATGAGTTTCACCAGTGTAAAGGGACAATTATAGTCATAGAGACAATCAGCTCAAAAGGAAAGAGGTGAATGTTCTGCCCAAGTATTGATGAGTAAAAAGGTGGAGGAAGAAGCAGAAGTGCAAGCTACCCAGAAAATGCTTTCACCTAGAGTATCAATGATGCTCAGGGTATCAGCTACTTCCTGGTCATCAGAGAGCAAAATAAAGACGGGGACAGAATTATATTGCTCACTGACCTTTCAAATCTTATCCCATATAACTTTGTAACTGGTGGTAAAAGATATGCTGATTGTGAACTTAATCCAAGATTTCTTTTGGCTTTGACACCTTACCCACCAAGCATGTGCATGGGCCTGCTGGAAAGCGATGCAATGTGAGAGTGCAGGATACCTATGAAAAGTATTCCAGGCATATTTTTGAGCCTTCCATGCCATGTGGCAGACAGGATTCCACCAAGGACGAGGATATCATGGAAAACGTGTTGAGGTTTAAGGAATACATTGAACAGCTGCCTGTATAATACAGTCACTTACTGTTGTCACACAGTCATCTATTGATGGCTTACAGATGATGGTATGATTAAGTTCTGCAAAAGCAGTGAAAGAGAGCCAGTTGGCTTGATCAAGCTTCCACTGGGGCATACAGGTCTGGTGGCATCAACCATGGCCAGTCTTTCTCAAAATCATAGGAATATGATCACTGCATTGTGGATTATTGTCAACCCTCCATGAAAAGTGAAGGGGAGCATATTCAGAGATTGATAGCAGTAAAGGACTGACTAGGTGTATGAAAATATGTATAAGAACTGCTATTGAAAAGAGAGAGGTTGTGATCAGAGAGCATACACTCTACGGAGCGACCCATCCTATCAATATCAGCACTTCCCCAGAGGGGAGGGTGTCCATCAAAGTCCCCAGCATTAATAAGGGACACAGCAACTGTTCTATGAGAGCATCAAGGTCTGATTGATCACAGGCCTCTCCAGGCAACAGGTAGAGAGAAAAAACAGTGATGTTACAACCCAAGGAAACACAACTTTTGCCTCCATAGGTGTATCGAATGGCAAAGACAGGGTGGGTACATGCTGATCAACTAATAGTGCCACTCTTCCATGCACTCGTCCATCACACAACCTGTTATTTCTGTACAAAGAAAACTACTGAAAGATGACTGTGTCAGCAGGTTTCAGAAATGTTCCCTAAAAGGAAAGACATACAGGATGGAAGGAAGCAATCAGTGTTTTGATGTCAACCGTAAACATCGACAGTTCCATTGCATCAAGGTGGCTATTTTTATTTGTGTGTAGACAAACTGGGTGGAGAAACCTTCTGCTTATGACCATGTCTTTTTTCTTTACTGTATTTATTTGAAGGAGGTCTACTGACCTTTATGGATCCTGCCCTGGGTCAGTTGGGCAGATCTTTGCTGTTGGAAGAGGATTTCAGCAATTGAGGACGTGAATGAATGATCATTTTGCATCTTGAGGTGGAAGAACAAGATGTATCCAAGGGAATGCCCATACCTGGAACTAAAGGAAGTGGATTTGGGGATTTGCTGGAATGTATGTTAGGGACAGAGATGGGTGTTGAAGTTAATTCATCAACTTTTTTAACTATGGAAGTCAAAAGATTTTTCATTTGGTTTGAGAATGATTCTTTTGGAGGCACAGAGAGATCCATCTGCACTCCCACTGTAGTAGTGGAACGAAGTGCAGCAGCATAGGTCTGAGATGAAGTGGTGGACAGTAACTTTCGGGCCTTAGGGTAAGTAATGTTGTAAATCGTTTTCAAACGCTGAACCTCTTTTTATTCCAACTATTTAGGTGAAGAACGAAAGTAGGTCTGGTGAGAGCCATTGAAATTGACGTAATGAAGGTCCATTTTACAATCATAAGCACCGTTATCCTTACCACTGCAACGATCATACGTCAAGGAACCACGACATGAAGTCTTTGAGTGACTGAACCACTAACACTGGAAACATCAGAGAGGGTTTGGAATATATGGCCATACCTTGCAATTAAGATAACCTGCCTTGATGGTGGCAGGCAGACGTGGTGATGTAAACATCAGAATGAGGACATTGGTCGATATCATGATTCCATCTTTATGAGTGTAGATATGCCTCACTGCAGAAACTCCTTGGATGGAGAAACCAGCAAGAATCTCTGACTTGGGGATGTTCTTCAAATCCCTTTCAGCAGTAACTCCTCGTGATGAATTTAAAGCAGTATATCCTCAATATGTATATCCCCAATCATCTTCAAATGCAAGAGGAGTTCACTGTGTTTAGATGTGGTTGTTTCCACCAATATGTCACCAGAGTGAAGCTTTTTAACTGACCTTAGAGAGTAAACAAGTCCCTCTAGTCCCTTCTGAATGAAAAAGGGGAGTCATCTGCCCTAAGGATATGTCTGAAAGAGAACGTTGTATAATAAAATGAGGTACAACTGATGTTAAAGATCGCCGCTCAAAATATTCAAGACATGGTCCTTTATCTATGGACTGTTTTTTCACTATTTTATTTAAGATTTTAATTGGAGTATCTATAATAAAGAAAGGGAAATTGCGGTGCCCACGGACCCCACCCACCATGGAGCCCTACAAGGGGACGCACTACAAAGTCAAGCAAGGACACTGCAGCAATGCCAGGGTTTTGTGAGCACTATACCCAAACATCAGTATCAGATACAATGTCCACAACACCTGTTGAGAACATCCAACACTGGTACTTGGTTGACCCTTGCCAAAGTGGACCAGCCGACTGACCCAAGGGGGCCACCCCAAGGCTGCCCATCAACAGAAATTCAAGGCCAAAGGGGTGTGTTAAGGGTTGGACCCCTCAACCACCAGGATCCTCTCCTCCCCTTCACGGGTCACCATGCACAGCAAACATGTGGGTGGATGTTTGGATCCCAGAGGAGGTAAACTGAAAGAACAGAACCTTCCCTGGGAGGTTCTCTCACAATGCACAAGAATCCACACCAAGGGGATGACAAAGTGCTTTAAAAATTAAAATATATAACATCCCCCTCTAACATTCAGTTAATTTCTAACTAATGAATGTTGCAGGAATGTTAAACTCCTAATGAAAATAAAAATGTCAGTAACAACAAGTGCCATTATCGTGTACTGGTAGGTTACTGCCATATATTCACAGAATTTAATGTTGTTAAACATGGGACAATTTCTGATAACTTCAACTCTGAACTGAGCAACTGAAAGAAATTAGTTGTCATATAAAAGTTTCTAAAATAAGACACAATTTGCTGCACAAAAAATTATTTCACTTCAAAATCTGTAACTGCTAAAGAGAGAGGGTGAAATTTTTAAAACACTAACTTGTTTGTTCTTTTTTGGAATGAGTGTTAGTGAACTCACCTATCAGACAAAATATATATGATGTTACTAAGTACTGTGCCAAAAGAACCCTTGAGTATGTTTGAGTGAGTGAATGAGGGAAAAAAAAACATCAGAGTTCTATGTGCAATGAAATGCAACAAAATTATATAAAGCTTTGAAACTACATATCAAGTATTGGTAATTATCTGAAACTTCTTAATTACTAATTTAATTTATAAACTTTGGTTTATTCTAGTACTTGATATTGCAAATTCTTAGGCAGTTGGACCAACTGATCCCAACTGTGGCATTAGACCCCAGCCATACCATGCCCCTGATCATGAGCTATTTGAGAGAAGAAGAACTTGAGAAGTGTTTCATATACCACCTCCTGCCTTGTTCTTCCTGGTCTTCCTTCGTTAGTCATATCATCGACCATCACAACCAACGACATGCCATTGGCCCTGCTGATCTTCACTTTGTTACCCTGAACCAACCAAATAGCTCAGGCTTTGTCAAAACTAATCAAATAATTCATGATGAGACACAACTAACAAAAACTTCCAAAACCAAACAAAATCAGAACACCAGCATCCCTGACCTCAGGTGGGAAAGCCAACTTTCCTTTAAAACTCAATACCAGTCACAATTTCATTATGCAGCAATCAACTCAAAATTCCATGAGCAGGGTTGAAGAGAAACAAGAACATTCCTAAACACATCAGTGGGTGGAAAGAAGTCCCCTGGCTTGTCTCTCTTCAAACTGAACCTCTGCCAAGAATGTGTAGTGTAGCACCTGATGATGATGCACAATATTAACCATGATGGGAAAAAGTGTTAAAATAGTAACTGTATAACTACAAAATTTATAATCCTAATGACAAAGTTTTATAGTGCTACAACTGCTGTAAACTTATGTAAGTATAATATATACATTATAGAGAGAATTATATTTCTGTGAGTTTACAAACCTTACTCAATACAGGTAACATGATTACTGTACACACCTTGTCAAAGTTACATTAGTGAAAACTGATGCAGCTATTTATCTCACTTGGTTTGTTTTGAATTTAATGCAAAGCTATGTGAGGGCTAGCTGCACTAGCAACCCAAGAGTGAAAGGCCAAAGGGAAGGCAACTGTTCATCACCTATCTCCAATTCTTGGGCTCTTCTTTTTAACAAATGAATAATAGAATTGACCATCAATTATAATGCCTCCTTGGCAGAAAGGGATTCAAACCAGCAACCCACAGATTGTGAAATTTTAGCACCCTTAACCACCTAGCAATGTTAGCCCTATATGTCTTTTATGGATTTTTCCATAGAATACTTCTATAAAGATTATTATTCACTACTGAACTAATATCAACATAACCTTGTTCACTTAATTTTTTTTAAATATTTGATTTACTTGTGTAGTAGTATTTATATGTGGTAACTGTGTTTACAGTAATTAGTGGGTTAACCCTTTAGTTCAAGCAATTACTTGGTATGTAAGATGTCCAAGGTTCAATTCTAATTATAGGAAGTGCACAAACAGGAGTATTAAATAAATCCTATGTATGTATATTAAGGATGTTACTTATACTCAGGGAATGGGCCTAAGACTAATATTTTGCCCCTTGGTAGCCTAAAAATAGTCCAATATTTAAAACATCATAACAGTCAGAATTCCCGATTTTTTTCAGTAAACACTGAAATTATTATATATGGATTTTCTACTTTCACAATAGCACTGCTCAAAATGGTAAAGGTTTTTACTTTCAATGTTTGTGTCAGGATGTTTACTGTGCATTCTTTAGGGATGAGTTATTTATTTGTGTATAACATTTTCTACATTCTGAACTTATTTCTTCATGTAAGAAGGTAGGAAAAACCTTTTGCAACAGTATTAATTTTTAAAAAAAGTTTTTCATTTTTAGCATCAAGAGGAGCTTCTATATGGAACATACACAATATAAATGTGCAGATCTTTAGAAATCTTTTAGATTACTATATGAAAAGTAACTTCATTTACAGACAATTAAAAGGAAACATTTTAAGAAACCATACTTTCTCAAGTCTATTAAGCCAATCCATTTAACTCTCTTGTTACAAATCTTGACTATTTGGTTACATTCAAAATTTAATTAAACTACTTTATCATCATTGTACACAAATAAACGGGGTACCAACATGTAATTAATAAATTAAATTTTAATGTTATATGTTTTACACTCTTAATTTTATGAGAAAATATTTTTTTGAAAAATCATTACTTTCCCTTGGTATCAGAATTGTGCTATTTCTTCCAGAGGTTTTCCTTTTTCTCTAATCTATTTCCTATCGTTCCATGAAGTGTACATCTTAATGAACATGAATCATTATAATAAAAATATCACTCGAGCAAAATGTAAAAATTTTAGCTTTTATTATTTGTTAATAAAGTTAAACTAGAAAATCAATTCTACTTGCCATGCCCATTTCTTACATCCTCTCTTTCCCAAACCACCAACAGTTCTCTCCGAATTATTTATATTCAATAGAAATTTTTAATCTATCAAATAACATATTTTGTTGTTTTCTGTTCAGGGTATTATCTATTTGTTGTTCAGTTAGAAAATTTTTCTCATGGCAATCACATTGATGGGTTTAGCTGAATTTTTACGGGCTCTTATTACATAGTTAAAAAGCCAAAGAAATTAAATATAGTTATGGGATATTACTTGCTTTTTGCACATTAATATTCTGTGTTCTTATGTGCATTATCTATTTAAACAAAAAAGTACTTAGTATAGTATTACCATTAGTATAAAAAAATAGGCTTAAGTTTCATCAACATTCAGCAGTATAAAAAAAAAGATACATGGATATTTTATTTTTTTTATGTTAATAATTTATTTACTAGTATAAAAGTAACTAAAGTGCAAAACAATGATAATATAGAATTATAAGGTATGCTTGCAAGAAACGTGTGTTACATACTTCAACACAATAATAATCTGTACATTTGCTGAGTAATTTTCAACTAATGTGGTGAAATAATTAGATATAATGCAAAGGTCATTAAAATAATAAAATTAAGTACAAATAGATCTATACTGTTACAAGCTAAGGCAATTTAGGCTAAACATTTGTGGTTTCCTGTTACAGTTTAGTTATTCTAGAAAGTAAAAAGAGTAATTTGGATTTATTTTCTAACTTTATATGGTAGTTATGAGTTCAGTTGATTTTACTGCCCTTGTATAGAGTTATGATACTTATTTAAGAAGTTTCCAAGGTTACACAAATAACAAAATTACTTCCCAAGAACATCAGTTATGGGAATAAATGCACCATTTCCGTGAATAGAGTTGTTGAAAATCAAAATCAGACCATTGCAAAGAATTTTCTCAGTTGGAAATTTTCAGATGAAGCATTTTTAATCTTATGAAATTCCTCTGCAGTCAAAGCAATAAATGATCTGATTCTATATACTTACTGACAAATTTTTAGCAAAAATATTTAATTAAAAATTTTGATTCTTTTGTCTATAAGACTTGTAACATTTACTAAAAGCTTGAAAAACTTTGTGAAGATACACAAAACATATTAAAAGTTCTAGTATGGAAACTCTGACAGTGAATTTGGGATTGTGAGGTTTGGCTTAATCCACCAAGCAAGAGGGTTCACAAAAAACATTTTATACAGAAAAGGAATTCTGACTGGGTTTGTGTTCAATAAAGATTCTTAAACGTGTCAAATTTTCATCCGTAATTATTGTTCTTAAATCCATTTCTCAAATAGCTGCAACGATCATATTTTTCAAATAAAATATCAACCACTCCTTGATACCTGACTTTCATGTGTTATATTACATTAAAAAAACAACTAATAAACTTATATAATCTACAAAAAAGTTTGGTATTGTTATTTAACTTCACAGTGTGTTAAAATAAGAATATTTGTCTGGTCAGATCTTATCAGCACATTCATCTTTGTAGCTCAACTAATTCACCTACAATAAATGCAAGTATTTCCATAGGAGCATACTCAAAACTATATTTTCATCACCCCAGACATGCATTCAAAGAAAAAAGGAGAAATGACAATTTTCACCATAAGAGACAAGTATGTATGTACATAGAAAAGCACAAAATTACTCAATAAATTATCTCATTATTCCAGATATAATAAAAGATACACACAAATAAATAATTTTTACCAACCCAATATAGCATTACCTACCTCACATTTCAAACATAGCTACTTGAGTGCTATCTGTACCAGTCATCACAAATTTAAGTGACAGACTAAAGGGAAGGCAGCTAGTCGATCATCAACTCTTATGTTACTCTTTTACCAATGAATAATAGTATTGAACATCACTTTATAATGCTCACACAGTTGCAAGGGCAAGCATGTTTGATGATAGGATTCAAAGTACAATTATTAATACATACATATACATACAAACCATGCTTATCAAATATTAAACTTTATGATCCTAATCACAGTATACAACACTTTTACATAAATTTAGAAATTAAATGCTTAAAAAATTTATCATTTAGAAAGTAAGAAACAAAGATTAAATACTTTGGGCTCCAATCACGTAATTCATCAGTTTTTCTTTCTGGTGTTGAGTAGACTGGCTCCTAGGGCAAAAAAGCAAACATTAAAATTACTTTTATCTATGCACATGTAAATATTTTTATGCAAAATACAAATAGGATATTTCTTGTTTTTTCACAGAAATGTATTAACTCCAAAAATACTGACTTTAAAAATCAACTCTGTTGAATCCAACAAACACATTGAACTGATAAAATGACTGGACAAAATATTTAACAAAAAACATGTATGCTCCTTTGTTAAGCTGCAATGCCATGAATTTACTTTTAGATGGAATATATATATTTTCAATGAGCAAGTATTAAATCATGTATAGCAACATACTGCTATTGTTTTTTTGTTTTTTTAAATGAGCTTTAAGGATACAATTAACTTGTACACCAGGGGAGCTTTGAAAACATTAATATCTGCTATCTTGAACTAGAAAGACACCTTACATAATACATGGGTTAAATGGTTATATGGTGATGACATAAGACTCCTAAACTTCAGACACAGGTATTCTTAACTTATAACTCCTGACCAGAAGATAAAAGGGTTAACACCATTCACTACCTATTATGCAGCTATTCTCAGCTAAACAGCTGGACTGGCCTTGAACATTAAGACCTGCAACCTGGCATACTAATACACCAAGCCTCAGAAAACCTACAATATTTTTGGTAAAACTCTTCACTAAAGAAACAAAGTAGAAAACAAGTGAAAACACAAAATAGTCATAGGTAAATGAGACATTTTAAAACTACAATAAAAGATTTTAAGAAAACAAAGGTTTATGTGTACAAATCTCGTTTTAACTAATTTAATTGTGGTTTTTATTCAGGGAAGATACAAAATCAGTCCTGACATTGTCATTTGTATCTTTCTGCATTTCTTTTATTTCCAACCCAGAGGGATGTCTTAGAAAGCTTTCCCCACTGATAACTGGGACCAATTCACTCTCACAGCATAATTCAATACATTTACCTCCCTTCTTTTTTAATACAACATTCACACTTTCATGTATCCTTTACAATGTTTTTTTATTGCACAGATAAACTTCATTCATAAATGTTCCTGACATGGGATTAAGTATGAATTCTACGAGTTATTCATAGATTCATTATTTTAAAACTATAGGAAAGAGAGAGAGAGAGAGAAAGGACGATAAAGAATGTTTGATGAAATGCAAGTATTAGCTTCTACACATGTTTAAATTACAAAAATTTAGAATACCTCACACCTAGAACAAGTCTTTGTGATCAAATCAAGAAAAAAAGAGAACAGCTAGAAATCAACATCCACAGAATAAAAATTATTTACTCAATGTAAATACAAAATTAAGTCTAAGTTGCTTTCCTGGGCACCATATTTAAAATGTACATATATACTCATATCATGGAGTTGATCAATAAAAATTTAGTATTATTCATCTTGTGCATGAGAAACTTACACTACAGTATAAAACAACAGGAATGCTTTAACGTAACTTAACAAAGGAGCAATATTTAGAGTAGAGACAACTAATATGGATATTAAAAAAAAAACTTTTATCTAAAACACAAAACAAGCAACACATTTCAACCAGCTTAGGCCATCATTAGGTTAAGAATGATTTTGAAAAACTTTTATAGCTCATTTTAAGTAAATGATAGGTGTAAGATTGCAGGGCTGTTGTATATCATACATGAACACATTACTTTTGTCCACATCATAAAATCAATAACAGTCACTTTTCCAAAGTCGTTCTTAACCTGTTGATGACCTAAGTAGGTTAAAACATTATTTGTTTTGTATTTTTAAGAAAAAGATTTTAATGGCCCATTCAGCTGTCTCAACTCTAGACTGAGATCAAGTGGATATCTTGACAACACAAGGAGTAATATATTTGAAAGTTGTTAAATGTGACATTAAAAGTAAGTATTAAGTAAGATTAGGATATTTAAACAATAAAACAGAAAACAAGTTTGAACATCAATACTTTTTGCAACCTAGTTGTACATAAAAAATAAATTAGTAGTTACAAACTACTTGCAGTAAAACGTTTTTACCCACATTTATCAAACATTAAATCTTGAACAACTTTGTTGAAGTAACTCAAATGTAAACCTTAGATGTACAAAAATATTTTTAATGTGCCATTCAGTTTTTATTACAGATATCATGCATAACACTACTTTTATTTTATTCTCAAATCAATTATTTATAAAAACTACACATCCACCAATATCTACAATTTACCTACTACACAACCACATATTTCCAACAACTGAGAGTTAGTGTTTAATATATTGTTTTCCTTTCTGAATTCTATCAAATGTACATGTTAGTTAAATCACTGTATTAATAGTTTTATACAAATATTTTTAGTTGTATTTTTAATGAAACTAAAAAATTAATCTGTTAGTGTCAGAAATACTTTTTTCATATTTCATAGTAACTCTCAGTTGGCTAATTTCTTTCTAGCCACATTTTAGAAATCAAGTTTGCTCTGCTATCACAAGATGGTATTACTGAGCACACATATAGAATATATACCTAAACATCCATCCTACCAACTTACATCTTTAAAAACCACTGAAGGAGCTGTAAACATCTTGAGAAGGGCTCTCATTTTGTTAGAACAGAACTAGTTGTGATAAAAGTCAAAAGAAAAATAAAATTTTTCTTTGTAGTTATATTTTAAAACATTGACCAATTGCATTCATAGAAAGTGAAGTTTGTGACTTGCATAAACAGGAAAAAGACATAACAATTAGTTTGATATCCATAATATCAGGACTTTAGGTGTTACACTGAAGGAAAAAAAAACTTATAAAACCTTAACTAAATAACATAAGCTAAGTTAGGAAAGCCACATTTGAAACAAAAGTCCAGCATTAGATAAGAGAAGTTAGTTATCAATAACAAAGTTCAGAAATGACACAGCAACTTTTTTAGTCAATAACTCACAAACAGGTGCATTATAATTTATCTTTACTAATGATTTCACACCCTAAGAGTATGCCAAGAACTTGAATTTTCTTATAAATATAAAAGATATATTCCATCTTTTATTAACAATGTAAGCCTAGGGCTATCATACATTTTATTTTTTTTTTCTAGACACACTGTCCTTTACTTGTTGCCTTGGGAAAGGAAGTTTCTTTTTACAAATTAAAATGCTTAATGTTTTTATTATTGTTATTCATTCATTCAGCAAAAATTAAATAAAAAGAAAAATTTTCCCCAATAAATGGCTATAAAATGTCCTAAAATGCTCAACAAGTTTCATTACTTTCTAAAAGACAAATCTAATTATGGCCTTTCTTGCACTACCAGTAACACTAAAACAGAAAGGGTAACCTTACTTTAGCTTTGTATACCCATTCCTTAAAGAAAAAAATCAGTAGATGGTGTTGATTTCATAAATATTTTTAAGAATTACAAAGGTGTTAGTTTCAAATATTCATTGCAGAAATTACTTATTCATATCACTCAAATTTTACCCTTGCCAGATGGTTGTAAGCAACATGACCATTACTACAACACTAGGCCTACTCACAGGATCTTTAAACATTCATACCTGTATGAACTAATGCACCAGATAAAAGTCCTGCTTTCAGTTATTTCACTTTTGCATAGAAAGCCATCATCAGAATTCACTTAGAAATAATGTCATGATAGAAATTAAAACTGTTGTTGTCACTACCCATGGGACTGTTACGGGTTAGTATTAACAATAAGTTTACCATATTAAAAATTCACTTATATCAACTAAAACTCAGTATTAGTGCATCCAATCTTAAATATCATAAACATATTTATAAAATAGATATAAATACAAAGCAGCTGTACATGGATTAATTATTTAAAATATTTGCAGGAACTCTTTCAATTCCTTTAAAATAACACTAACTTCACTTATTCCATACCTCAACCATACAGAATTCAAGTTAAAGCCTATATATATATAACAAATATATATCTATTTTTTTCATGAGTATTTTTGTTTGTAGGTTCATTCCATTGTAATGAACCATACATTTATGATCACACAAAATCATGCAATGATACAATGTTCCTCATATTTCAAAGAGTAGTTCCATATAAAATAATTAATTTTTTTATGTTCTTCCTTTGTTTGATATTTCAACTCCACTGGGACAATCTTGAGAATGAACACTGTTGGAGTACACACACAGAAAAAGAACCCAAATATTTTAGAAAACTTTCCATGATATTAAATTTAAGTTTCCTTGAATACAAAACTCCTTACATAATAATTGTAGAAAAATACTACAGAAATATGTTTTTCCTTTGATCTCAAGAGTGTTTCAACATCTTTGCTGTTCTTCATGAGATTAAAAAAAATCAGCTATTTAGTGAAGTTGAATACACAACTTATTTTTTTCTTAAATAATCATTTGTAAAACTTCCTTCCAAATCCCTTTGGTACTTCTATATCCATGAGATTGTAATAATAATTTCTTCCAATTCCAATATTGTACCAATTTAGTATATCATAAACAATTGCTTGAACCAATAAAGCAAGAATGCCCATGCACATGAGCAATAAAAGCTTTTGGACAATTTGAAATGATAATGATAAGACACAACTGAACTTAAATATTAAAGAAAATATAATACTGAAGTATATATCAATTTAAAGCACGTAATGGTGTCTGCACAAACTTGTTTTTAAAAATATAGGACAAAGAAATCTGAAGATACCTAACAGTTTCTTAGTTGTATGAAATACACAGGACAGAAAGTGGTACTACCTTGTAGTCCACAGACTGAAAGTTAAAAATTAAATGATTTTCATATTAAGGATGTAACTAGGTGCTTAAAAATATGGGGCTCAAGCCCACAGGTACAGAAATTTTCAGCAATTCATTATGATATCAATTATGGTATTCTCTAATCTTTAAAGACATCAAATGGGAATTCTGAGCACAGGTTCCATGTGCAATACCTCTAATTACTAATCTTTTTGAACAAATGGACGTCAATAAAAATAGCAAACACTTGTATTATAAAAATATAAAAATAATTTAATAAAATTGTTAATTTTCTTAATTTAATGACAGAAAAAGTTTCCCACACTACAACTAATTTCAACAAAATGCTCAAGTAAATCTCATATATTTCAACTCATTAAACTTGAGATAAAATAAACACAAGTTCATTGTTACTAGACAATTCCTTGAAATAAATACTTTTGTCCTATAAGTGAACTTTACAATTGTTTAAAATATATATATAATGAAAGCCAAAGTGTCCAAGTGACTTCTCACTTTGGGAACTGAATTATAAGCAGTGTTGTAGTTCAAACCCCAGAAGTACTGCAATGTGAAGATCTTAAACAACATTATTATATGAATTCAAGTTCTATTTGTGCATTGAACTGGAAACACAGTGTTGAATAAAAAGCCACTCTGGTTATGTCAAGATAAAACAGGTGGACATCTCATTAACAGAAATTAAAATAATAAATAACAGTATAACCAATTTCTGTGACTCACAATCACACCAAAATATAATGTAGTTTTGATACAACAATGGGTAAGTTATATCACAAATGCAACATATTAAATTTATTTTATTACATGTGACTTTGCAGTTTTAATTACTTTAAATACAGTGGAAAAGCATGGCCTCTTGTTTCCATGACAGGGTCTCTGATAACACAAGCAAGTTGCCTGTCAGTGTACAAGTAAAAATAGAAAGTTCTCATTTGCATAAATAAATAATGTATTCATGTACAGAAATGGATCATAATTATTCTTCATATACAAAGACTATGTTCCAGCTGGACTACACCATTCTTTATAGGCTTATAACATTACAATAATTAAATAAGTTATAAAGTCTGTAGAAAATATTAACCATATCAAGTAATATAGGAGATAAGTTTTAATATTAGCTGATTAGATAAAGCAATAACAAGTATTGTACAGCACAGAAAAGTGTGTGTTAAGTTCAACAACATTTAAAATTCTGATAAATATATTTTAGGTTTGTCAAAGAATCATACTTATTTTTCAGTTTTCTTTAACATCAACAATGATCCCCCGAATAGCTAGATTTATGGCACAGAAAATGAGCTAAGTGTTTGATTACAAGATGAAAGTGAAATTGTTTGTTATTATGAATAAGGAATTCTAAAGATTCTATACATAATTTAGTTTCTTTAAGTACAGAAATAAATGAAAAACCTTTAAATATTGTTTTTTTTAAAAATGAAATACCTTTGAAATACTGCTTTTGACTTGTATATGAACTCCTTTGTCACAGAGTTCTTGAAGTCTAGTTCTTCCTGGAAAAAAAAAACAGGGGGGAAAGGGGTTAATCAAACAATCATTATTCATGATGAAAACAAACTGAATCAAAGTTAGTAAAATACATCTTAAAATTCTTTGGCTAAAAGAAATCAAATGGTAAAGAATCAAATTTAGAAAAATATACGTCCCAAATCACAAAATTTCATACATCTAAACAGGAAACTTGTATTGAACATTAATTATGCTAAAGAATCTTGTCAATATTAACAGTTGTTCTCAAAACAATTGGAAGAATACAACATTTAACTGACAATGGTCCAGATAAGATATGATTATTGAAACAATCAAACTGTAGACATCAACTTTTATGTGTTACTTGTAACATACAGAAGTTATTGTGAAGCTTTTTGCTAGTAAGAATCTTTCTATTTTACTGTTCAAAGTTTTACAATTACAATATGGTGTCTTAGATTTTGGATTTTAAAATTAAACACTGAAAACAATCAAGACATAAGATGCAAAAATAAAACATTATTAAAGCTAAAGAAGCATATTTTTTTTACCTACACTTGTATGTACTTGATTTTCTAAAAATATATTAACTTAGTTGCTTGGTTTCTTGCATTTTAATTGTATTAATTTTATCTCTTGCATAACTTCGACTGACTATGTAACATAACACTTCTTTCCTTCTCTAAGTTATTTATCACAAACATCATTACAAACATTCATATTATTTTAGCTCTCCATACTGTAGAAAAGGTATCAAAGTGTATCCACACTTCAGTGGTTTCAATTGTACGATAAATGCTATTCAATAGGGAACATTCTTGCACTATTTGCTCTACAGAGATCTTGAAAAATTTACTTCTGGTATATACATCCCACAGAAATGTCATTTATTACTTTATTTCTCCCAGGTTTTAGAAGGGCTAAGTGAATCCAACATTACTTTGCCTATCTATATTTACAATGAAAGAACAATTTTAGCCCAGTAAAGTGCATGTTTCCCATTATACATCATAATCAGTTTGCCATTGCAATGTATTATTCTACAGACAGTATAATAAAAATACTTTAAAATAAAGATTAAAGTGTTTTTTTTTCCTTTTAATACATTATTGATATTTTACAGTCATAGGAGTAGGTGCAACAAGAAACTTTCAGAACTGACAAGATTATTGGTTGATTTTAAATTTGCTGGTTTGCTAGATTGACTAGCTTACACAGGGAGACTCCCATTAAACTCAATTTGTTGTCAATTTCTGATTTATTTCACTATTTCATCTATTCAAATTTTTATAAATTACATTATTTTTCAGTATCATTCTAGTTTTACCAACTCAGTGTACTCAATTCTTACCAAGTTATTCAATTATGATATTCAAATTATCAATTTCTTAACCCACCTCCAATACTTCTGATCATCTCTATTTTCATGTCTAACTTAAGTTCCACTGATTTTTTTAAAGTAATATTTTAACAGTTTTATAATTTATTCTATTTACACTTCATTTACCTTCTACACGAGCTTTCTTGTACTTCTTCTCCCAAGCATCAAGCAATAAGTTATAATATCTTGTTTGTTCAAGATACTGGAAGTAATGGCTGGTATCTGTTGTGGGAAACACTCTGATGAACTGCCCACAACGAGCCAGTTCATCTTCACTTTCTACTAGATGACGCACATCATCAGGTGTCAGAGAATCAAGAATGGTAGACTGTAGAAACAAAGGTATTATCAAACACACTTTTAACACTTTTACACAGTTTTATACCTAATAGTAAATAGTGATTATACAAACAACAAATTCATGTTAACTTTATAGCTCATCACAGGTTAGCACCACCACAGTCATCTTGCTTCTAATGTAAGGAAAAAATACCATGGTATTGTTTTTTAAACCTTCAGAAGAGCACATAAAAAATTTTATCCATTGCAAAACTAGTTTACACTTTACACATTTATTCAATCTATGTCATAGCTATCCAGGCTTCAAATAATTCCTAAGGCCAATCATACATACTCACATGTAATTATACACATACATTAAAACAAAAAGATTAAATTACAAGACACTGCTTTTAGATTTTTTGTTTGACTCAGAGAAATAAACTGAGTTTTACTACACTAAACTTATGTAACCAAATGTTGTTTTGAAATTGGTTTAATTACAGTTTAAAAAATGCCATCTAGCATATAGAGTAGCAATGTTATTCACCAACTTGGAACAAAAAATTCTAGTCACTGATGATGCCAATTAAATTACAAGTTATCAAGCAAAAGGGACTTGTACTAGCAAGTGAAGGAGCTTTTACTGTGGCTCTCAATACTGAAAGATGATGGATCCAAATGACCCATAGCCACATCTGCTTTCAAAATTAGAAAGGGACAGTCTCTGATATTATTGGACATTCCAAGACACAGGACAACGTAATGAGTGCAACCAAACTTGAGTCTATCTCTATTTGAATTACCTAATGTACAACCTCAACCAGGGACTGCCACCTCTGTTAAAACAAACAAAATATTTGAGCTTTCTATACTCACAGAGAAAGAACAGTTTTTTCAACATAATATAACCATTAAACATAAACTCTTTGAAAATCACAATTTGACAAACCTAATGTTAAACCACTGGTAAATGTCTTGTATAAGGCATCACTGACAAGAAATAGTACACCAATTCCTATACTAAAACACTGGGTAAGAGAGGGTGTGCTATTTTCTTACAGCGTATGCAAAATTTAGAGGTTAAAAAGTGACAAAAAATCACCATCACTCTGTGCCTGATTTGCTACATTTAACTGTCTTGATTTATGGGATAAATTTAGAATTTCTGTTTCAGAGGCCATGAACATGAAGAAAGCAGTGAACTTCTATATAAGAGGGTATCAAACAGCCATCAGAGAGAACTGACAAATAATCAGACTGTTTATTACTTCATAAGGAAACATTCATCTAAACCAACAAGGGGATGGGCTAGTTGGAGATCTGATATAATAAAAGAATATTGTTGTGTTATACGTGAAATGTTTCAAAGAGCAATCTTTTCTGCAAGGTACAAATTCCCAACATACAATTGAAGTATAACTCAGTTTTTTATCAGAGTATGTATAGATGAAATCACACCACATGAGTGATGCTATTATCTTGACAATAGCAACAAATACATGCTATTTCACCCATTACCTACAGCTACTCTAAATGTGTGTGGAATTTTTGCAAGCCATACACCCTACACAGCATATTTGAATTCAACTGTAAAAAACAAACCTCACCCTATAAAGCAAATCAGCAGTTAATGGTTTGAATATATTTTCTTCCATGTTGTGTATAGAAATAATTTGGGTACCAAAAACATCACAAGAAGAATTACAAATGACTCATCTGAAACAAATCATGTTAGAAAAGAGCCAAGTTAGAAGGAAATTTCAGACTTTTTGGAGTATCACATCAAGGCCAGGTACTGCAATATATTCACATTTCTTTACAACCCTAAATGTGAAACCAATTACCTTCATATGAATATCTTGTTAGTAATTTTTTGACAGGCTTGAATAAATCAGAAATAAATATTAATTTCTGTGTTAAAGGCTTTGAGATACAAGACCATGTTATAACTTATAGTTTATTTAAACAAAAATTGTGGTAGAAAAGTAACCCATTGTCTTTGATAAAAACACAGCTGAGTATTTGGAACAGCAATGGATAGCTACTGCCTGTTGTAAAAGTGTAGAGGACAACATTTTAAGTGTTCCACCTTCAGATACAACTGTTCAATATGATTAAAAATAGTTATTTGTCAGTTATTACTGATAATGAAAGGACTACATTCCAAAAGCACTTGGGTAACAGGGTCTTTTACAGTACTTTTTTTTTCTGTTAATTCTCTTAGATTTTGAAATACAACTAGACATGGAACAGAGTATCTGAGCACTGAGGTGGTAATGTACTGTTTATTTGAAATTAATCATAAAGCTACACAAAGGGCTACTTGTGCTCTGCCAACCATGGGTATCAAAACCCAGTTTCTAGCATTGTAAGTTCACAAACACACTGCTGTGCCATGAGAGGAGCTATGGTTATGTGCCTTTAACACTTTTTTTTTTGCAATTGCTGGTAATGTTATTAAAAAATAATAATATTCAGGAAAATCATCTTATATAACTATAATATTAGCACTCACATAATATCCTGTCTTGTTTTGGTATTCTAGATGCTTAGCTTTCTCTTCAGCAGTTAGAGTGAATCTGAACAGTTTCTGATTAAGACATAAGTAGTGAGCTTCTTCAGGCTTCACTCTAAAATAGAAATATTGTAAATCTGAACTAAAAAAGAAATTAAAAAAATAAGGAAATATATGGTAAAATAATTGAAATAGCATAATTTGATAAATTAATACAAACACTAGACAACTGTTGAAGTAACTCATCTAATTAATGGAAGACATAAACAGGCATATTTCATACCTTACAGATGTAGCCAAAAATATAAATCCTGTCTACCAAATGACTTAATGGAATTCATTAAACTTTCTGCTGCCGTACATCCTATGCTCAAACAGTTTGTATCAGTCACTTTTATTGTGTATTAAAAACTTTTCTCCAATAGTATTTAAACATATTTTGGCTTAATTATTGAGTGAAGTGCTCCTACTTTTAACTTAGTATCTCTTGTGACACATATATCCTTCATATCAACTTCCTATTCTTCTGAAACTATATTAAAGGTAAACAATATACTTACTCTTGTACTGTATGTACCATTTCTCAAAATGAAATTTCTTTGTGAAGAAAAAAATGGGCATCATTTAGTTTGAATTTAAGATGAGACATTATTAAAACTATTATACTACAAAAAGCATTCAATAAACTTAGAAACTTGTCTTAGAAGTGAGATATAAAGGAAAACTAAGGTTTTCAAATACACCTTTAATAATTAAATTGTTTAAAAGCCACACAAAAGTTAATAAACTAATAAATCTCATTAAATAAGGGGCTGATATACTTTGAGAACTTCCTGAAAATACATCAACTGTATACATTTATGTAACATATTGATTGATTAATCAATCTAAAACAACAGATATTACTCTTGAAAAACTTAAACTCCCATTTAGGACTAATAAAGTGTGCAATTAATTCAAGCATGAACAAAAATAAGTTACTTGTGATGATGAGAAACTCACCTGAAAAGATATTTCAAGACAGCTGGTATGGGTATTAAAAACTTTTATTAAAATAAAGTAGAGAACAACGTTTCAACCTTCTCAGGTCATCTTCAGGTTTAGAAAGAGAAAGTTTGCAACTGATTTTGTTGGGCACATGTCTTAGGGACGAGAGTGTAAATGGGTACGGGATTGCAGGGGGCATTGGAGTTAGATGTTAGGTTATTAATTAGTATAAAGATGTTCCCTTATATTGGTTTAATTTTGGTTTTAGTTGTTATATAAGCAGGTCTTCTTCGATTTTGCATTTGAGAAGGTCAAATATACTTCCGATTTTATTTCCAGTTTTCAATTTTTACCCTAGATGATTTTGGTATAGTTAGTGTTATGGCAGAGAAATAAGAAACACAATATGGTTTAACAAAAAAGTACTTTTAATATTAATTTAAGAAGTTCTAAAGATTACATAAATCAAGTATGAAAATTATAAGATGAAAGTATTACTTCATTTTTAGCATGAAAATCATCTTTCACTCAGCTTCATAAATTTATAGAAAAATAATTTGAGTTATGTATTAATAATTTATGTATTAATCAAGTTTAATGTGTTAATGAATTGTCAGAGTTCTTCAGGTTTTTTCAACAGATATAACTTGTTTGTGGCAATAAACTTTTAACAAATTTATAAGTGCAATAAAACCCATCTAAAAAAAGTTCTCCATAAAATGTTCAAAATAAAACATCTAGACACAAAGTACAAAAGCACACACTGCACCTGTCGTATCCAGTACTAATACTACTGGACTGGCAGTTTTCCTCCACAAAACAGTATTGATTGCCTCCTTTACAGTTATGCCACGGAATTAAGAGTTTCTTGGAATCATCCTCATGCAACTGATACAGCTGCAACAAGAATTATTATTTATGCTAGCTGCTGAAGGTAATATCATGTGATGCTAAACACTCTTATTAGAATAATTTCATAAAATTTAGTACATTTGTGCTGAACATTGGCAATGAATAATCAACGATAACAGTGCATGATTCTTTTGAAAACTTAGCTAGAAAATGTTAATATAGTTTGCTTGGCCTAACCAATACTTGTGTATATGCACATCCTATCACCTTATAGGTTTGCTGCTCTAAATCAGTTGTCTATAATCCAAATGACAAAAGCTAAAAACAGTTCAATTTTACACTTAAAAAGTTGGAGCAATCATGCTAGACCGATAGTTCACATGACTTTTTATGTAGGTGTGTACAATTTTTTTGTCGTATTCAAGCAGTTTTTGTTGAATAACTTTGCACATTTGGCTTATACTTATACAAAATAAGAGTACTAATTGTAGGTCGAAAAGATCTATCAGTGTACCACACTGAAAGAAAAAGAAAATAAAAATCAATAAAAGTATGTTTTTCTATTAAAATTGGATGTTGCATCTCAAGTATTTCTCAATGGATTGTCTTAAAATTTGTATGTGAAGTACAAGTCCAGTAGAGCATATCTACTGGAAATATGTGATAGTCTGGATTAACACAGTGAGATAAAGTGAACAAGTGGTAAAACATTACTCCAGTTAATAACACATCCTGCAGGTTGTTTTCTTAGCTACAAGACACACTGCTGCATGTCTTGATGAACAGAATATCAATAACACTTGTAATATCTTCAAGTTTAAACTTCAATAGTTTCATACATTTGTTTTTGTGTAGATCTTTTCACAATGAATTTTAAACATAGCCATATCATTGAATGACAGTGTATTCTCGGCTTTCGACTGAATCATTTATGAGTTGGTACATGTAAAGCATAATATAAACAAGACTAAATAATTTAGACGAAACTGTTCAAAATGCTGATAATATAAAGTACTTTATGACAGTTTTCTCAGTACATAACAACCATAAATCCAAGGACATATTAAAAGTTTCTAAGGGTTATTGCACAAACAAAAATATTTCCAACAGTCTGTAACATTCAGTTCACTTACCCAAATTTTGCTAGTGTTGATGGATGAATACACAAATTTAGAGCTTTTTCTGGAATCTTGTAACCAACAGTATTCAGCATGTCCTTCACTACTTCACTCTGTAGAATGTAAAATTACTAAATCCACACATACACTGTCTGAAACTGAAGTATGTACAGATATAAATGACTTACCATTTGGTTGAATCTGATTTTGTTTTATGTGACTAACCATAACATGACTAAAACAACCAAAATAAATAACTAAAGTTGTTAAAATAATTACATCACATTTATCATGTACAAATATGCCAGCTTTTCACACTGCAACAGTTATATTAAACAGTCCCAGTTGATGTCTAATATTTCAGCAGACAAGCAGAATATTACAATTTTTTAATGATGTAAATATTACCCACAAAAAAGTATTCTATACATGAAGACAAATATACAGACCAATCTCCATGACCAATAATGGTAGAAGACTAATAGTCAGGCCTTCTCATTCCATAAGTTTATGTGTTAAAAATCTTAAAATTATTGGACTATTGAGTAAAAACCAAAATCAGTTTTCAAAAATTTAAAGAGAACTAAATTTAAATTTGATAAATATTATCTCCTCACAGTACTAAACTATTTTCACTTTTTCTCCATCCAAATTAAAATGGGAAAGGCCTTAAGAAATATTTTTCTTTGTCATTAATCAGCATCTATATTTGACCTTAATGGTTGTTTACTTCCATATCTCATACTTCTTGGCTCTAGCTGTAATGCCTTTCTATCCATGATCCCTACAACCAAATATATATATATATATATATATTTAAGAAGAACATCAGTGGATCATGAAGAATAATCAAATGGTTTTCTCGTTGGTCAGTCCTATTAGATCACTCAAGCTCATTTGAGATATAATAAAGATCTTACAAGTGTAAGAGATATTATAGCATAAGTAACATGATTTCAATGATGTATTCCTTTTCTTTATCAGATCTTAAACTCACGCTTATGCAGTGAAGAGTAAACAGACTGTTTTGTTGTTAAGCACAAAGCTACATATTCAGCTATGGGCTGAATCCACTGCAGGGAATCGAATCACAAATATTGTGTTATAAATCCCAAATCCTAAAAATGCAAACAGCTACATAAATTTAAGTCACATATGTAATAATACTTGCATAATAATGATATAATAAAAAATATATTAAGTATAGATTAAACACTTTACAGAGAACATCTATAACCTAGAGAATACTATTTTTATCTTACCTTTACACTCACATCCAAAGGAGACCCAGAATGGAGGCTGAAGAAATAATAAAAACCCAAAGTCAATTATTAACCTTCACCTGAACTTAAGTAAAGAACTTACACGAAGCACCTTTACCAAATATCCAAGATCTAATTTCATATAATAACAATTCTGTAACCAGTTTTTGTCAACATAAAAAAAATTACAGAAATAGACATACACACATACATATATTTTTTTTTTTCCATTTAAGGATTGAAAGAAGCAAGTTATTTACAGTAGCATTCAAGTATCAAATATCATAAATCACTACGTGTATCACCTTGAATCTCTTTCGTCTTTCTTTTACAATAGTGTAACAAGTATTATATTTTAAAAATATATATATTCTTAGATTAATATAATATGATTAAATATTCTGGGGTGGGGGACAATTGCTAAATTAACTTCAAGAGGTTTAAGCCACTTTTTCTGTTGTTGGAGCTACCATTATTGTTCTCCATGTTTTTTGAGAACTGCTTTATTTGTGTAATCAGTACACACAATTAATGTAAAACAGAAATAGTAATTAGTCCTAAACCAGGAAAATGATAGTAGCCTAAAGAATAAGGACATATAACAGTTGGATCCAGAATTACAGGTGTATTGCATAATACAACAATGTACAGCAGTTTCATTACAAATTGTAAATTTCAAAAAAAAGAAAAATAAAGTGTGTGTGTGTGTGTATTTTATTGAAGATGAATACATTTTAATGAAGTTAAATGAACAAAATCCCAAGGAAGGACTGTGTTAAAGACAGCAAATCTGACTGATTATATTACTTTGTTATATCTTAAAAACAAGCCAAAAATAATAAAAAATGCTATACTAATTTTATAATCTTACATTATAGCTTGTATCCTGGGATCTTTTTAATTAGTGCAGTGTTCTTTAGTTTTAGCTTGCTTTTTAAGTTACACATATTTGGGTTAAAAATGTTTAATAGTCATGATGCTTTATGTAAAAAGTGTTCTTTCCTATTGAGTGATATTTATGAGTAAATAATTTTTTGAAGGATTCAAATGACAAAACTATTTTGCCCTTGGGTTGATTTGTTTATGGAATTTTATGTACAGCTACTGAAGGCCATTTACATTAGTCATCCCAAATTTTGAAATGATAGACAACAGATAAAGTGAGTAGTTTATACCATCCAAATCAACTCTGGGACTACTCTTTACCAACAAATACTGGAACTGGCTGTCACTTTATAACACTCTCATGACCAAAAGAGTGAGTGTTTTCAGTGATGGGACTTAAGATAATAACCTGTAGACTGAGTCTAATCTCCTGGACTGGAATGTGTCAAACATTACTAAAACAATTGCAGATGCTTACACACATAGATTAGAAATTTTTTGTTTTTAATGTCAGTATTTAAATTATCAGTAGGAGCTTATATCTTCCTTAGATAAGCATACAAACACCATAATTAACACTCTTTCAACAGAAAATGTAAACAAGCAGTTTATGTGCAAAAATTTATCAACTGAAGAATTATGGATAAATAAAAACCTAGAAATAATACTGTCATGCCAAAAGAACTCTAAATTTATAAACAGTTTAAACATTTATTATTTCTTACATTTTACACTTGAATGAAGGCATCAAACATTCATTCAAGAGCTTATCTTCTGTTCCTGTTCAGAAGCACTGATTAATTCTTATGTAAGAGCACAAAAAACAAATCTTAAAAATTAGGTTTGGATGTAATACCACGTAACAGATTTTATTAGACAAAAATACAAGAGAAGAATTTTTAAGAAATACTATAGTGATAACCTCAAGCATTTCAAAATTGTCCATTGATTTAAAACACTGAAGACAGAATTTAACTTTAAAATGCAAAGCCTTTAAATCTACATTTTTTATCTCAAGGTTCCCTTACCTCGGAGAAATATTAACTTCTAGTAGCCAAGGCTTAAGGTTCTTGTCCAACATAATGTCAAATCCAAAAAGTTCATAGCACATGTAGCGATTTTGAGAATAGCAGCGAATGAGTCGATTTACAGGGGCCTCAGAACTGAAAACAACTAGGAATTATTAATATTCTATACGTTATTTATTCTTCAGCTACAAAGCTTCTCTACAGGCTCTTAAAGACATATAAATTGTTGGAGGATAAACCATAATGAGAATGAATCACCTCCATTAATTAGATCTGAAATGGTGTTCATAAAAACAAAACTTTACTAAAAACTTGCATCTTCTAAATAATATAAATTTCTTGCACTTAATGCAATATCTTAGTCACTTATCTACAAAAGAGAATAGAGTACACTGTTTTTATCACTGTTTAAGATTTATCTGAGCATTACCTTTCATGTACAAATTTTTAAAAGGGCTTTTCTATTCACAAGTTACATTTTGTTACAGATGTTGAGCATAGCATCATGTACCATGATGTTTCTGAGGAGGTTAATTTATTACAAAATATAAATTCCTGAGAGCAATCTAAAATTATATAAAATAACACTGACATTATTAATTACCAGCTGCTAAAAGGAAACATGTTTTAAAATACTGGGTCAAGTACCCACAACTTAGGCACCTGATTTTTGATTAGTTTACTTACACTTGAAGTATTTTAAGAATTCTGGGTATTTTGCAGGTTCTACTTAATTGTAATATTTCTTAGTTTGAGAAAATTTTGTTTGTTTTTGGAATTTCGTGCAAAGCTACTTGAGGGGTATCTGCACTAGCCATCCCTAATTTAGCAGTCTAAAGCTAGAGTGAAGGCAGCTAGTCATCACCACCCACTGCCAGCTCTTGGGCTACTCTTTTACCAACAGATGGTAGGATTGACCGTGACATTATAATGCCCCCATGGCTGAAAGAGTGAGCATGTTTGATGTGACAGGGAATTGAACCTGCAATCCTCAGATTACTAGTTGAGTGCCTTAACCACCTAGAATGATGGGTAAAAAAAGTTAGTCTTCAAATTTAATGACCGTACAGATCAAAATCATAGTACGATATTAAATTTTGTATTCTTCATTAAAGATGACCAAAACATAAATGTGTAGACTGAAATAAGTATTATGCAATGTGGAAAAAGTTCTCTGAAATTAATAATCCTACAGTCACAATTATTTGGAACGTGAGAGTTCATGTAATAAAAGAAAACTATATTTAAGGTTTTAATAAACTTTGACATTCACCAGATAAGTTTAATCATTCAACAATAACCATCAAAAAAAGAACCTGTAGCACAAACTACAACCGGTATCTAGCTTGTAGCAAAGTATTTTCAACTTAAAAACGTGAAGGCTTTGGCTAATAGATTTGATTGAAAGTAATATTATTTGATGATTCAGTGATCTTTGATGAGATTTAGTGGTTAGGATGCACAAGTTTATTAAAACCTTAAAAATAGTTAGCTTTACTGGAATATAAACAGTTAAAACCTTGGAATTATTTATGCTCAGCTGAGTGTACAACTGTGGTTAAAGACTATACCATTATTAGCAGGAAAAAAATTCAAGAAGAGAAAGTTAATCTCAAAATTGAAATTTTTATTGATGTTAAAACTGGAATCCATATGTTATACTGTAACCCCCCCCCTTTTTTTTTACTGTATTTCATTTTATGAATCAGTACATAAATGGCTACATTCTATAATCAGCCAAACAACCCATTCAGATTAATTTAATTTCACCTTATTATTGTTTTGATGATGACATCCACCACAGAATCCCAAAGAGTTGTGGTATCAACACCATTCTCTTCCATGTATCTCCACAGAGCTTTTAATGTCCTGAAATAAATATGGAAATCATAAATAAAACTGTGATGAGGCAATGCTGAATTTAATTTATTGTCCTACACTGAATTATCCTTACAGATTTGTGCTCACAATCTGTAGTAAAAATTTAAAGACAAATACATAAGTTTCTGCAGTACTTTCTTCCATTACAAAATGGTGTTTTGCATGATGTATTTGGATACTGGTTTGCAGTACAATTTCCACAACAGGAGACTTTTGAATAACGTTATTGTTGTTCTACTCTTCTTAATACATCTTTCAAAGCCATAAGCTGTGCAAAGACAACTACCCTTTTGAAAAAACTTAAACATGGAAGTCTATAGCAATTGCATCTGATGATTTAACTGGTATGCCTAAAAATAATACAGTATGAAGATCCTTGAACTTTGCAGAGGAAATTGCATGTGATTTTGGACTTATGGCTCAATACTTTGTCTTAATGACACTACACTTAACTGGCATTCAGCTTGTACAAAGATCTTATTCCTTTACGGTATAAAAAAAGTTAGCTTCATAGTATACCACAGTATTTTTCTCAATTCAGCAAGTGTTTATTTCTGTAACTAGCCGAAAAAAACTTGAGAAATATTGCAACATACTTTCATTTATCAAAACTTGTAAAAACATCATATTGTGGGTGGCTCTTTGTGCTAACAATTCCTAATCACAGTATTCATACCTTGTTGAAAACAATTTAGAAAAAGTGAACATTTTCTTCAAAAAAAAAAAAAAGGATATATCTGGGAAACACTGCATGCAAAAAGTGCTTGAATTCAGTTGATATAAACTAACATATTCATATTAATAATGGTATTCTTTATTGAAAAAACTTTTAATAACTCAATTTTTTAGTACTACATTTACAAATTACATCAATAAAGATGTAATCAAGACTCTCGTGTGTAGTCCTCGTGAAAGTTGTGTTTAATTATGAGTACTTTTATTTATAATTGTATTTTTGTAATAAAGAAATGTTTGTTGAACATATGATACTTATTTTCCAATTGTCTGGATCTTGAATGCCCAGTGTGTGAAACTTCTTTAAAAATTTTGTTTATGGTAAAACTCAATAGATAACATTTTATTTATTATTTAAGCAATATGCATATACATCCATTACAATAAGATACTGTGTCACAAGCAGTACATTAGTAAATAAACGAGATTTTATTGCCACCACTTAAGATACTTTATTCAATATTATATCATACTTTTATTTGTCACATGCCAGAAATAACTCACAGAACTTTCAACAATGGGTTTTTTGTTTGGCTACATGCTTTGAAAGAAATGTATTAGCACTACTTTTGTATAGGCTTAAATCCCAGTTAATTATTTAACTTCAAAGCAAGTTATTACTTTAATTGGATTGGACCACCTGCTCATTTTTGTCCTCCCTGTTACAAACTTTTAAAGCTTTTTTAACTACCTTGTTGTGGAGTAGCCTATTTTTTTTCCCTAACATTAACATAGTTCAACACTACACATGACCCTTTCCTCAAAAGTCTAAAATGTTTAGCCTTGCATGATTTTATAATTTCAAAAGACAAGAATTTCATTAGAAAGTCCTTTAACGTGACCTTTCAAGAAATGTTAATTTTTTGCATCAGACTTTGAAAACTGTCACACTTAAACTTGCAGTATGAAAATCTGGATCTTTGACCTGTATAGTCATAGAGCCACAGAGTTAAAAGTTGACTGATCATGAACAACCCTATATTGTTATTTAAAGCAACAGTATTTTAGACATTAAAATAACCAGATAAATTCTACTAAAATAGTTTTGATATATTGGAAGACATACAGCTCATCAAAATACAACCATATACTTCAAAACAGCTGTAGACTGGGATTTATAATTTTACTGAAATTACACTAACAAATCCTTCAGGTGAAGACCTAAAAAATTTTGTCAAAAGTGTTGCTAGTCATAATAAACAAGTGGCAGGCTCAACATGAAATAATTACAGGTTGTAAAAAATACTCAAAATGTAATGTTACTAACCTTGTTTTCTTGCAACAATCCCTGGGAATTTTTTCTTATCAGTTTTTGCATAATTTAGTGTACAACATTTATTCTTAAAAATGTGCATAAATTGCTGCAAATGTCACATTTATAAATCTTTTGATCCTGTTTGTCTCATTTATAAAGGTTTCCACATATTGTCATCGACCTTATTCACAAAACACTTTTTGAATATAGTGTATTTCTATATCTCTGACAACACAAAATCAAAGCCTTTGTTTTAGTTAATTATATGGCTGTTTTCATACAAGTAGTAATTTAGTGTGGAAAAGAAGATCCTTGTTAAAAGGACAGTCTATCTACTTCCCAGTTCTATTTTCAGTAGTAACCCATTCCTCAGTAAGAATACTAATACGTGAAATTACTTTTTAATTTGCTTATTTCTACTGCAGTACTTCAGACTGTTTTCCAGTTAGATATAACTTTGGTACAAATAAAATACATCAAGTATGATTTCATTTTTAAAAGATGATACGCATACACCAGTTGAAATACATATTAACTGCAACTAAGTGTGCAGTTATTATTAGTGCAATACATTATTACAGAAAATATAAAAGTCAAATAATCTATGTATTATTCTACACTGTTCAGTTAAATTGTCTGATTGCCATTTGGTGTTCGGTCTCCATAGAAACTCGTAGTCTCAAAGATATTCAGATAAGGACTATGAGCAGGCCAAGACATGTTTACAAGTGTTCCATTCTCTATTTACCATGTTACATTTCCACAACAATTACTGCATGCTTGAGATTAACCAGCAGGTCTTGTTCCAGAGGTTAGGATATGTCAGATAAACATTTGAATGCACACATCAGCAACTAGTGTGTCTTCAACTTCGTGCAGATCATCAATAACACTGATTCAGATGCACCCCAAGTTGTAACAGTTCCCCAGTACTTCAATGTAGATTTTTTATGTTGACTGCAATACATAGTTTTTATATCTGCCATCAAATTGATTTTTGTAGCAAATAATTTGAACTTGATTCACCTATAAATATTACTATTCTCAAGCATTACTCATCCTATCAGTTTTTAAGTCTTATGCTCATTTCATCCTTTTGGTTTGGTTCTCTCTTCTAATCTGTCACTTTTAAGAATTTACACATCCACTGAGGCCACTTCATGTTAATGTTTATCTTACTGTTCTGAAGCTAGAATTTACTCCTATACTTACAGCCAAGTCACTGGCAAAATCTCCAAAGGATTGTTAAATATATCATAAAAGAGCATACCCAAGTTACTTAACATTATTTTTGAATAATTCTGACTGTTTCTTATTACCAACAGTACTAACTAGTTTCGTGTATCTTTCTAAGAGTTTTCTACATATATCTTAATAAAATATAAACTTTCACTTCAACCTGTTGTTGGGAGTAGCATTTCCAGCCAAAACTCTACTTTATACAAGTTTTGCATGTTGCATTTCTGTTCTGGGAGCCTGAAGTACATTCACCATTGTACTGCTACAAACAGTGCGATTTCTTATACTTTTATAGGCATTATGTTCACGTAAAGTGTCCAGTAGGTTGGATGATAATCAATTAATATAAACTATCAACAAATGATTATCCTTTCTGGGATGGGAGGAAAAATATTTGTATTTTATACCCATTACATTCTGTATTTCCATCATTATTTCCAATACTGTATTTTTTCATAATTCAATCCTATTCCTAATTCTTATAGACAACTAATGTGTTTCAACAAAATCTCATGACAGAAAGGAGAGATTTAAATGAAACATGTCTATAAATTAGAACATATTTGTAACACTTACCACTTGTGGCCTTGGCACACTTTCTCATCCTCATTTGAAGCATATGAAGCACTTTTCTTGTTAATACTATAGTTTGTTAGATGCATAAATTTGTCCCCTAAACTACGCATCGCTGAAGAATATCTTGAAAGAAAAGAAACAAAAATTTAAGGAAAATTTCTTGAAAATGCAAAAATGCAATTATCAGTTTCTTTATTGTCCACCTGACGATGCATTTAACACTCCTACAAAAGTGGGGCCTAATAGGACCCAGAGCAACTTGAAAGGTTATTAATATTAGGCTAATAATTTTGTATTTAAATGAAATTGCCATTTAAATCCATTAATGAATGGATTAACGAGATTCCCACTGTCCATATCTACTATCTAGCGAAACCACAGCCAGGGGAACGGGCTTGGAGAAATCAGGACTAGAAACGTCTTTTCATAGGAGTGTTAAAATTCTTCAGATTTTAGTAGCTAATAACATTAGGTTTTACCTTTCCTGTTAAAAGATACATATAAATTTATGTAATTTAAAAGCATATTTCATATGATGTTAAGATCACTTTCATTGTGATCTTATCATTTACTTAAAAACAAGATTATACATATGTAATAGTTTAATAACAAACACTCACTTTACAGAGGCAAATCGTGCCAGTCCATCACTGAAGATGTAAATACGTAAAGGATCAAAGCTTGTTACTAAGACATAGATCCTGAGGTCAAACTTCGTTCCATTGATTAGATAGGGTTCTGAGATATACCTGAGATAAAATTGAAAATGTTTACAACTTTTTAATATTCTGTGTATCAATAATTTGGTTTTCTTTAAAGCTTAACTGCTTTAGTAATTTCCTTCTTATCTAATTATTGTCAAAATCCATTTCATACAAAAACTAAAATTTCATGAAACAACAAAATTTACTAGAATAAACGATTTCAGAATAAGAAAAAATTAACTTAAAATGACTATTTACACAAGTAACTTGTGTTTAATAAATTACGCATGAGAATATTTTATAAGAAAGATTTTTTAAATTGCCATTCAAAATTAATGTTCCCAAATAAATTCCTATAAAATTACAAAAAACATGTAAAATTTATTTTTACGCATATAAACAAAAATTTGAGAACTATTACCCAATCTTAAAGATCCTAGAAAGTACACTGTTCACAACATAATCATTACATAGCAATTTTCTACTTTATTAGACTTATTTATATCAGTAATAATTTGGTTATTTAATAAAAAAATTATTCTATTTGAACACTAATTATTTCTTTAGCTTATTACTAAAACTTCTGATCAAAAGTGAGCCAATATGTATTACAATGAAAAAGTAGTTTATCAAGAAATGAAGCCAATTCTATGTAACAAAATGACAAAAAGTATACAATGCAAATCATTACATAAGAAAACTTAAATGTGCAATGATTATAATGCATTGAAATATCAACTGAACACTCTCACCATTAATGATATTTTCTGTGATGACAAGAAAACCCACTTGTAGAGAAAAATATCTAAAAATGGCTGCTATGGGTTGAGAAAATTATGTAGAGGAGCAAACAATGTTTTGGCCTTCTTCAGTCATTGTCAAGTTCACAAACCTCTTTCTTTCTTTGCAAACCTGATGATGACCGAAGGTCAAAACGTTCGTTCCTCTATCTACATAGTGCTTTCTCTACCCATACCAGCCGTTTTCACATATATAATGATATTTTTGTCTATCACTCAATTACCAACAGAAATATAACAAAGCAAGTACATTTATGTCTAATCCAAATATTTAACATGTGGTACAAATGTTATCCTACAGTTGTTCTGGAAAAAATAAAACAGAAAATACGCAAACTACTGCAAAGTCAAGAAGACCCAAACTACTAAATACTATCACTATATAGTACATTTCAGTTAGTTTTTCCACCTCTCTAGACTTGAGAAGCATTTATGTTATGATACTTTTGATGCCTCTTCATTAACATTAAATTACCATAATAACTAAATGAATTGAAAGTGGTTAATGGGTCACCTTATGAAAAATATTGGGCCTTCTATATTGAACAAATCTCCATGTATTGGAGTTCAACTGGTTAAAACCGATAATCAAATTAAATGATGCACCAAAACACTTTTCATGAATATTTTAACATTACATTATCTTCTAAATATTAAACATACTTAGTACCTTATAAAATTTTGTCCTTTTTCTGTCAGTCCCTCTTCTATTTATTTTATGTTTTAATGGCACCCTCTGGTCTGTGTTCACTTCCAAAAAGTGTTACTTCTATCACTTAATGATGATCCATTACAATGATCAATTACAATGCTTGAGATGTAGTTTATGTTCAAGATTTTCATGTCTAGCAGTTATAATAGTTTTGTGCAAGTTTTATCTAAATTAAAAATATATAGATTACAGAAAAAAAAAAAACCTAGATGCAAGATGAACATGAAAAAAGCAGGAACAAAGCAGAGAAAACTTTACAGTATATACAACTGTCAGACAATTCAACAGAACATTTCAAGTAGCATTACAAAAAGGGGCAAATATCCCAAAACTATATATAATGATAACATTCCAGGTTGCTGTCAACTTACTGTCATGATGGATATGTATATATAATTATTTAAGAAAGCTACAATAATTTCTGTAATAAAACATTATGCATACACACAGAGGAAAAGAGTACAATTTCTACCTTAAAGGGCTGTCAGCAGAATAAAATTATTAAAAACACTGAAATTTCATAATGTAGGTATTACATAAGCACAAGCATTTGTTTTTCAAGGCAATGTATCATCATTTTGTGGTGTTTTTGTACACAGTTTAACACAGAATATACATTCCCTAATATATATATAAATATATATGTATATATTGTACTGAAAATATTTAATCTAAAATATTAAGAAAAAATTGCAAAATATTTTAATATCATAATTTAAATATTTCCTATGTCAAACCATTATCTCCTTGTAAAGCTGTTAGGAAATTAAGAGTATCGATAACTTACCTCTGTACGATCAAAGGCTGTTTCTTAGGGATCTGACTCCACTTTGAAACAACACTAATTCCTGTTCCACGAGCTGATGCTGGCTGTAGAAACAAGAAAAACATTTTGAACAAAACATGCATCTAATATAATCAATAACATCTAACCTTAAGGAGATTTTTGGTGCAAAAAATGATTAAACAGAAATTACAACTACAGTCAAAGTACAGTAATGACTTACTCACTCCATAGTTTCATTACATTACAGATCTAATCATTTACAAAGCAGTTGAACAAAAGCGTTTATTGAGTTTAGACCAAAGCTACCTGAGGGCTATATCTTCATTAGCCATCCCCAAATTTTAAAATAACAAATAAGACAGTTAGTCTAGACACTCATCAGCAGCTTGTGGGCCACTGAAATTGAATAAGTGACTTGACTGTCACTCTTATAATGGACTCACGACCCAAACACATAGAGTGCAATGATAACCACAAAGCTACATTCAACCTACTAAACTATTAGCATATGGAGAAAAATATAGAAATGACAAAGCCAACTGTGGTTGGGTTGTAATGTATTATGTTGCAACTCTTCATGTTGTTAGACTACACTCAAGTATCATAAACCTCTGGCATCAGCATCACTTTGTAACAAAGTTACTTTTTTTTTTATTTTCCCCAAGATTTACTAGTAGTGCTTGAAATATGTTATTTCTCAGACAAGTTTAAAACTGTGAACTAGCAGTTTATTTTCTGAATGTTTTAGAATTTCTAACTACAAAATACAAAAGTCAAACTATCAATATTTAAATTGACTTTTGCATTTCAAAAATATACTAGTTACAGAAAATCTAATAAATATAGCATAAATAATAAGATGTTTTACACATACCAATAGATCTGATCAAATATAATTAATAAAAATCAACAATTGAATTAAATTAGTTTGAAAGTATTTATAATAATATTTTTTTACAAGTATCCATAACATTTTAAATGCTTTCTTCTGATTGAAATAGAATAATAACCAGTTTTTAATATCTTACTGGCTTCAGTATCCAGCGTCTCTTGCCTTCTTGCTCCCAAATCTGGCGCAAGTTTCTCGAATCCAGAGGTAAAATAAAAGTTTCTGGAATAAAATTAAAAACACTTTCACCATGATGTGCTTGCATCCTTCTAAAGTTCTGCCACAGTCTGTCCTTCCGACCCAGCTGGAAACTACCAGGAAAGTGATTCACCTACCAGAACATAAAAAATTCCTTTTATGAAGTGTTTCTTCAATAGCAGTTCTAAGAATAAAACACTGTACTTAATATTTGAAGTATTCACCACAAGCTAAAGTATGATGAAAATTAACTACAAAAAACTAAGCTTTACCAGTTTCTTGAATGCAAAACACACACAACACAAAATAACAAATGAAGCTCTCTTAAATTTTACACAAGGATTCATTCTTTCAAGGACAACATATTTAAAAAGTTTTCTTTAATTGTAAAAGGTTCTCTTAACATGTTCTAAAATCACTATCAAATTCTGTGTTTTGTGGTTTCAACATAAAGTATTACAAAGGGGAATATTTTAATACTGAAATGGCCATCACCCAAGATTAACCCTATTGCTATTGATGAGCAGAATAATTTCTAGTGTTTTATTATAACTTGATAAAGATATATATATATAATTATATAAAAGTTATGCAGCAATGAGACTGAAAGTTCACATTTTGTTATCTCTATAAAAAATAAGTCAATCAATTTGAACAACTTCTGAAACTACATATAATGTAACTCTAAGTTTACTTATGCACATTTATAAAATTTGTCAAACTTTTAGCAAACATTACACAAACTTTTTTTTAAATAAATTATTTCTACTAAACAGTTGTCTGTAAATTTCTGAAGCTTTTAGTTAATCAGAGAGAAGAGAATTTCATGTTAGAAATAAAAATACTTATTTTCATCTTCATTTCATATTCATTTTCACAATCTTTAGAGCCTTCTACAATGAGTACTAAAAGTTTTCAGTAAAAATTTATATTTTCTATCTTATTTTCTCTACCCTAACCCTAAACTATGGAAAAATCATCAGTAGGCACCAAAATTGAAAGTTTAAAGAAAATTAATAAAAGCCTTTTTTTTCTCTACACTGACTGCATTTTTAAGTAGAGAATTCTAAAATTGCTTATTTTAACACTTTCAACTGTTAATTGTTTCCCCAATATTTGTAACTTTATGGTTTTATTACTACACTTTTTACCACTAGAATAGTAATCCTTGTTTAAAGAGTAATAAATTACAACAGGGGCCCATTAGCTGTTTCCCAGAGTTAATGATCTAGTGTCATAGTGTAGGATTACTGAAAACTTTACATTTTTGCTTTTTAGTTTGTTTTTAATTAGTTGGAAACTACTGCAGCTTAAGAAATCAGAAAATTCTGAAACTTGAGATTTTTAAAAATATTCCCTTTGAATTTAAGAACATTCCTAAAACTTAGATAACATAAATATTAAAATTATAAACTATGTTTTCATGCAAAGATTATTTAAGTACTGATAATAAAAGCTGCTTCATTAAATTTTGATTGTGACCCTGTAAAATATCGTGGCACATACACTTTGACCTTAATGTATGGAAAAGTCATTACATCAAAATTTACAAATATATTACAGATCTATTAACTACCTTTTGGAACTCTTTAATACTTTTGTAATGCACACACTTCATATGTTTTCCCCAAGTACCTGTCCATTCAGTACCTTCTGGAATGAAACAAAAGTTACCACAAAGATATACAAATATACTGATATATTAGTTATAAAACGAATACCACTATCCTTTGAAGTTTAAAGAATAATATTTTCTATTGCTACAGCTGCTTTATGAACATCAATAAATCCATTGTCCTATTCTATGTGCATGTGGGTGCCATTAGGCTGCTTTTCCTCCTTTCAAATAATGAGTTCTCATTCTCTTAAAACTTCATTGGTCTTTCTTAGATTACCATAGGTTTTTAAAAACCTTTCTTTACAAACATTTCTAGAATAATTCAATTATAACACAGACTTTACTCTCTGACAAAATTAATATGCTCAAAACATTGTAGAAAATAAACTTGAAAAGTTTCATCCAAACACCTCGATTTATTCTTTATCATCTTTTATTAAAATTTTATTCTCATTTCTTGTGGAACAACACTCAGTCAAGAATTTATGCCAGATTACAGTTCAAAATGACCTGTCTTTTAAATACAGAGTTATAGAGAGCAGAAAAAACAAACTCTCAGATGAAATTTACACCATGAATATTTTATTTTTTGAAATTTGTGCTTGACTAACATTAAACAGGTTCTTACATTTTTTTTAACACATTCATCCCACATTTGAACAAGTGTGCCAAAAAAAAAAGAAAAAAGTTGTAACAGACAAACAAAGCAATCATTTAAACATAACTACAAAAGCTGCCACAAAACTGAACACTTGCAAACTAATACTATTGCTTAACCTAGTTACTGGTATTTGGATGTATTGAAATATCAGATTAAAAATATACAGACAGCAGTACAACTAAACTTGTAAGTAGCTATATTACCATAAATTCAACCAGTCTGATAAGTCATCAGCAGCAAGCTTCAAACTGACAATAAAGCTACCCTTATTAACAAAACAATACACACGCCTCAAAAACAACATTGTCAAAAGTATACAACACAGTTTTAAACATACTTCCTCTCATTTTTTGTATAATATACATAATTATAAATCATCAACATAAAAAAACAAACTCAAACATACCATTACCTTTGTTTACCTCTGTCCATTTTATTACTATACTTGATTCTTGCTAAGTACATGCATTTTATAGCTTATGTGCTAAAGAATTTACCACCACCACCTTGACAGATTGATGGTTCCTTTATTTATACACCAAGTATCAGGATCCTGCAAGGTTATGTGACCTTGGTAAATAACTAGTTTATTCATTGTGAAGTCTTTACTAAATTTACTAAGATATAAATGTAAAACATCTGCTTTCATAACATACTTTTCCTGACCCTTCTGGGTATCTAAAATCCAACATAGCCAAATATCCACAAAGAAGTGAAACGAACATACTTTGCTATGATAAAGATGGTTCCATTACAAACATAAGATAACTACTATTGTTTGAAGACTATAACAAACAAATGTTTATTCACAAGAAGTGAAACTTGCAGGTATAATTACCATCAGAAGCAGTTGGATTTACCTTAATACAGTGCCATTGAAGAAAATGTTCTTTCTGATTATTTGATTTTTCAAATCAACATTCCCAAACAAAGTGGTGTGTGAAACAAAACAGGGGAATGAAACCACTTTTGCAGTGAGAGTTTAAGCACTGTGTATAAAAGTGGATAGAGGATTAAAAGATTGGTACTCTAATGTAAGTTAAAATTATAAAATTGAAAAGTTTATAGTTGGAAAATGTTCATATTCATTAAGTAGTGGATTTAAGAACTAGTGGACAAATGCCTGAATATGTAGCTTTACTGTATTTATTATAAAACAACAGTTATGAGTAAATGATGTTCATAACAGAAAATTATTTTTTTTATTACACCGCTACAGAAACATTATATTAATAGAAGCACATTACCTACGCCTGACCCTTTAATTTTCCTGGTTTGGCAAACAAATGTGTAATTATTAAGTTAACTACTAGTACTTTGCTTAAAAATGTTATTTCAGGCTATCCACACTGTTGTCAAATAACCATTTCTACTATCCATTTATAATTCCAAGCTATCATATGTTAATTAAATCAAAAACACATTATTTGCAAAATTAGCTCAACATGCATTTTATCCTTTCAATATAAATTTTCCACTGTTTAAGTTCATATCAAAATACAAAAAATGTACACATAAACACTTACTTTTGGTGAGTCTAAACCCTGAACGAACAACTGTTTGACGAATCAATACAGGTGTAATTGTACTTAGTTTCCATCTCAACAACCTTCTTATTTCAACAGGAAGCTGGGAAACTGTGCATACATCAAAACAGAAATTATTAGAAATTAAAGGTACTTTGGTCACAAACATATATTAATCAATGCATCATATGTAAATTTGACATTTTTGAACCACAATTTTATGATGCAAATCTCGCATTTTTAACACAGATTTTAATGCAATACAGTGAACCTTCTAATCAAATACCTTAAATTAAGTGTATAAAAATATCACAATCTTGAAATCAATAAATCTGGGATATAATGATAAATCAAAATCCATACAACTTTAACTTGATAACTAATTATCATTACTATTATGTAACTTTAGATCATGCTGCAGAGAATGAAAAAATATTTACAGAAGAGTTTGTGTTACCTTTAAATATTTTACAAAATCCACCTAACACTTTCAGGAATGTAAAAATCCATTTGCCTGATGCCCAGATTTCAGTTTGGGTTACTATGAAAATCATACATGCTGGCCTGAAGCTAGAATGGTTTTGCTTGTATGAAATGTGTAGTGTGAAACCCAATTATACATTTAATTATAAAAGTTTACAAAAATGCTACCATTGTTATTTTTTCTTTCAAGCCATTAAATATAATATAATAATGTTTTAAGAACAATAAGAGACCTATTAGTCCATCTCAGCTGTCCCATTCTCAAAACTTAATCTATTCAATGAATAAATTATAAACAAAAATCATAAAGTCACTCCTCATTATTCATAGTTATCAAGATTTCTCTTGAACTCTCTAAGTTTACTACTTCCATATGTGAAAGCAACCCACTCTAGAATCCAACCACCCTATTGAAAAAAAGACTATCTTAGCTAAACATAGCTCCTACCTTGCCAAAATTTGTGTCTCCTGGTCTAACAATTCTTGCTGTTAAGTATGAACAAATATAATATATTAAAACTATAAATTCCCTTTACAATCTTAAACACCTCAATTAGACCTCCTCTAACATCTTTTCTCAAGAGAAAACAATGCAAGAGATCTTTATCTCTCCTCATATGGCAATCCATCTATCACACACCATTTTAGCAACCCTCCTCTGAACCACTTCTGTCAATACAATTGAAATTCTTGTAAGATTGGTATCCTGTTTATCAATAGAAGACTAATCTATCAAAGCCTCATAAACAAAGCACCCATGTGCAGCTCAATTATCACTTTGTATTAATTGGGAAGAAAACAGTTGTTTTTTTTCAATAGAAAGTTCAATTTATACAAAACAACCACAACTGAAAATTATGATCCAGATCACCCTCTTGGAGCTCTATAGTATTTTTCCCTTGGTACAAAAAACGAGAGGAAAAAAAGTGAGATGTTCCAAATATTGGACTATTGTATTGATGATTCAATTTCAAAATATTTGTAGACTGGATAACCTGTCCAGAGGTTTTACATTTCTATTTATTCTGAATTAACTCATACTTTCAATATGTCAAACAAACCAGGCTATGATATATGTAAACTGGATAACCTGCTAGGAGATTTGATGTTTTTGTATATTTTTGTAAACTTGTATTACTTTCAATACAATTGGAATACCAGTATCATGTATTTCAACATTCAAACTGCCCATAGACTTTACTTCTGCATCACATAAGCTGTAGTAAACTTTATTATTCTTAGTTCTGTAATACTGTAGAAGTAATTGCAATGTGTATAGAGAAAATACTTGCAATGTGTAATAATTTATACATTTCAGTGAAAAAAAAATTGGGTTAGTACATTTTTTGTAATTACTAGACTGGGTTATTACACCAAAAATCGTTTTAACATTCCTGATTTAACATTTGCTTATTAGTATTGTACACACTAGTAAAAAAATCAGAAAACAAAAATACTTACTTATCTTTCAATAATTAGTTATACCTGTGTTTAAAGGTGGAAACTTTGAAGTAAATACTTTAGAAATACTCTTCTATTTATTTTTGCAAATATTGTGGCTTGATCATTTTTTATGAAAAATCAGTGTTTCTTCCTCAGATCAGCAAACACAGTAGACATTACATTAGGTTCTCACACAAACTGTTCATTAAAAACAATTAAGGCATTTTGTTGTTTTCAAGCTAAATACTCCAACTGGATTTAGCACATTATAGATAGAATTCCTTAGTGCTCATAAAGATGTTTGTCCATTTAAACTGACTGTGTCTAGAACTGATACATATAATCACCAGCTTGCCAATTTTCTTAGTAAAGTTCTTAGAATCATTAACTAGTAATGATAACATCACCAAAGGCTGTTTTGAAATTTCTCAAAAAACAAAACTTTGCTTTGAATATTGAAGTCCACCATGATTTAATTACCTGTTTAGTAATATTCTTTTACATGAAACTATAAATTTACACAGTGAATTTTAATATAAAAATTAAAATAATAAAATGAGTATTCCAAACACAGACTCGTGAGTTTTCTCACCAAAATATCATTTCAAACATGATAGTGATTTATATGACAAAGTACATGATATTGCCATGGGATCCAAAATAGCCTCATAACTTGCTAATATGTTCATGTGTGTGCAAGAAAAGTGTTAGCTTGACAAACGTCCTTCATTGCTTAACCAATATATTTGTCATTTACTTACTCTATAAATGCCGAAGATGAAGTCTTGTTTCAAATAACAGATGTTCTAATATTAAGTTTACAAATAAACATTAATAAACATTAATTTTTATAATAAAATAATTATAAAAAAATTAATAAATTTTTGACAAACATCTGTATTTATCCTAAATATAGGAAATGTGAAGTAGAACATTTCACATGGTCCATACTTTAACATTTGTTTTTTAATTGCATTATACCAGCTGTTTTTTCTAATGAAACATCTGGTTAAAATATTATTTCATTGAGCATATTAAGAACTAGAAAATATTGAAAATATCTTTCCAGTATACTTTATGATCATTTAAATACTAAAAGTACTATTACACAGTCAAACTGGAAATTGCTAAACAAAAAACTTTAGTGTTGCCAAATACTATTAAATAGACTATTTTAGTTACAAATAACATGCTTGGTATAATGATGGGCACTTGGATGATGTTTAAAGCAAGTAAGGTATTAAATACATTTCATAATTACGTATCTCAGGACGGCTGAGATATACTTTTACTTCTAGTGGGTTTCTCGTCATCACAAAATTCATAATTACACAAAAGATGTTTATTAAAGATATTGCCATCTTTCACCTGAAAAAGCTTAAGAAAATTTGAAATTCCCAAAAAGACAAGTAATGAACAATACCTGGGAATAAAGGAAAGCACTGATTGATTGAGTTCAACTGAAGGTAAGTGAACATAATAGTACATTTCATTTATTACAAACTGAGTGTTCCTTTTCAAGAAATTAATGTATCTATGTACCAAAAGAAACTACACTGCTCTATCAAGCACTTGCCTGTGACAAACATACAGGAAAAAATGAAATACAGATAACCAACTAAATAAATATTATACAAAAGATCATTCAAAAAACATTCATATATCTTAGAAAATGAGAAAAATCTATTACTATTTTAAGCCAGTAATTTTACCACTAGAGTCTAGTAATACATACATACACACACACACACACACTTTAGTGAAAATTACTTTTTAATGAAGTTAAATACTAAAACAAGTAAAATCATAAGGAAGGACTGCATTAAAAATAGCAAATACAAACCTCTAATTACATTAATTCAAAAACAAGCTGAAACAAAAACACTACATCAACTGAAAATATCCCTGGGTACAAGCTACAATGTAAGATTATAAACATCTTAATTTTATCATCAAAAGGATTTACTTCACCAAAGAAATAGGGGAAAAACAACCTACTAGGTTTTGACAAACTTAGCAGCAGACTAGAGAGAAAAATCACCATAATTTTATACAGAAAACCCACCCACACAAACATATACCTACACTCCCAGTTCTAACATCCATTTGCAATTAAACAGCATAATCCAATGTCTAAACAGAAGAAGAAAACATTTTGTCAGATATAAAAGACTATTTAGTGTAGGTAGTTTATTATTTTTGTATTTGTTATTCCTTGATGAGGCTATAGATTTCTAGAAGACCTAAGTGATGGACATACAAATTGCTACAAGCAGAAACAGAGTACAAGTAAAACCATGTGAGAGACAAGTTTAATCAGAGAAAAGATATAAAATGTGAAGTTAACCATTGTGGCAGTGAATGGCTTTACAGCTGTATGTTAAAGTGAGATTACAAGAATAATTTGTCTTGTCAAAGGGTGTTCTGAGTTAACTGAACCTGTCTGTATGGACTTTGACAAAAGACAGATAATTACTGAAATTCAGGACACAAATGCAGTAACTCATTCAACAGCATAAGTTAATTACACATGGATACTACAGCAATAAAAATCGAGAAAAATAGTTTGGTTTGTCAAATGAATTCCAAAACACCTGAACTAACCCCTATGTAAACTTTTGACAAGAATAAGAGAACTGTATAGTGTTTAAAATGCAACTGTGTTCTTCATAGTGTAAAGAATTTTTGTATACATGTTCAACTTGTTTTCAATATATATATATATATATATATATACACACACACACACACACACACACACTCATACATTATTTTAAAAACTAGTGAAGTGCATACTTTTCATTCACTGTCAAATTTATTGCCAACAAATCACAAACACCTACTGTAGAAGAATCCTTTGTCCAACACATTTATACATTTACATTAACCTACATACAAGAAAAAGCAGTTTCTGGCACACTTGTGATAAGACATCCATTGACACAGAATGCCAACAGATTGTAGAGTGCTTTAAACAGAAGAGTTATACCTCCTCCTCTATCTAAAACTCCCTGAAAAAGATCACAACAGAAAGAGAAAAAAAAATACTACCACTACTACTTTATCTGCATAATTTCAGTGAAAACCTCAAATGCATAACCAAGAAATTCAACATAGACACTGAATGGAAATCTTACAAAGCAAAGATCCATTCTGGAGACAAACAAACCTTTCAATGAGAAGCACAAAAACATCACTTATGAAATTCCACATTACTAAAATGAAACATACATTGTAGAAATAAGAAGACTCAGAACAACAATAAAAAAAAAAAAAAGGTACAAAACTCGTGAAATCACAAAATGCAGCCATTGCAGAACATGTCAAATGGACACAGACAAATTTTGGAAGACAAGAACAATTAAAGAATCATTTTATATTAACAAAATAAAACCTTCACTTAGCAGATTCCACATTAGGGGTAAGAAATCTATGGCTGTCAGAAACCAATCAGAAACAGATATAAACCAACCAGCCATAATATGCTCTGCACCATCCACCACAATACTATGAACACCACCACCACCACCACACACACACACTGAACTGAAGACAAAAGGTAGAAAATTTTCAAAATTTCATCCTTCACAGTCGTATTTCAACAGCACATAGTTGCTGTCCATTCAACTAAGTTTTATCATGAATATTCTGCCTAAACAACATAACAAAGAACAATAAGTTATTATGTACATATTAACACTAGGAAAGGGTGGGAAAGATAGAGTTCATAAAAATCAAAATCTGTCACAAGATTATCTGAATAACATTAGAAACAACATCACACTACCTTTATTTTGGCTTGTATAAAAGTTGATAGTAGGGGACACATTTGGAAAAAGGCTTGAGCGCAGGGGAGAGACCAAAGATAAGCTATCTTGTCCTTCTCTCATTTCCTGTAACTGGAGTGTAGAAAAAGAATCATTACAACATTCTTCCATTTCCTGAGGATGGTGATGACAATCAGCTTCAACAAGTTCTCCTGTCCCATTGTCCCTCAAATGGGAAAGATTTCCTCCTCCTTCACAGAGATGGAGGGAGTTAAGATCTTCCTGTATTGCTGTTGATGATATAGGCTGGACAGAGACTTCTGTAGCCAAAGCTGCTTGATCAATATAACACTGTGGTGGATTTTTCCCTGCAGTAATTTTAATTTCAAATTTTCTATGCAATTAAAAAATTCATAACATCTTGATACTTTGATTTTAAAATTTTGTAGCAAAGTCTTTTTTTGTTTAATCAAACAACACATATACACAAAAATTAACATGTATCTATAACAGTTACTCTCAGTAGGTCTTACCCCTAAATAAAATTGTTTTTGCATATTTTTCTCTTTATTTACACACACACAATTAAGAGACTGACATACACTTTCAAAATTTATACTATTATGAGAAGATATATATATATATATATATATATATAGTAGTGATATTCCAAGTCATGGTATACAGCTAAGAGCTATCAAATACAAATTGAAAAAGTAACTTATAGAATTTTCTTGTAAATATTTTCAATATCTGCATATTCACATACATTTTAACCAACTAAAGGACCCTACCCTAGGCAGATCTGACAATGAATAAAAACTGCCTTAGCTAAGTGCATTCCTGATGGACAGACATCCATTTTCCCAAATTATACTACTGTAATATTTTTTAACTTTTACTACAAATGATTTCGAGACAGTTTGTGTTAGGAAAAAGAGTATAGAGTTGTACCAAAACATAAAGTTATCCATTTAGACCTATTTATGAAATTATTAATTTAATCAGATCCACATTATAATTTAGATCATTACCCTTGAAGTAAAATCATAAATGTAAAAAAGGTACAAAATATGACTACTGATATAGTGGTGTTTTCCTTACAGCTCAAAAAGCAGTCAGCTACCAAAAACATGTAACATCATGATTGGTACACATAACCCAAGTCTGCTTTGAACTAGAAAATAATTATAAAAAGATCATTCTTAGCACCACCGTACTTTTAAGCTGATTTATTAAGGATCTCATGCCATTTAGGGCCTTTTTTTTAAATAATGCAACAAAGAACATAGAATAACAATATGCAAAAAGTATATAAGGTACCATAACTATCAATTTTTGTGGCATTCATAGCAATGCAACATGAACAATTAAAACATTGTCCATTTACACAATATTGTTCCTGTGGGGAAAAAAACATTTCCTTAGGAAGTAATCCACGAATTTCTGTACAGAAGATGTAACATAACAGGCCATTTGATAGATGAAAACCATGCCTACCTATTGGTTATAATTAATATAGTTATAAAAGTTTGAGAGAACCACAAGTATTGACAAATCCTGAAAAATAGGATGTGTCACACTGTTTTTTCATTGATGACAGTATTACCTAAACAAAGCAACTATATATCATTCAAAGGTAAGAAAATGCCTTGAGAAAATATGTAATGTTAAAGTGATCCTATGATTCATTTCAAGCTCTGTTTTCAGAAACCCTTCCTGAGCTCCAAACAGGCTATTACTGTGCTAGAAAATTCATAAGGATGTATATATGTGTATAAACACATACACATATATAATTGGGCAGTAACATTTAATGCTCAGTCTAGAAGTCAGGAAGAGTTTTTGTGGTTGGCTGCTTCCCAAACAAAACTGTCCAGTACTCTGTTTTTTTAAGATTGGAATACAGATTTGGATTCCTTATAATACTTGAAATCTGAATTGTCAACAGTATGAATGAATTCACATTATTTTCAGGACATGAAGGCGTAAAACTCATTCCACTCATCAAAAACATGGTTGTGTCTGTACATTTTCCACAATACAGTGTATGGTCCTTAAGCTAAAAAAAAGCCATTTTTTTTCACAATTCTGTAGTTATGTTGATAGGTATGACCAAGGGATGCATATACAGTCATCAATATCTGTTATGATGGTTTCTTCTTGGAATGACTCACAAAGTCAGTTGCACTAGTATTAGTAGTAGCAGCATCATGGGCACAGCATACAAGGAAATATAGACTGTTCAATGGTTTTATCACTGTTTTAGACCAATCATGATCTAATACTTAAGAGCACTTTTTATTTGAACAATCATGGAACTTCAACATGAGCACTTCTATCCTGTGCAAGAGGAACACGGTCCAAAAAACCCTAAACTCAGCACATCTGTGGTTGAACACCAGCAATAGGTTAGTCCTTCTAGCAGTGAAGTGTGGTTTTACAAGGTTAAGAAACTGAGCTCTTTATTGGATTACACTTCTTTGTTGGTTCTAATTTGAATACTAGAAACCATAATACTCTTCTGTGACTCACCCAGTTCTCTGAATTTGGTCTTATCAAATCATACATTATTTTCTACCTCAGATAGAGAGATCAAAGACTATGCATAAATGTTCTGAGATTTTGAAAGTTGCAAAAGTTTTGAGTAGTAATATTAAATGGAAAAAATACCATAACCTAGAAATACACACCTTATGAGCTTCAAGTTTTTTGTTGGAAATAATATCAAAATGTAATTTATTGTCAAGCTTCAAACTACAAATGTTTTTGAAATTGTTTATGTAATTTTCATGAATGTACCCAGAACTTTAACCTGGTATATATTTTATACTTTCAATGTCAAATGGTACATTTTTCAAAAAACTGTTCATGAAGTATTATTCTGTAGACCATTTCTTATATAAAAAGGTATTTCATTTAATTGCTCATCCACAGCACAAAAGTAAAATAAACACAAATGTTTGACTTTCTGTAATGATGAAATGATAAAAATATTATCTCCACTTTGAATTAAACACACCTGACAATGATGCCAAAGCTAAAAGCTGAAACAAGGAAAAGTTTTTTTTTTCCAAAAATGGTCACCAAATGTGGATTTTTTCCTCATTCTAACAAGAAAATCCTTTTAAAAGACAAAGCACCTTCACCTCCCCTTACAACTAGAATGTGCAAATTCATTTATATATATATATATATATATATCCTTACAGAATTACATAATTATTTGTTTAAATTTCAGGAAAATTTCTTCGAAGCAAATTTTATAAGAAAAAAGTAAATGTTTCCAATTTAAATCTCAATCTTCCAATATAAAGTAGTATAAAAACCATATTACTTTGGTAGTTCATACACAACTGCTAATTTCAGTACTTTAGTATTAATATTTACATTTGTAAGCTTTTAACTTTAGGAATTTTATAACCCACCTTGTGCCAAATCCAAATCCATACCATCATCACAATTTGCATTCACAAGTAATGACAAACTGCAAAAAGTAAACAGAATCATAAATTAAGTGTTTTCTTCATGAAAAAAGAACATTATAACCACAACTCATTCCCTTCACTAGCAAATGCCACTTATGTTACTCAATATGATACTACAACAGCTACAATATTACAGCAGTTACAACATTCTTATAAATATTAATGGGCAAACAGTTCAAGAGAAATGATACATATTTAAAAAGATTAGATTTTTAACAAGAAAAAAAGCATGCAATAACGCACGTATGTCGACTAGAACTAGTGATAACATTTTATATGTACTACATGAAAGCGTAATGAGTCACAAATACTAACCTGTTTGGTCCAGCTGATAAAGTATTCTCCAGCAATTCAGCACCATCATCACACGATTCTGGACTTGATATAGCTGACGTGGTTTTGGCTTTACTAAGATCTATGCTTGTAACTCCCATTGAAGAACAAGAACAAACAAATGCAAAAGGTTCATCTTCAATCAGATGAGGACTGCAATTCTTACAGTAATGTTTCTGGGCTTGGACAGCATGCAAGCTTGTAAGCTGATTAGATTTTGCTATCAAAGTATTTGAACTACGTTCACTAACGTCTTGTTGAGTATAACAGTAAGAAAGGCAAAACATATTTTTGTTGTCGGAACAGCAGTTATACTCTCCAGTACAGATATGCGTATATACAGGTGATTCTGAAGTTCCAGTTTCTTTACTAACTTGTTTCATTATCACTATGTATTTGGCATAGTCTCAATTTTCTTAGTTAGTCTTAAAGCTGAATGAATTATACAGACAAGTGTGATGTATCTCAGCTTATTCACATGAATTTTTAATAATAATATTTAATCCATATGCGTTGTATTCCAAAGCAACAGAGTACAGGCACATAAGTGGTGTTATATTTCATCAGAAGCTAAAAGTTTTCCAAGAAAGATGCAGAAATTTTGAAAATCTGTTTAACCTAAAAACTTCACTATCATGACTTCTGTCCATCAAAGCAAATTAAAATCTTGTGCAATCTGGCATAACATTTCCAAGAAAATGAAATCATTATATCCTTTTAAAATCAACTACTATAATAACACTTCTCGCTGTTCAGTTATGCAAGTTTCTGTATCAACAGCATTCATTCACTGTCATTAATTTTGACAGTGAAAATTTTAATCCAAATTTCTGAAAAAAAATAAAATTTTTAAAATGTAAACCTAATAAACATATTTCCTTTATATGATTCATTAAATTTAGCTAAAATATTTAAACAATTTAATCATATTAATTATTTAACATGTATTGCTTTGCTATAAAACACTCATTAGAACAAATATTTCAAAATAAGAAAATACAAGTATCATAATACTATCTATAGAACTTAGAAAATACATTCCTATCTGTATTATTTTGATAGCTGTACTTATTGACCTACACATCTTAGGCTTCATTACAAATTGAAATTTTAATGTATACTTACACTGAACATTTGTTCAAAAGTTAGTTATACAATGAATTAACTCAGAAAGTAATATATAGAAACAGTTAGATCAAACACAAAAAGGTGTAAAGAACTTGCACACATCAAATGGAAAACATTTCCCACATGTTACCCAATAAATTATTAGCAAATGTTCTCACTCAATGACTAATTCATTTTATATATGGCTAATTTTGTTTCCTAAACTATGAAGAAAATTCCAGATATTAATCCTACAACCAGTTAACATTAACATATAAATATGTATGTGTGGGTGATGAAAATGTCTGGAAATTCTGAGGGAACAAAACCAAACCTAAAACTAAACTTGAAGTACAGACACAATATCTGATATAGAAGACCAAACAGACTTCAATCCAAAATCAAGATCAGTAGGTCTTAATTCAACTATCTCCAACAGTTCCTTTAATACACATCCAGCATTTGCCACACTAACTTTGTTAAAATATGGAATGAAATTTAATAATATTAAAAGACAAAAAGGAACCTACCTATTCTGTAACCTAAACTAAAATTGAGCAAGTAAATAAAAATATTAAAGCCAGCCTTTATCATTTATATAGTTACAATGTAAAATTTCACTTAAACTCACAGTTACTGCCTTCACATGTGAAGGCAACCTATTTGAAGAGGCCAACTGCCCTGTTAGAAGAATAACAGTCTTTGATAAAGGTGACTCCTACCTTGTTAAAATTTACATCTGTGTTCTCTAGTCTTACTATTCACACTGTTAAGCATGAAAAATGATGATGTATCAACAGTATCAATTTCCTTTACAGTCTTAAATACCTCAATCAGATCCTGTGTAACCCTTATTCTTCTAAAGGAAAACAATTTCAGAGATTCTAATCTCTCCTCATAGGACAACTCGTACATCCCAGGTACCACTCTAATAACCCTCTTCTTCCCAACAATTAAATGTCTTTCTGTAGATACAACCTAAAATCCTATTTGCCTTACCGCTAACAACAGCACACTTCTTAGATAGCTTTAGAGACTGAACAAATTTATGCCAAGATCCCTTTTTCGAATGGCATTGTTAAAAAGATTCTCATCCAAATTATACTTTATAATTTAAATTACAATAAATCACATTCATTAGTTTGAATTTATTGTAATTAAAACCTATCTGCCATTTATTTACTCAACTCACCAAATGATCTAAATCCTTTTGTAAATCAGCAGCAGCATCTTCACAAAGAACATCTAAAACTAACTCTCTGTATATAAATAGCTAATATATCACTGCTTTTTCATCCTACATGGACAAGCTATCAATACACAAGCCCATAGGTCCTGTTTCATTTCATGATAAATGTCACTTTTTGAATGCCTTGTATATTCATTATAAAACTAGAATTATTTCCATTAATGAAATACCTTTAATCTGATTGTCAATTTGACAGAAAACTATGGTTTCAGAGATTTGTGCAAATGTTTTGAAACCCTATTTAAAACCAAAGAAAATGACCATACCCACTGGTAGGTCTTGTTGCTTTACTTTTGAGCAAGACAGGAACTTATCTGAGGAACTTCTGAACCAGGAAAATGACTTTATTCCTTATGAGGTTGATGATAATGAATCTGAAAATGAGAAATCTGATTTGAATAAATCTGGTGAAAGTGAGAAAGAGTTCTGTGGCAGGCCCTTTATGTGTGAATACAGGTAAAGGCAAGAAAAAAACCAGTGGTGCTACTTTAAGGAAAAGAAAAGGAGGGTCTGGATTTAAGGACCAAATACGATGAAGGGAACAGAAGATTATTGTTTGTTTGTTTTGGAATTTTGCACAAAGCTACTCAAGGACTATCTGTGCTAGCCTTCCCTAATTTAGCAGTGCAAGACTAGAGGGAAGGTAACTAGTCATCACCAACCACCGCTAACTCTTGGGCTACTCTTTTACCAACGAATAGTGGGATTGACCGTCACATTATAATGCCCCCACGGCTGAAAGGGCGAGCATGTTTAGCACGACAGGGATGCGAACCCGCGACCCTCAGAGTACGAGTCGCACGCCTTAACTTGCTTGGCCATGCCGGGCCCAGAAGATTATAAAAATGAAGTAGCATAGAGAGTAGTTGTAGGAGAGACTGACATGAACTTTTCATTTCATGAGCCAAAATAAAAGCTGGAAGTAAATGAAAGCCACTCACCACTAGATTTCCTCAAAGCTTTTACAGAAGAAGAAATTGTGGCTACTTTTTCGTGGACATTTCTGCTCTGGGAAAAGCCTGTATTTGCTCTGGAGATAAAGAATATCAACAAACTGTAAATAATTTATTAACCATTCCTTAATCTATGTGACTTATATAAATAAAAAAAAGAGTGGTCCCTGAGGTACCCAGCTTGTGACACTAATTCAGTTGGACCGAATTCCATTTATAACAATTCTCTGCTTTCTTGCATCCAACTACTCTTCTAACCAATTGACTAACTTATCTCCTATAACCACAGGTATTTTTTATAAGCCTTATATGACACCTTATCAAAATCTTTCTAAAAATGAAGCTGCACAAAATCTACATCTTTACTTTCATCTACTTAAGCAGTATCCTTTTCAGATAATGTCAAAAAATTTGTAAAGCAAGTTTTCCTTTAATAAAACTGTGTTGATTATTCAATTTCTAAACTTTGTTAAATGACTTTGCAAAACTTTCCCTACAACTCATATAAAACTAATAGGCCTATAATTACTGAAGCAATTTCTATTATCTCCCTTGAAAAGAGGAGTGCTGGCACTTACAAACTTTTCAAAGGAAAATTATATATGTAAAATGGCTGGTATGTGTAGAGAAAGCACTATGTGGAGGAGCAAAGAATGTTTCAACCTTCTTTGGTCATCATCAGGTTCACAAAGAAAGAAAGAAGTAACTGACTGATAGCTGACCACATTTTTGAAGGAGGTTATGAAATAGAGTGTAGGAATGTAGGGGGTGTGCTTATATGTTGGATATATTTATTAATATTGGTATAAAGGTGTTCCTTTGTACTGGTTTATTTTGAGATTGATTTGTTGTATAAGTAAGGATTCTTTATTTTTGCATTTGTTTATGATTGTTTGTTTATTTATTATTTGGGTGTTTCTTATAGCTATGTTGTGTTTATTTGATTTGAGGTGTTCAAAAACATGTGAAGGTGACTTTTTGTGTTCTTTGAATCTGATTTCCACTTTTCTACTTTGAAATGTGAAATATACCTCATGGATTTTAACAATTTCTATGATTTAAGTATTTGAATGTATTCTGAAGAATATAAAAATATTTCTATTCAGTAAAGTTTCCTTTGTAAGAAAGTATTTTGAAAGATTTGAATTGATAAGTCTTCCACGATGACTTAACACTTAACCTAAAAGTTATACACCTGTTAAAACAGTCAGAAATTTAATATGATAATTCAATACTTTAAACTTTTCCATCAAATACTTAAGTTTTAAAATGAGTTAAGTTTGAAATGTAGATTATCAAGTTTATAAAAATTAAACTTTAAGTAAAAAAAACTTTATACTCTCAATTTTCCACCAGTAAAACCCATTAAACTTTTCAGAGGAGATTAAATTTCATGGAGATATAGAATAATGTGCCTAGCTTAAACTGCTAAAGAAGCAAAAATTAATTTTATTTTACACATATATTAAATATTGGATTAATTATGGTAATAGAATTAAATGATAACTAATACTTTTAAACATTAAGCTTTAATTTTAATTTAAATAAAACTCATTTGAACTTAAACCACGTCCAATAAACAAGTGAAAAGTAACAAAAAATATTCAATTTCTGTGACATCACACGTAGAAAAGTAATTTATTATTGCCATTAATTTCAAATCAGTGTAACTCACTTAGAAAGATTCATTGACAAAGATGGTAAACTACAACTGACAAACAGTAACGTAGTTAACCCAATTACACTTGAAGAGTATGAAAAATGGGTGCAAGTTTGCCACTACAGAAACTGCATGATCTAATCGATGCATTGTGTTGGCATCAAATACAAAGACGTTTCAGCCGTTGCATTTAAATTATTGCACAACAAACATTACACTTGATATATAACTCAAATAACGATGAATATCTTACATTTTAAATTACAGATTCAAATAAACGAATATTACAATTCCTCTTACCGCCTGCCTTCACGTCCTCATTTCTCTCACGCGGTGTCACCATCAAACAAACTCTTTCCGCCACCTGTCCATCTTGTTCAATTTGTATGAAAAATGTAGTAAATTAATTTAAAATAATTGTTTATGACAAATATTATTGTTCTTAATTAGAAAAAAAAGTTTATTATGCACAAACTTTGAAGATACTTTAGATGATTTATCGTAACTCAAAAAGTTTTATTTATTGTACACGCGTATAGCTTAGTAAAAAATAATTAGTTTGTGAAACAAATACCGTATTAAGTCAAAAACAGCAATTAAAATAAACCTAGCAGGATTAGTGAAAAATTAAAACTTTATATATTTTTGAAAGTGGATGTGATTTAGATTATTTAGTGCTATTTTTGGAAATAAACAGAGAATAAAATTAACAAAAAATGCAAAATCAGCAAACTCAAATTAAAGAATAAAACAAAAAATTGTTGTTAACAAAATTCTGTTTGTTTGGGAATTTCGCACAAAGCTACTCGAGGGCTATCTGTGCTAGCCGTCCCTAATTTAGCAGTGTAAGACTAGAGGGGAGGCAGCTAGTCATCACCACCCACTGCCAACTCTTGGGCTACTCTTTACCAACGTCACATTATACACCCCCACGGCTGGGAGGGCGAGCATGTTTAGCGCGACGCGGGCGCGAACCCGCAACCCTCGGATTACGAGTCGCACGCCTTACGCGCTAGGCCATGCCGGGCCAACAAAATTCACACTATAGTTTACTGTAGTCTTTTATGGTATGTGAATATACCATACATTTCTATATTATTGCAACATTATACTATTTATTCTAAATTTATTAATTTTTACCTTATTTACTCACATTCCACATAACTCGTAGTCAGAAAAATTGTAAATGTGATTTCATTCTAGCTGACTTTGTTATCCTCGCATGAATAATACTTGTTTACCATGGAAGATGCTGCTGCATAAGGTGCAAGGATGTCCTTTCGTGGTAGTTCAGGTGGTTCCACGAAGTTAATAATTATGGCTTCACTTATGTAGAAATGAGAATAACCAATAACGTTAGAAGCACTGGCCATACTGGCTGAATACAACATTTTTTGCAAACTAACGAATATTTGATTTACTCAATCCAGAACAGGATCTTTTAGAGTAAGCAGTTTGAAAAACTTCTGCACAAATATCAGTATGTCATACCATAAAGCAAGCGTCCAGATTATGTTTGTGTTAACTGTTTTAATAAAGATTGCACATTTTATATTTCAATTTGTGCCCAGTTTTTCAAAGATTTTGTGTTATATTGCATAATTGACCAAATCTCCTGTTATTAAGTGGCCATATCCTATTGTTTGAGGATTAATCGAGGTTTGCCTCACTATACCACAGAGTAGATAATAAGGAAGTAAGTTTGATACTGTAACCACAGGATATCATTTTATTGAGTTTGCTATATCTATTGAAACATTTACTGCCCTTTGCTTCTACTCTTGCATGATATAAGTTTTAAAAGGCTTCATTGTTAGAAAAACTGGCATTTTCCACAACTAAAAGGATTTCCAACCTAAAAAAAGAGTTAGACATTGAGGGAAAATGCTGTCTGCAACAGTTTGTCAGGTGTAATGTCCTTTCCTATATGTAAAGCTTATGAAATGTTGCAAAAATTCATGATGTCTTTCTTCCTAAAACTGGTGATGCAGGAAGCCACAAATATCTAGTGTACTCGGCAGAGCTATCCATACTTCTCCTGAAGATCAATCTCAATGTAAGAGAAACTCGAATGAATGAGGATCATTGTCATCGTAAGTCTAACATAAGGTAGAGCAGACTGTATAAAACCCCCAGAATTATGAAAACCAGAGTAATCAAACTGAAACTATGATCAAAGATGCCAGAGAACATTGAAAAGAGATTGAGGTGCTGTTGGTGAATGATGTCTGTCAACTACCATTATTCAACTACCAGGTGAAATGGCAAGCCTCTGAGCTTGTCACAACAGAGGAAGAAGCCTGTAGCTGTAGCCTCCTACTTCCTACCCTTTCATTCGTATCATTCCAGGTTCGAATCCAGCTGAGTATCAACCAACCATCAAAATGCCCTAACAATGAGACACAACCACACTTTCATCTACTGAATAGGCACAATTATCTAAGTACTCCCATGATTTATATACTACAATCTATGTCACTTATAATTCCACTAGGGCATTAACTCGGAAAGGAGAAACAAAGTGTTTGCTTTGCATGAGAAATGTTAAATCATCTTTGAGTGAAATACTCAAACATTGCCGAATAGAAAGGTAGATTAAACTATTAATTTCGATTGACAGTACAACATATACAATAAATCTAACAGCAGGTAGTGAATAGTGTTGCTATGACACCAAAGGTGTTTAGATGTTATATGAATGGACTTTGTCATACCATATGGCTGTTTAAGATACAATTGTAACTTCTCAGGGTTTGATAAATGAATGTGTCCTTCATTATAAATGAGTTGGATTTTCTATTGGGACATTGCCAAGTCAACTCAGATTATTGGATCAAAGCTAAGATTTCTGTCAACACAAAGGATGGCTTGTGTGAGTTTCGAATGGAGCAATTTTACTTGTACAACCTACACACCATTTTTGAGAGGCTAATGGAGTACACACTAGAGAAACTATAGTGAGTGAAGTGTCTGATCTACGTCGATGACGTTATGGTGTTTAATCGTACATTGAGTTTATGGCAGAGGGCTTGAAAAGAGTATTCAGATGGATAAAAAGGCAGGTTTGAGGTTGAGACCAGAAAGATGTGCACAGAATTGTAATATCTTAGTCACACTGTCACCATGAAAGAAATCGTTGGTCTCAACCAGTGACCAGATCAGAAGTCTTAAATTTCCTTGGCTATTAATCGTATTATCGGTGGGTTGTCGTTAATATTTCCATGATTACCATTCATTCTCGCATCTTACTAAGATGAAAACACTTTTCAAACGGAGTGAGGAATGCAAGCAAAGATATCAGTCCCTTAATTTTGTAGTAAAGTTCTTGAACTGGCATATCCAATAAATTATCGTGAATTTCTGCTTGACATCAACACCAATGGCAGAAGAATTTGACCGATGTTATTGCAGTTGTAGGATATAATTGAACAAGTAACAGCATGCACTTGTTATATTTTTATAGCTCCTAACTCAGATATTGCACCATGAAACAAGAACTGTTTGTAGTTGTGGTGATTGTAAGATACCTTCAGTACTACTTGTAGGTTATAATGCTAATTGTTTGAGTAGAATATTCATTGCTGAAGTGGTTGATGAACTTTAAAAATCACAAAGGGATGATAACAAAATGAATAACTTGAACCACTTTTGAATTAGTCTCCCATACATTCTCATACATTTCGCTTTAAATAATAAAAATGACTATTTATCAAATGGCCAAGTATAAAGTTACACAGGGTATAATATATGAATATGCCAAACATTTCTGTCTTTTTGTAATATTATGGCCCAGCATGGCCATGCGTATTAAGGCGTGCGACTCGTAATCTAAGGGTCGCGGGGTTGCATCCCCGTCGTGCCAAACATGCTCGCCCTTTCAGACGTGGGAGCGTTATAATGTGACGGTCAATCCCACTATTCGTTCGTAAAAGAGTAGCCCAAGAGTTGGCGGTGGGTGGTGATGACTAGTTGCCTTCCCTCTACTCTTACACTGCTAAATTAGGGACGGCTGGCACAGATAGTACTCGAGTAGCTTTGTGCGAAATTCAAAAACAAGTAAACAAACCTTTGTATTATTATAGTATTTATTCGGAATTTATTATTTGTTTTGTATACCTGCAGGTTTCAAGTAAAATGTGATCAAGAAATGTATCATGTTGATTTTATTCTAGTTGCTCTAATTCCTTTGATATTCTTACCTTCATAATAATTGTTCTGCCTATGGCATTTATTTCTGTAATATTGCATGCTATACAAAGATGTCAAAAGCAGTGTTCTTCATGGTAGTGCAAGTGATATCTAGAAGTCATAGATTCACTTATGTTAGAATGAGAATGGGTAGCATTAGCCACGCTGATTAAACACAACATTTCTTGTAATTTACGAAATGTTTGATTTAAACAATATGGAATAAAACCTTTAATGACAAGCAGTTTGAGAAGATTTAGTAAAACAGACAGAATCAAGATACGTAAAAGAAGCACACAGACTATGTTTGCGTTTTAATAAGAAAATTGAACATTTCACACTTCACTTTGTGTCCAGTTTCATTATTTCATTTAACATCACTAAGAAATTTTACATTACTTTATAATTAATGTTCTGACTAAATTTCTTATCATTATGAGGGATCATCAAATTTCATAAAGTTTATCTCAATTTTACCTGAATATACGATACTTTTACTAATACTGAACAACTTCAGTATTCTTTGTTATGATTTTTGTGACTGTTGAAGCAGGTCAAAAAAATGCCTGTAGAAAATGAAGACAGATCAAGAATTCTAATAAAATTGAAAATTGTAAAAGATTAAGACATTAATTTGTACAATTACACAACGATATCGTTCATTAAAATTATTCAATCAAAACAGGGGCGTATCCAGAAATGACCATTGGGGAGGGGTAGTTTGAGTGCTTGATGCAAGCGCCGCAGGTGCGAAGCCATGCTAAGGGGGTCCGGGGGCATGCCCCCCGGGACATTTTTTAATAAAAAACATAAAAGAAAAGCTTGAATTATGCATTCTGAGACCACCTTTTTGGCAAATTTCAGAATGGCACACTGAGGTGTTTCTCTTATTTTTTAATCATAAATAAATATATAGGCCTACATATATAATATATAACTTTCAAAGTTATCAGGCCCAGCAAAGTAGGCCTACAGTCCTATCATCAACATATAAAATATAGAGTCACTCAGGAGAGTGCAAAATATATGTATAGTGTCTATAATCTGTACTCAAATATCATGAACAGTGTATGTTCAGATTCCCTGAATTTCAAGAATTAGCTTCCCAAATAAACAGTGGGTGGCACCGTGGCAGGCTGGCAGCACCATAGCACTAACCTAGTACCATTGACAAACAGAAGTTGCGATAAACAATCATTCACTATGTCAAGCCTGAAAAAGTAAAAGACACTGCATGGGTTCTTTAAACCCGTTCATGAGGCTGAACCTGATCAATCTGCTGCAGCCAACCAGGTTGAATCAGAATTGTCAACTGAATTGTCGGAATCATCACCGTGGCCTTCTACCAGTGCTGCCACTACCACCTCAGGTCCAATCTGGGACATTGGAAATTACATTTCTGATGATGTCAGCATTGGTAAACAGGTAAGTCGACTACTCATAAAATTAATTTTGTATTAAAAATCATGCAAACACTCTGATGAGTTTTAGACTGAATATTAATTGCTGCTAGTGATTGTAGGCCTACAGCCATAGGATGTTAGGCCTGCTCTTCGAGGTTATTGCACTCTCATAACAAACTTTCATATGTGCAAAATAACTGTCTCTTTTAGGTAAACGCTGAAACCAAAAAAATGCCTTCTTGAGAATGCCTGGGAGCCAGGGAGTGATTATGTTTTCCCCAATGTAGTCCAAGAAAGCTGCGTTTTTAGCATCGTTGGCTTTCACAGTGGAGATGGCTACTCAACAGTCAACATGCAAAGGGTGCTTTCTGCAAGTACTGCTGTCTTTTTTCTCCTGATGGTGCTGGTGTTGGAAGCCAGAAATTAGGACAACTAGTGAAATTTCAATGCACAAACTGGAAGAAAGCTGTTGAAGACTTCAAGGCACATGAATTGAAACAGTACCACCACGACAGCAAAAAAAAAGCTAACAATTTTCTACAGGTGGTAAACACAAGTTCATCTGTGCACTTACAACTTGATGCAACTTACAAGCAAGAAATTGAACAGAACCGGCAATATTTAATGCTTATTATTGATACTGTATTGCTGTGTGGGAGACAGGGTTTAGCTTTGAGGGGAAGATATGATTCTGGTCCAATGTTTGTTGGTAAAACTGATGAGGAGCCCATCAATAATGATGGGAATTTTTGGACAATTTTGCGCTACAGGGCAAAGGGTGATGTCAAGCTTTCAGCAAGCCTTAAGAGTACAAAGAGGAATGCTACGTATCTGAGTCCTCATATTCAAAATGAAATCAACAATGCCTGTAATATTCATGTTCTTGATGCTTTGGTCAACAGGGTTAATGCTGCAAAGTGTTTCTCAATATTAGCTGATGAAACAGCAGATATTTCAGGCATTGAACAGTTTTCGGTGTGTGTTAGATATTTGCATGCCAATGACAACTCTGTTGCAATGAGAGAAGATGTTTTGCAATTTATACCTGTTTATGATGTGACAGGCAGAAACTTGGCTGATGTTATCATAACCTATCTGACAAAATATGGTATTCACATGGCTTACCTGCGAGAACAAGGGTACGACGGTGGTGCCTCGATGAATGGGAAATTCAATGGTGTCCAGAGACACATAACTGATAAATTCCCACTTGCACCCAATGTACACTTGGCAATTTCTGATGCTTGTAAAGAAGTTCCTGTGCGAAATTGCATGGGAGTAATTTCTAGCATTGAAAACATTCTCAATACACCCAAACGAAAGCACGTTTTGGCTCTTTCGGTGGAGAATAAAGCACCTGAATCGAAAAAAAAGAGTTTGAAAGGTCTCTGCCATACCAAGTCGGTTGAGAGGCATGACTCAGTCATTGTCTTTGTAGAATTAATCCATGCAGTTGCAGATGCCCTTGAGACCATATCAGGTTGGCAAAACAGAGATTCTGCCACGCAAGCCAATCAGTTGTTGTGTTCTATAACACAGCCAGAATTCATCATCACTCTACTTACCATTGCTAAATTGTTTTCCTTTAGTTTACCTCTGTGCAACTTACTGCAGCAACAGAACATTGATTTAGGTGCTGCGATGCATCACGCAGAAATAGTGGAAGATTTAATCCGTTCACCCAGAAATAATACTGTGAATGAATTTGACAACATTTTCTGTGAGGTTCAAACTCTGTGTAGTGAGCTTCAAATTGACATCATAATGCCAAGGCAGGCTAAATGACAGACGTACTGTGCTAACCCACAATCACTAGCCCTGAGGAGTACTTTCGTATTGTTGTATTTGTACCATTTGTTGATCACTTTCTTTCACAAATATGTGACCGTATGTCTAGTCACAAAACTCTCCTTACAAACTTCATGTATCTACTATCATCAGGATCTACCACAGAACGGTCAGAACCTACAGCACAACAATGTGACCAAATTAAAGAGTTGGTCAATATATACAAGGCTGACATTGACAGCATTTCACTAGCTGCAATAGGTGAACTTAGGGTTTGGTACAAATCACTTGCGAACAACAGACCAAAAAATGTCATAGATGCATATGCAATGTGCAATGCAGAAATGTTCCCAGTCATTTCTAGACTGTTGAAAGTATTTGCCATGCTGCCTGTGTCAACGAGCTTAGTTGAGCGTTCGTTTCCAATTCTCAGTAGACTCAAAACGTATTTGAGAAATACCACCATTGAAGATCGATTGAATGGCTTGGCCTCATTATACATTCACCGTAATGTTAAAGTCGAACCAAACTGTGTTGTAGATGTCTTGGCAAGAGCAAACAGGCGTTTGAGCCTTTCATAGATCTTCGATTGTATTTCTCTAGTTCTGACAAAACTTGCTGTATTAAAAGAGTGTTCAATCAGAAATTTGCATTTGACCATTTGTTTTGTGTGAAATTATCTGCCATGCAATCACGGATCTTTATGAAACTTCACAGGTGGCAACTGAACTTGTCTAAAAAGTTTGGGTCCATGATGGGGGGTTAAACCCGAAACCCCCCACCCTTGGCTACGCCCCTGAATCAAAATCCAAGTGTGGTGTTTCGCAGTCTTAGATTAATTTAATCAGTGATCATTCGAATTATATATACTCAAAGGCAATAATTCGCAACTCATAGTTAGTTCTGCATATTTCTGTGATACTATTTGATTGTTTTGTTTGTTTGTTTGTTTGTTTGTCTTGAATTTCGCACAAAGCTACTCGAGAGCTATCTGTGCTAGCCGTCCCTAATTTAGTAGTGTAAGACTATAGGGAAGGCAGCTGGTCATCACCACCCACCGCCAACTCTTGGGCTACTCTTTTACCAACGAATAGTGGGATTGACCGTCACATTATAACACCGTCACGGCTGAAAGGGCGAGCATGTTTGGTGCGACGGGGATGCGAACCCGCGACCCTCAGATTACGAGTCGCACGCCTTAACACGCTTGGCCATGCTGGGCCCGATACCCTTTGAAATGAGTATTATTTCACTCCAGAAGGGCATAGCACAAAAACAGGGTAAAACAAAGATAAGTCTTAGATAATAATTAAGTGTAACTTTTGTCTGAACACAGTAATCAACACAGTTGTTTGACAAATACATTGGGGTGATTTAAAATTACGAGTAACCTTTATCTGAACCCAATAATCAACACAATTTTATGACCAGTACATATCCTGTTCATAATATTTACATAAAAATTTAAAAATGCTTATCTGAAACTGTATATTTATTGGACTTGTATATCTGTTAAATTAGATTAAAATCCTATTGTGCTATCCTATATTCTTAGATTATCTACTTTAACAATAAATATCATTATCTATGTTCAAGGAAAGTAAACTTCACATTCATATTAACTTGTAAAAGGCTTAGTATTACTTTCTAACATAAATAAACCCTGTGTGTGTTTTCTTATGGTAAAGCCACATCTGGCTACCTGCTGAGTCCACCGAGGGAAATCGAACCCCTGATTTTAGCGTTGTAAATCCGAAGACTTACTGCTGTATTAGCAAGGGACCAGGATACCGTGGGAGTGTTATATGGCATGTTATGAAATTAGGATGGCGTATGCTACCATGCTCCAAGTCATCCGACTTTGGACTTAGTCCGAGAATATTGCATTTCAGGAGAAACACATCTCAGGGTTTGTCGGAAAATATGAGAGTCACTTTTAAATGCACACAAATTCTTAGACCTATGGTGAAAAAAGAAGTTGGTAGCAGGTTACTATCAGAATAATCAATAATAGCTACAATAAGGGTGATTTGAAACAGGTAAATCTGCCAGCGTTTATGGATAGAAAAAGAAAATTTGAACCATTTCTTCAAGCTTTTCAAACAAATTGTTGCATAGATGGATGAATTCAGAGACAGGTGGTGAAATGTTTGTTTTTGAATTAAAACATTCCTGTTGTTATTAATTTACTTAAAGCACTTTGAGAGCAATTTAACAACTGTGACACAGTTACCAATGATTTGCTCCATAGATTCGACCAGTGCATGCCATCATAATACTGTAATATTTAATGAACACTCACACAGTACCTTGGTACAGCATCCATACATGGTTATTATATTATAAGTTGTTGAACGGTACGATATATTGTGTTACAAGATTCTCTTAAACTCCTTACTTTTAAGATCCTGTTCCAGGTTGTTTAATGCATTGTTCCTCAGATAGCAAGAAACGCCTCATTTAGCCAGATCCTAAAGTGTGACGAGGATTGGAAGAAGATAGATCAGTGTTTTGTCAAAACTTGTATTATGTTCCCCAAAATAAAAACCCTTTATTAAACGTTAAATATCATTGTTTATCAATTTACTATTGTCTTGAGGGAAACTGCAAAATATCATTGAATCACTTTTATTTCTTCTTAGGGTCAAATCTATGAAACAAATCATAGATGATTTAGGATACAACTGTATCCTAAAAGCATTGTATTTAGCCATAATGGCTGGCGCTACGTTATAATTCCCATTCCATTTTAAGTGAGGCTATAACCTCTAGATATTACCTGAGCTACTATTGAAGGGCATTGCTGTTGACATCCTTTCACAATATACAGTAACGTAGCAATAAATACAGAACAAGTAGTGATTTTTGTTTGAAAGACTACTTAAGCATCAGAGGCACAACACTTCTTCCGTTGTTGTAGTCATGACAAAGCAATTGTACAGACTATTGCATGGCAGGCAAATGTACAGTTTAATGCAATGCAAAGCATCATACGTTACCATTTAAAGGCTCGAAAAGCGATGGATAAACATAAGCAATTGCAGTTAATCAGAACAAGTCATGGAGACCTTGAGAAACTGAATATTCCACTGTGAGTGTAAGTCTTTCATGATAGGTGAAGTTTTGTGTTTTCAATAACATGTTGATATGCAAGGTAGTTGTAGAATGAAACGTTCTAGTCCTGGTATGTAAGTTGTAGTTGAATGGTAGTCCGGTTAAAAGTTGCCAGAAAATGCTTTTGCAAACCAGAAAAATATTTATTGCATTTCACTATGAACAGATGACAGATATTACCAAACTGTAACTGTCTGAAGATGACTTACAGAAGTAGTCTGTTGGATTGCTGTGATAAGTATCTGGCAAAAAGTTTAGATGAACTCTTGAGTCTACTTCTCATTTATAGTTGTCTTTGTTCTTGTACTCGCCTTAAGCCAAAGATGGTGAATCTTTTTGATATTGTGTGTCAAAATTAGATATAATCTTCTAAAATATTCTATCGCGTGCCCATAGTAATTTTAACAGCAGATTATCACTTATAATTATTCTGAATTATTTTAAATGAAACAGCTTCAGGAGTTACATGTTATTAATAACTATAGTAATTTACAAGGAATAAATTAATGAGTTATTAACAATAATAATGGACTTTTTTAAGGAAAAAGGAGTCCTCTTGCTTATTTATGTTTATTCTTTCTTTTACTATTAACAGAAAGAATTTTGTGAAATGATAAGCTTTGGTTCATATTATGTAACATAAAAATTAAAAATTAAGGAAAGGAAAATAAGCATATTTTACTCTTAGTAAGACTTTTGCTGCTCTACTAACAATGACAGATATCTTACATTAGGCTTGTATTTGGTTGTTTTGAGAGTTATGCATGCAGCACTAGTTTCATCAGCAACTCTTTTCCTATAATTACAATTTACAAAGTTCATTACTAAAAATAATGACTCGCATAAATATGTTGATTAAAATACTGTTAATACTGCCACTACGACATTTTTTCAGACAGTCAAAAGTTTCAGGAATAGAATTCCAAATTTTTAGAAGCTCATTTTCGGCAATTGTCTGCGTTATTACTTATTACAATCAATTACCGATCTCTTTCAATATTTTCTAGTTCAGCTCTTACATTGACAAATTTTTGTTTACAATTTGAACTGCTTTGTAAACCAACCAGTTGCTTCTCAAAGTTATCCAAGTCAATCCATTGCAACATTTCCAAATTCAGTTTTTCTAACGTTACATTGCCTGCATACTTTGTTAATTTTGCAGTTTCTTCAAATAACCTGAACTTATTAAACCTTAAAGAAAATTGTTCAAAAATGCAATTAATGATGCTTAAAAGTTGCATTTGCAAGCTCCGAATTTATATTTTCTCATAAATTTCAAGATCTGTCATGTGTCTTTACAGGTTTGGAGAATATTTAAAAGTATCATTGTGAACATCACGTTAAAAAATTTCAGTTTGATTTCAAAAACTTATATGCTATCAAACATAAGATCAAGTGTTTTGCCAGATCCCTGCAATTTGGTGTTCAGGTAATTTATATGTGAATCGAAATCTGTAAAAAACCCATCAATCTACAAATCCACACCACATCAAATAATTCTTGACAAGAAAATTGTTCATTTGTCAAAAACGGACGAATTTCATCCAAACATTCAGCAAGTCATTCAAGGACAGAACCCCTACTTAGTCAACGAACTAAGTAAATTCTGAAATTGTCTTCTTTTTTCGAAGCATGCGCAGAAATAAAATTAACTGTCTTGGTCACAATTTCCATCTCCTTTTCAAGCTCCTTAAGCCCAACTTTTGCACACAAAGCTTTCTCATGTATAATACAATGAAAGCCTACCAGTGGATGTCCAATATATTTTGTAAACAGATTTACAAAACTTGCTTCTTTACCAATCACGTTGGGTGCACCATCAATTGTCACGGAAACTATTTCTGAAAAGTCAACCTGTCGATTGGATAATTCGTTTATTACTGCTTTATATATTTTAGCCCTTATGTTACGTTCAGGTAACGTTATCAAGTTAACCAGTTCTTCAGATTTCATCGTCTCTACAAAATCGAGTAATGATGGCTAGCCTGGCTGATGATGTAACGTCAGTGCTCTCATCAGAACAAATGGAGAGGAATTTACATGAGCCAATATCTTTTGTCAGCTCTTCTGCTGTTTATTTCCATCTTTAACATTCTATCTTTTAAAGTGTTTCTACTCACTGGCAATTCCTTCATACGCTGAATAATTTTGTTTTTTTCTGGAAAAGCGTCGAAAAGGAAAGGAACACATTCTAGACATGATTCTTTAATATACTCCCCAACATTAAATGGTTGAACAATAATCTTTGAAATCTTAAAACTAGCAGCAACTACAATGAAACTACCAGAAACAAATTTCATAATACATTTGACTGCACGTTGTTGTTGCTAACTTCTTGAGAAATGTGTTCTTTTTGCTCTTGCTCACTCTTATCACAAAGCTATTTATGAACAGTTTCATAATTTTACTTTACAGAGAAAATCTTGCTCACCAATTTTTCAAAACATAAAATGCATACTGCTTTATCACCATTTTAGACCACGACAAATTTTTCAGTTCACGATTTTTGAAAATCTCTGCTGCTGCTCCTTCCATTTGAACGTTTTTGTTTCTTTGCTGATTGAGTTGACATTCTGATAAGCTGAAAAGGGTAAATACAATTTTAAAATATCTCATCAATTTACTTAAATACGATAATTTAACTCATCATAATACAAGAGCAGGTGAAAATTTATGCCATTGATATAAAAATAAATCTATAATTAAATAAATGATCAAAATATACGCATGCCACCCTAATAACATAATTTTAACAATATAATTCATATATTTATCGTAATTATCACTAAACATCCAGTATTCACTCATAAACAACAGAAGAAAAATATAGTAGAGCGAAGCGAACACCAACAGTTTTCTTTTATTTTAACTCAAATACTGGGGCCCGGCATGGCCAAGCGTGTTAAGGCGTGCGACTCGTAATCTGAGGGTCGTGGGTTCGCATCCCCGTCGCGCCAAACATGCTCGCCCTTTCAGCCGTAGGGGCGTTATAATGTTACGTTCAATTCCACTATTCGTTGGTAAAAGAGTAGTCCAAGAGTTGGCGGTGGGTGGTGATGACTAGCTGCCTTCCCTCTAGTCTTACACTGCTAAATTAGGGACGGCTAGCACAGATAGCCCTCGAGTAGCTTTGGACGAAATTTAAAACAAACAAACTCAAATAATGATATGTACACTGGGTCTGCGAGGAATTCAAAATGTGTCATCCGATGTTGCATGTTCCCACAACCGCTAAGAGGGCGCGAGACGTCTCCTGTGAACATTTCTCGATGCTCCCGCGTTGAAAAAAAAAATGATTTACTGGTGCATATTGCAATAAGGATAATCATTATATATATTTATTTATTACGGATTAGCGTTAGGGTTTAAAGTATCAAGAGGCGGCACTACACGCGTGCCATAGGTTCGCCATCACAACCTTAAGTAATCGCGATTTAGTGCTGCCATATGCTTGTCCAAATCAAATATAACTGGATTTAATGTGTGACATTTGGCTCCACTAATCAAAGTTTAAAATTATTACTCTTTGTTGGTGAAATTCGGTTGAGATCTTGAACTTCTGACATAGTATTTATACACATTAATTTATGCAAGATATCACACGAATATGTGTTTAGTAAAATAGGTGCAACTATTTTTTTTGTACAATTTCCGTGCATGTTTCCTATATGTAGTTTATGACATTCATAAACAAGATGTCCAAAGATGGTAAACATATACTAACCATTCTGCTTAGGTAAAGGTTATATACATCTGCTATTTCATAGAAGCTTGAAAAAGTTTGATCCTGTATCTGTTTATCTTTTCTTGGACGGAACAAGTGTATCTAAAGAAATCACTAATTTTTGTGCAGGGTGGCCCGTAAGACCCTACCCATCCATATATCTTATGTATCTGTGTGTTGTCCCTCATTCTCGATGCATAATATTATGCAACGTCATGTTCTGTGAGACATTTTCAAGTGTAATTGGGCTTACATCGGCCATATTTCTCTGAAAAAAAGAAATTTATAATACATGCGTAATTGAATATAACATATGGATGGGTAGGGACTTACGGGCAACCCTGTACAAATTGAACATTTGTCACTGAATAGTCGTTGACATAAATACTTCTTGTATCATAAGATTCTGCACTAGGACTAATTTGTTAGACTTGAAGGTAAAGCATAACATTATTCTCATACTCTGTCAAGTGTCAATGTATATCCTAGTAGCAAGTAAAGTTTCTGTAAGAAATACGAAGATAGCCAGTATATGCATACAATTATTGTGATTAAAGGTTGCTTTATTTATTAGCATTTTGTTTTCTATTGGTGTTTAATTTGTTCTCTAGGTAACATTTCCAGAATCTGCTGTACTGCATACAGTTATTGTGATTAAAGGTTGCTTTATTTATTAGCATTTTGTTTTCTATTGGTATTTAATTTGTTATCTAGGTTGTCAATTTGTAGTTTAATTTACATAAAAATTTATGTAGATGTGTGTTAGTATGATATTTATAATATACTATACTTTCATTATCCTAATCGTGATGCTTTTTAAATTGAGGAAAAAACTACTCACGACGCAGGGGAACGAACACTTTCTATCATAACTGTACATGCTAAAGCTAGGCATTGGTACTTAAACTAAATTTTTCATGTGTATTAATGTATGTTTTACTATTTTTATTTATTTAGTATTACACACATTTTTGTTATTTTTATTACACATTGTATTCTATATTTATACTAAATTTCTTATGTTTCGAACTGTATCATTTTGCCATTTCAATGTTTTCCATAAAATTGACTACCTGCCTAATGTTTCAGTATCAAGACTGTTTATTACAAATTGTACTCTATATTTATACTAAATTTCTCATGTTTCGAACTGTATCATTTTTCTTTATTATAGTGTTATCTATATCAAACTATTCTGCATTACATAACTTATATGTTGTTGTTTTTTTTAATTTCGCACAAAGCTACTCGAGGGCTATCTGTGCTAGCCGTCCCTAATTTAGCAGTGTAAGACTAGAGGAAAGGCAGCTAGTCATCACCACCCACCGCCAATTCTTGGGCTACTCTTTTTACCAACGAATAGTGGGATTGACTGAACATTATAACGCCCCAATGGCTGAAAGGGTGAGCATGTTTGGCGCGACGGGGATGCGAACCCACGACCCTCAGATTACGAGTCGCACGCCTTAACACGCTTGGCCATGCCGGGCCTACTTAAATATGCTTTTGAATTTCTAGTGTAATCATAAGGTAGTTATAGAGATGTCTACATCTGGGTCAGGAACTTCTGCACAAGTGCAACACTATATAGCATACCACACAGAATCAACTAAAAGTTTACACACTCTTATCACAAGCACATGACTAACAAACTCGTCAATCTTATTGCCAGTACAATGCAACCCTTCTTAGTGATGGAGTCAAAAGATTTTGAGAGATCTGATAGCAACTATAAATTCTCACTAAATTCTTCCAAGTTGAAAGAATCTGTTCACAATATTTATCAAGAGTACGTTTCGTGAAGCTCCACAAAAATTCATCTCTCTACTGCAAGTTGTATGAAATATCAATGTCACAGTGTATACCTACAGTATCAAACAAATGCATGGCTTTATTGGAGTCATTGGTCATTTTATACTTGATTGGAGAATGCAAACAGTCATGCTGGGATACTGGCATTTTAAGAGGCAAAGAACTTATAACATTGGTTTTTAATATGATGAAATCTCTAATATCAACAACAAAATCTCACATGTAACATTTTATACTGCATCCAACAAGATAAAGTTTTCTGTCTGCCTGTAATTGAACCACAAACACTACTTAGTGTGAAAGATGGTGATAGCTCATTTGCAGATGGTGACTTAGAAGACAAAATGTTGTATGAATCTAAATCAGCAGATAATTTATCTAAATTTCTTCCTGAATGTAACTCCTGTTTTCCCCACATACTATATCTTGTGGACAGGAATGGCATGAAAAGAAATGGCCACTGCTGAAAGTAATTTCCAAAGCATCAGCCATCTTACCCTACATTTGAAAATCAACATAGCAGTTGATGTTCTTGAGAAAGAAGCCAGAGTTCAGTTGGTAACACAAACTTGAGGGAACTTAAGATGATTAAATCTTTATTTAAGATTACCCAGAAGAAACTGAATAATCTAGATACTAGTACATGGAAACTTACTTTTCATGACTGAATTGTGCTTGCAGATTTGGTGATAATACTGACAACTTCTGAAATGAAAACATATTTTACCCAGTCTCAGATCAGTTACCTCCACTTATATAGTGCTGTGTGCTTATGAGCTGATGAAGTCCAGATACAACTTCAATTTTTTTACTCCACTGAAAGAAATCTGTTTACACCTGGCTGACTCAATATGAGCAACAAGCGCTTTTGCTTGGCTGTGCCACTGCATCCAACATTTAAATTTGACTGGTGTTTCACTAGACCTTTGGTTCATGAATCCAATCAAATTCTCCTTCAGCAAAGTGTCAAGAAAGTTTCCTCAACAAACAGTCCTACAACCATGGAACCAAAAAAAAAGACTAAGTCCTCTCCACCTTCTGAAAGAAAAGCTCTTTAGTTTTTTGTTGTCTCCAAAAATCCATTCATCCTATTTTTGAAGGATACAGAGATCAACACCTTATCTTATTGGAAGATCCATGAAAAAAACATTCCTACTTTAATTCTACTTGCCAAATTTACCCATTGAACAATTGTCTAGCATTGAAAGCAAAATCCTCAGACATGATCACTGACATCTGAAAGATTGATGTTGATAAACAATGAACAATATCTGCAAGTATTCTTTAAAATTTATTTTTTGTTCTTAACTTATTTTTGAAAATGCAACAACAAAAAAGTATTGAAATCTTATTGTCTGCTGCTTTATCATTATTGTGTATTACCTGAGAAAGTATTCATGAGTGCATTTGTATTTGAATAGTTAGCATTTTTCCTGTATTCCTTTTGTACACAAATATGAAGTATTCAAATTTGTATGTCATTACTGATTTGCAGTATCCACCACATCCCTGACAGTGAATAGTGGCCTATTTGTTTTATTAGAATTTATAACCTTTTCATCAAAATGTGCAGTTTTACATGTACACTTCTATATGTAAATACATATCTGGGAAAAACATATCATGAACTGAAATGGATAAATTGGCATAGACTGGTTTTGGTTTGAATTTTGTGCAAAGCTACATGAGGGCTATCTGTGCTAACCATCACTAATTTAGAAGGGAAGTGCTACACAGAAGGTGGCTAGTCAACACCATCCACAACCAACTCTTGAGTTACTATTTTACCAATAAAGAATGAGATTAGCCATCATATTACAATGCCTCCTGTGGTTGAAAGGGCAAGCATATTTGGCAATGGGAATTCAAAACTACAACTCACAGATTGAGAGTTGAGCACCCTAACCTCCGAACCATGCCAGGTTTTAATTGGCAATGATGCAAGATGTTGAATTTTGGGAAGGCATTTAAATGAATAAGTAACAATAACTGCTAGATAAGTAAGCCCACGTGTGACAAAAACTTGATAAAAGAAAGTAGAAACAAAAGATGACTGAAGAAAGCTAGCATAACATGAAGGATTGAAAGAGACATCTCTGGTGACTTAACATGTAGGTAAAAATTATATTTATTATTCATTTGGCACACTTCCAATTTTAAACAGTTGCAGTTTTACTGTCTAAAAGGTATATGATAACAATATATGCCATTACTATATGATAAACACCTGTCAAAAGAAATGGGAAAATATCATAACACAAATAAGGTTATACCTAGCAAAAACAGAAGACATGTTATATTAAAAAAAAAAGCTTTTCTAAAGGGAATGACAAGAAGGAAAAAAATTAATATCAATAGGTTTAGACAGGAACTGAGACTGATTATGTTGTGAGAGTATTAAAATAAAAACAAAAAGTAATCTGAGTTTGCAGATAATAATATATGTTATGACAAAAGAGTCTAGATTAAAGAATGAGCCTAAATATTTGGTTTGTTTGGAAGTTCATTCAACGTTACACAAGGGTTATCTCCCTTAGCCATCCTAATTTAGCAGTGAGAGAATATAGGGAAGGACAGTCATCAATATCCAACACCAACTCTTGGACTACTAATGAATAGTGGGATTGACTGTCATATTATCACTTCCCCATGATTAGAAGGGACAGGGATTCAAACCCACAACCCACACTTTGCCAGTTGAGCACCTTAACCACCTGACCATGCCAGGCTGCTGAGCCTGAAGAATTTACAAGAAAAGAAAGCACATTAACAGAACTCTAGATAATACTTTATGCACTGAAAAGAGGTTTCATTAAGTATTATTTTATACCAAATTCACAAATTTCTAATTACATCTCCAAGATGCATTACTTATGAACATTCAAAAAGGACAAAACATCTAAAAGACCTTTTATTCATTTTTTTTTTTTATTCACAAAAAGCTTTTTAAGAAGCTCACAGTCCATGATACGATAAACTGATAATAGGTGGTATCCAGACTGTTGAATGATTTGACCTTATTGTAAACTGTTCCTATACTGATAAAGAAAACTTATTAAATCCATACATAAATACAAACAATGGAGTAGGGGACATATGTTTACATGCTGTTGTAAAACTTAAAAGTATTGAAAGGGCCTTATTCCGAGTTTAGAACGTAACATGGGTTTTCTTGTTTTATATACAGAACAAATTAACATTATATATTAAATATTTTGCAACCTTACCTTTAAAAACACAACAACAATTTACAAATATTTCAAGTTGGAAAGAACAAGAAGTAGAAACATGTTCACTTCAAGTGAAAATGATGAAGTAGAGGGTACTAAAACTTAATTCTAGATAGAAATCGTTTTGCTCCCAATTTTTTCTGGAACATTAAGAAAATGTATTTTTATTAGTTCTTGAGTATATAAATTTCACATTCTCATTCCTAGAATGTATACTAACTTCAACTTCTACACAAACAGTAGAATTTTTGCAACAAAATGTACTAAGCTACAGGAACAAAAACACCAGGATATTTACAAATATTATGTTGTATCAATGACACAGTACACAAGGCACTAATGCTATTTATAAGAAACTACAGATTACACTGAGAAGACATACTTATTGTTTCATTTCACATTAACATTTTGTTGTATTTTACTGATGGATGAGCATTTACTTTTACCAAAACCATTCTCTCCAACTACAGTGGTCTGTAGCTGTTCATAAGTAATAGACTTGAATATCAACATTGTTTTTTGTTTTATTTCAACACTCTTTTCCCAAACACAAATATCACTAAAACTGAAATGAAGATCTTGTAGTTAAAAAAATCTTAACACTTAAACAGATGGATGTTTTAAACTCCAAAGTAATTTATTTAAACTAACTTAAAGAAAAGCCACTAACATAATATTAACTGAGTTAGTAAGCTTTCTGATGAAACTTAAGATAAAAAAAAGGAAAAACTTTCCATGAGAACATGGTTATGAGGCCACTATATACTGTTTTCGCTATAATAATGGCCATGATTTCTCAATTTTAAGGTGCCTTTAAAGAATTTCTTTTCAAATAATGAAATGTTTGTAAATTAATGGTATAATTTCTATTCAGAGGACTATAACTGTACATGTGAAGTTTGCATCCAATATAACCCATGAGAGTTAACCTGTCACAGACCTGGTAACTTTGGTTTACTACATCAGTGTGTCATTTGCATGAAACACAACAACCCAGATTTGTCCTGAACCTAAATATTTCTGTGGGTAGCACTGTATGCATAATCATATATAAAATGATAATTAACAGTCCATACATACTTAGAGATCAGTGATAACTTGTATAACCTAAAAATTAATTTAAAAGGTGTTGCTAAAGTTATATTACACTCACTCTCTAGTCATCCGAAACACTTTCCTCACAAACAATCTTTTTAAAGTGTACCCTGCTTTTGGCTTTATAACTGGAAAAATAATTAAGATAAAATAATTTCATTGAGAAATTAAAATGGAAGAATATTATTACATCATTAGTAAACATTTCAACTTGAAATTTTTATCTTTGGACATTATTATTTGTTGAAACTTGCAAAGGTATGAGAAAGCTAGCTATGCTAGCAATTCCTAACTCTGAGGTTAAAGACTAGAGCAAAAGCATCTAATCAACACCTGCAGTCACCAACTCTTGAATTACTTCTGTTAGACCAAATAGTGGGATTCGTCATTAACCCTGATGCTGCACTCATGGCTACAAATTGCAGAGCACAATATTTTTTGGCAACAATGGAATGTGATCCATGGAACCGCAGATTCACAGTCTGGCACACTAACCACTGGGCTACACTAAGGACCAAATGTTATTACACAACCTTTTTGGTTTTGAGATTTCAATTATTTTGTGAATTTTTATAGTTACTATTATAAATATTAAATCTAAAATATCAAAAATTTATCACATATGAAAGTACTGTGAAACTAATGAGTTTTTCATTACACAAATATCCATCTACACTTAAATAGTTATTATGCTAGCTTATTGATTTATTCTTACTACAAGTAATAAAGTACTTTAAATATAAAAGTACTGCTTAACTAAAAGAGCATAAATGTATACTAAGATGTTACACTGCAAAGAATCAGTAAACAAAACACCTAGACTAACGAGGCCACACAAAATCCACTAACTTAGGTATATCAGATTGTTAAGCAGCATAAGAAATGCCTCAACTTACTCAGATATGCAATATCTGCAAACCATGAGCACTGGAATAAAAATAGGCAAGCAATGCAACACCCATCAATGATGGAACTGAGAACCTCATCTATTGCAGGTATAGATTGCCCATCAACTAACAATGCAGTAGTGCCACAGTTATTCAAGATAACAGATAGTTTAAATCACATAACTTCTCATATATGTGCTTCACAAGTTCTCTCACTTACTAAAATAAGTACCTTAGCTTGATATGTTACCCAGTCCCTCACTGTACTAAGTCAGTGACAAGAGGTTTTGGCTGTATGTAAAACAGGCATATATAAAGAGTGAGCCACACATTTAGTCAGCTACATGCCTAAATAACATGGTAATCAAAATTGCAAGTACTGGCCTATGTTACGTTAAATGCCACAGCATGGTACTTTCCATTATCCAACATATATAAGGAGTGAGCCACACATTTAGTCAGCTGCATGCCTAAATAACATGGTAATCTAAATTGCAAGTACTTCATATACCAACCTATGTTACATTAAATGCCACAGTATGGTACTTTCCATTATTCGAGTTACCAAAATCTTAAACAAATAAATATATTAAAATAACATAAGAAATTCTAAAAGGTAAAAAAAAGCAAAACAATGAAGTATAGTAATGTTATTTTCTGTATACAAATTTGAATGATTTATATAGAGCTTAAACATCTATAGAATGAAATATTACATTTTTATTTATATAAAATTAATCTTATTCATTTGCTAAAATTATGCTCACACCAGATCTATTTCAGTATAATTGTTGTACCCTTCAAAATATTGGTGACATATGTTACTGAGAAAACATTGAAAATGGGTTGATTTTTATTGCTCTCAAAAATTCAAGTTCAATTTCTGGGTCAATCAGGTTATATATTTTAATACTTCATTAAGCAGTTTCTATAAGGCTACAAAGCTAATTTTATTGATAGATGAATGAAGTAACACTTTTAATATATTTATAGCATTATTAATGGTACAGCTTTACAGACAGTTAACATAACAAATGCAAATATGTTGAACAAAAAAACAGTTTATAAGTACTGGTATAAACTCATTTGTAAAAACCAAAAAATGCACAGAATGGGTTTATCTTCCTACATATAGTCAAACCACATTTTTTACAATTACTTAGTTTAGTCAACACAATCACTACTAGATAACAGTCTTCCAACATACTTCATAAAGAGTGACAAAGTAATCACAGAATGTAAAGAATTTTTTTTTATATTAATACAAACACTATAAGCAAAAGCATTTGAAGTCAGGATTGTCACGCATGATTTTCCAGTGATACACCACAATACAGTGGAATGTGTTTAACGTGTTATACAACAGAGAAATATGTATCCTTCAAAACAAAAAGTTGAAGAAGGTTACTCTATCCAGCTTGTGAGAACAATTTATGCAGTCTGGAATATTAATCTTAGTGAACAGGATGAACAATTTATACATATTTCGAAAGAAAATACAATTCAATGTGAAACAATGATGTCAATGAAAAAAACAAAAAACAAACAAACGTTTTTTTGAAAACAAATCTTGAAATATTGAAAGCTGTTACACAAAGATACTGTAAAGTTGTATTATAATTATTACATTAATGCAGTTTGTTGTTGTTTATTCAAGAACCTCCACAATGGTTTACTCACAGACATTCTCTGAATGTCAGTTTGCATAAATGTCACACAGTTGGATGTGTTATAGTTCTTAAGAAGCTTGCCACTTAAACTTTCCTTGCATTGCCCACTTCTGGGAGTTAGTTTCATCACACTCCTTCAAAACAGGAAGAGTGACATCTTTGTCTTCAGGTTTGGTGAGACAACGTCCTGTGTTCACATGCCGAATTGTTCTTTCCTGTAAGGAAATATCTTTATTAGTAAATATATACACAAAATTATGCACAGTTGAAGCACATTTCTAGAGTCTTAAGGTTAAAGTTATCAAGACAAAATTTACTTCACCAATTAAATAAACTTGATGTTAAAATGTACATCAACATGAAATTTACATAACAGATTGTTCCTACCAATGTAAAGGAAAACTTTAAATTGAAGAGTGGCTTTTATGCTGTAAACACCAGTTCTGTCTAAAGCCTATGTACATACGAGATGCACATAAAAACCTATGCCTGATACCTGGAGCTAAAGAAGGGTATGTGAAAATGGTCATAATTTGGTAATTCTAATTTTCCAATTTGCTTCAAAAGGTAAAAGTTACCTAGATAGTTCTCTGTCAAACACTAACCTGTATCCAGTTTTTCTAAATATATCACAATAAGACAAAAATACAAAGCTCTTATCTATAAATTAACTCTCTTGCTACACACTTGGTGGAATTAGCTGAGTTCATGACACCAAATAGCCCTTTACAGTTTTAATACAATATCTTCAAATAGTTTTGTGTAACTTCATGAAATTTTGCAGTAACCATTAAGTCTTTTGTAAGCAAAAAATCACAATTTTTAATCAAGTATCTCAACTAAACATTTCACTGTGAATATATAAAATAAAAAAGTTGACTGCTCTTAAGTTGTTAAATTTCATATGCGTAATCTCTAAAACCTCCTAAATAACTTCAAAACAGTTGTTTCAGTAAAACTGTATTTTATTAGTTGTCTTCCCTACCCTAACTCTATAAAAGGTTGGGCAATTTGACCTACCCTTGTTACCATTGAAAAAAAGGGAGAAATCTAGCTTACATTTTTTTTCTACGACTTCAAATTGTACCATGAAACTACTTTTATTTATTCTAAATTAATAGGCACTGCATTACTAAAAGCAAACCTTTTTAATCTCTTTTCTACTATTTATAACCAAAACAAATCTTACAATAATGGGCATACCAATATAGCAGTGTCCTTAGTCTCATTCATTAAATAGTCACTTGATAAAGGGAGGAGTTATATTTATGTACCTGTATGATATGCTACTTAATTTTAAACATTCCAGAAGGAGAACCAGTATTTCAAAAACTTATGATATTTATTGGATTTGCTTCAAACTATACACTTTAATAAATGTTTTCACAGATTCAAAGTGCAACGTTATTATTCTGGGGAAATTCTTGTTGTAAACGCTGTAGGATACATAAGCTGATAAATTCCATGTTGTGTTCTCCAAGTATGGGTAGTCAATCCAGCTTATTTATGTGCACATGCTATATTGCTCAACAGTATTGTATTATGGTGTCATGTAAATAGTGTAATAACACAATTGGTGGTTTGTTTCTTTATTGTGAGAAGATTTCTACATCAGTCATTGACAGTAAAATTAACACAAAATAAATGTGAAATGTTTAGCAGTCCAAATTCTGACGAGAAATAATTTGAAACTTTGTGACTAATAACAGAGAGAAAAGCACAGAGCTAATCCACTATCTGAACTCCTGTTGTCAATACTCCACGTCATGGCAACTCATAAACACACATTCTACACATACCCAAATTAGAGGGTCTTAAAATTCAGAAATTTAGTACAACCAATATGGAATCTGTGCTTGCATGGCTCATCTTTGATAAAAAACATTTGGACACAGACAGAAGGGTGCTCTTAATTTCGAAGTTCTACTGTATTACAAATTAGTTCCTTGAATTAATTTGCTCAACCATCAGAAGTAACTTACTATTATGGCTTGTTTCCTAAATTCTAATACAGTGTTATAGTTCTCTGGGAAGAAGTCTAATATTTTTCAATATCCTGCTTACAAATGAAAACAAATAAAAATAAACTTAGTTTTAGAAAAGTTTAATAGAAAAACAGGGAAGAGAAACTTCCAGGACAGCAGACTTATCATGTAAGAAGCAAGATCTAGTCACAGAGTAATATTGAGATTTCAAACTGTGTCTTGATACTTTTATTAAACAAACAAGCATTTTTTAACAATAAAGAAAATTTGGAGCCAGTATGTAAAATGTTTCAAGGTAAGAAGCAAAACTAACAATTTTTATGATTATTTGTTGAGTGGAACTTACAGTATTTGTTTTGTTTTGTTTTTTGATAATTTTAAACAGGTTTCCTTCCATGTGCTATGTAATACTTATAATTATGGTGGTTAGGAAATAAATGTTTCCAGGAAACGTGTTTTATAATGTAATCCATGTTTGAACATCATATATATCTATATATATTTACCTTATTGTCATACATCCACATCTGATTTCCTCCCATTCCATGACATCTTATAAGCTTAACAGGTCCTTTTGGTGAGGCTGCATCCAAACAGTTGTCGTCAGACATTATTTGCTGTCGTTTCGTGTAGGCAAAAACCTAGCATGTGCGAAAACATTTGAATTTTTCAAATTTTCTAAAATTTGAAAAAATGTATGCAATAATGACATTTGCTTAAAGAGGTGGTTCACTTCTTAGCTACCCATAGTTTAAACACGTGTGGACTATTTATCCTTCAAAACCAAATTCTGCATAACTGACAGATGATTAATGTTTGAAAAAAAAGGATAACTAATTTTATAACTTAGCTTTTTCAGAGTATAATTTTTCTCCCTAAGCATGATTTAATAAGTCATTGCTATTTTTGATTTTATAACAGAAGCATAACTTATTGAATTTATTTTCAATCCAAATTACTTGATGAAAAAAAAATGTTTACAATTTTTCTCCAGCCATCTCCTAAGTCTGACATAAACAAGTTAATTTACTTTAGTGGTTGCAGAATTTCATATTGTTGTCTACCATTAATTTATGGCTACAGTACTCTGAAAATTATTTTACATGTATTGTCATGGTGTCTGACAATCAGATTTTCTGTTGTTATTAATACCACTAATTAATCTGTATTAACTTGAGAAATTATATAAACTTATTTTGGTCAGTAAATACTATTTTATGATATACTGAGTAATGTTGCTGTATATCATTTACATGCATGTATACATGAAATGATACCCTGAAGTTTGTTATAATATTCAGTCAGCAACAAAAGACAATATTTAACTTTGCTATCCAAGCACAGATATCTCCTGCTATCATGTTTCATCTTTGAGAAAATAACTTTAGTTTGGTAAATAATTAACATCTAGAGAAGTATTGAATTATTTTAGCTGCAACTGTTCTTTTTAACAGGTAAACTTCTGAATTTCTGTAAACACTAAGACAAGAGTCAATACAATGAGTTATGCATTTTATAAACTTGCTGCAATTATATATATAGTCATTGCCATTATTATTACAAAAAATTATTTTTATGCAATAACTTCTGCTAAAATTTTTCAAATTATTTTCATCACAGATCATATCTCATAATCTGATATGTTATCCATTTATATCAATATTATAAAGATATGTATATGAAGAATAATAATTTTCTTAATATTCTAAAGGACTAAGGAGATCAAAATAACAAAGAACTAGTGACTGAGACAAGTTTCATGATACAAAAATATATTAAACTAAAGCTTTCTGAAAGTGCTGTGAAAACACAAACTTGCCTGGTTTCCTCCCAATCCATGGCAACTGCTCATTGCTACATGCTCCCCACTCTTGCGACCAAATGTATCCAAACAATTTTCTGATTCCACATTCTTTATCTAACGTAAGCAAAATGTTTTACCATTGCAAGTTTTATTAAAAGAATCAAAATACCATATAGTTACAAAAAATAACTTGATAGATTTTCTCACTTGAAATTAACCAATTTTTTCAATACTCAGAACAAAGGAATATTCATACATATTACAAAGTATGAGTTAAAAGGTGAGGAAAAAAACATTTTAAGATCAATGGTGGCACCAGGGGGTTGGGGGGGTTGAGCTCCCCAAAATGAACCAAGCCCCCCAATATTGTTACCTACATATATTCTTAAAATATGGAAAACACATCATCATTGATGCTTAACAATTAACATCAAAGAGACATAGATCTGTAGAACACAACGTCTTCATTAAGACGGAAGTATGTGTCATGCGTCCCATAGCAACGTACTGAATGCACTGAAACTCATGCGCTGTATGATGAAAGATAGTTAGCCTGATAGTGACCTTACTTTTCCTCAGTGTATTAACTTCACATGGGATAATTCGTTTCTGTTACGTAAACTATGTCTTTATGTTATATTTCTTTTGATTTGTAGCTTTACTCTTAATGGTACATTAAGTGTTCAATCTAAGCTCATCTTGATTTTATTTATTATTATATACTACCTTGGGTGGAATTTAGATGAGCTTCCTCTTTTACATATATGCATATGTTCATAAACAGATTATTTTTAATTTGTAATAATGAATTATTAATCAAAGTATGAGTTTTCAATGAAAACTGCATTGAAAACAGTTCAAAATAGCACACCTTCCTGAAATGTAACTTGGTATTTACATTATTATAATTTACCATCTATACTTCATATTGATGGCATTTTGGGAAGCCCCTCCACAGTTTACCTCAGCCCCCCCAACAAAACGTCCTGGCGCCACCACTGTTTAAGATCAACAAATTGTGGTGTTCTCCATTCTGGAATTAATAATAATGAAATTTCTCCAAGTGACACATTCAGTATGTTGCTTTTTCTATTTTAAAGCTCCATAACAAAACTTCTCAATTGAAACAAGCATTCAACATGCATTGCTTTACATTTTGGAAACAATTTTAAAACTTACTTCTCCAAGATAGTAGTAATCAAGAGGCATTTGAGACTCAGGATAAATATTTTCTAGGTACCAACGAAAACTTTTACATTTCAGTTTTTCTCGTAGCTGTTTCCTGGAAGTGACATCTCCCATTTCAGCTTTTTTAGCTCCTACAGTGAAAGACAAATAAAGAGTAATCACATTTACTTCCTATTTTCAGTCACTGATTTACCTATAGCATTCTTTTATTAGAGCACTTGAAACATAATTAAAAATATTCCAAGATGTTTTTAACCCTTTGTTATTCTAGACTGTTTTAACCACATTTTGTAATTCGTAGAGATAATAACAGATTTAAAAATCCTTAAACATAGTATAATCTCAAGGAGAATGCAGTCTCATTTATATATGTTGTGTATTAAATGAATAAAGGTAGAGCATAGAAATAAATAACTTCACGCATACACTACAAAGGTTACCTTCGACTGCACAAAATAATCAAGTGAGTGCATCTTAACATTCATAACAAATTAATTTATTATATTCTTTATGCTCACCATTAATGGTAAGATTGAAAAACAAGTTACTAACCCTACCTGGATTGATTGCATAATAAAAATCTTTCCATTCATCCAGCCAAACTGAAGCGAGTCGGGCATTGTTATGATTGACTATTTTACTTGTACCTCCAGGGAAAGTATATGGTGTTGATTTACGAAAAACATGACCAACATGAGAACATGTGACAATTTCGAGTGTACCTCCACACATCCATATCTAAAATAAATATTAATTGCTTTTATTTTTATCTTGATTCAAATACTTTGACATGTATAATAGAGCAAAATCAGGGTTTCATATCTTCAACTTTGTCATTTTTTTGTATTTCAATACATTTGTTCTAATATTAACATTAATAAATTAAAATTACAAGCTGTTCAAAGTTTAAATTACCAACCAGAGATTATTTCTAATGGAACATTGAGAAAATAAATATCCATTTTAATGTTTATCTTAGTGGTTTTAAAAACACTTACTCTGTACTTTTATGTAGTTATTAAGATACATGTAAATCAAAAATTAGAAAACAATCCATAACATGTAGGTTATTTAAAGATTATTAATGAATTTTAAAGTTTGTGTTTTATTTTTATTTGTTCAGATTGTTCAAATCTTAAAAAAATTATAAAAAAAAACATTCAAATATCACTTGAAGCACATCTTTAAAATATTTGGAGTGAAAAACTGAAACTTTTATAACAATGTTATTCTTATTAAAGGAATTTTTTATTTTCATGAAACAATTTTAATTACTGATTATAGTAGCATTAATTGTAAATTATATGAAGTTTTATTCCAATAAAGTGTTTCTTAACAATATGGAAAAATTCATATAAGCTTTCTCTTTCTTTCTTTTGCAAAAAAAAAAGTGCAACTGTTTTCTGAAGAAACTGTTTTAGTGTTAATATAGTCAAACATCTGCTCTGACACAGTATCTTTAACCCTTCCAGAAGAGCTGACTGAAATGTATTGTAGAAGTTTAATTGAAAAACTATATTATTTACTTAGATTAAAACAAATTTCAGTATATTATGAAAATATCTAGAATAGAAAAGAACTCCAAGAAAAGTAAATATATCAGAAACTTAATTAGTTTTTACTTAACAATATTTTTTTTTTGCTTTACTTGATCCATTCCAGTGTTTATGAAACTGTTTATTCATGAATTTCTTCTAAAGTTTTAAAGCTAGCAGAATTACACTTGGCAAAGAGACTTAGGGTGGCACATGTGGTGTTCTTATTTATATAGTGTTGTCTATCTACCAAGAAGAGTTAATATGCTGGGAAGAAAATCTGGGTCTAGGAGTAGGTTTTCAGGGTTGTTGACTTTGAATATGACATCAGATTTATTGTTTCTGGCCTTTCTCAGCATCCTGAGGGGCACTGTGTTTGAAAATGTATTCATAACCCTATTTACACACGAGAAGGACAAATGTGGCATGTGCTTAGGTACCATGGTCAGATTTTGTTTCTAGGTAAGGATCTCTCTTGGAGTAGCTACAAAAGCAACTGGGGATAATGATGGAGATTGGTCAATACATTGAGGGTTCTGAAAATCATGATAAGAGATCTTTGAACCTTCCAATGTAGTGGATATTTTATGATAAAAATGAGCAGAGAAACCTATGATGCTGGACTCTACTCTTACAAAAGCTGTTTAAGTCAGGTTTGTTTTCTGGAATAATGCAAACAAAATAGGTAATAAAAAGATCTAAAGTTAATCATACAATGTAAAAGAAATTTCTACTGAAATTACTTCTGTAAATGTTTATGGAATTATCAACTTTGTTAGTTGCTAAGCAAAAGCTGGACAATAGTCTAGCAGGAGGAGGACAATCAGGAATTATCAAATCCAGTTTATTATCCTGGATGATGAGTCACATGTTCACGTAAGTAATTTTCATATCTTAATGGCTATCCTAAAGCTAGCACTTATGATGTAGTATGAAAAAATTAATAAATTATGTTAAAGTGAAAAGTAAGTTATCAATGTACAATTTATAAGACAAAAATGTCTTTAGTACAAGAAAGTAAAATGTTTAATATAAATATAGTATTTAAATTCAAACACAAACAAACCCGAAATGAAAGTTCCAGATTTTCACCTCCCCAGATATACATTCCTTCATCATACTTTCCTAAGTATTCAAAATAGTCTCTGTCTATAGAAAACAGTCCACCAGCCATTGTTGGAGTTCTAAAGAAAACGATTACAAAATCCATGATAAAGTTGACAGATAACCAAGCAACAGAATAGAAGTACATACAAATAAGCATTATTGAACATGAATTTTTTTCAAATTAATCCATCTAAATGTGTCTAAGCAAAAACGTACATAATAGGCTATCTGAGCTCCATCAAATGTGGACATCAAAATCAAATTTTTGCAATGTAAGTCCTCATACTTGAAGCTAAGCTATGGAGGGATCCATTAAAATGCTTATATTTTCAAGGAACAATTAGTTATAGAATATTCCAATGTTCACCAGGACTAATAAAGTTCATCTACGATAAGATTTATTTTAGTCACATGTACTGTAGCTTCACTAAAGAATGGATACTTGTTAAAAACCAGAAAATAAGCTTTCACAAAGGCATACATAACACTGGTATGGAATAAAATTGAATTGAAGCATAAGCTGTTACTATAAGCCTTTAAAGAATTTTCCTAGTTAACTGCAAGGTGGTTTAATCTGCCCAAGAGCAGAACATAAATGGAGGAAAGACTGATCATTTTTGGTAAACTTCAGAGCATTCAAAGAAAACTTTATAAAATTGAGTTTATCGTTTAATTGCTTGGTGTATCTTCAGATAGAATATTAAGAATATCATTTTACTATCCAGTTGCTTGAGATATGTTACACACGAACAGAAATGATTTGAGCTGCTTTCCAGATGAAGGTCTTTCCTTGTTAAGTTGGAAAAGTGGAAGGCTTTTGTCAGTGGCATTGTGTGTTTGTGGATTCTCGACTGTTTCAAAATGCCATACATTGCTTATTATGGCTAGGATAAAAATCGTTGTAGGTCTCTTCCCGATTGTTTTTTGTGCCTCTGATTGATATATATTCTTTTGTTTTCTAATGCCATTAAGTACAAGGAATACCTCTATACTGAATTTTCTAAATCTCTAATCTAAAGACATATTTATGATCTTAACGTATGAATATTTTGTATTGGAAAGGGCTGTTATACACCCTTGTCAAAAGAAATAAATTTTTGGTGTCCACATGCTACATATGAAATGTGAAACAATATAAAATGTAGTTCTAATACATACTATTCCACTGACTTTATACTGACTGTCCTCGTAATGTGACATTTCAATTTGTATATTCAAAACTATTTTAATAAATCATACTCAACTGTCTGTAAAATCAAAAGTAGAAATACTAAGAAACTTCATTATAAAACAGATCATAAAACCAAATCTTAAATTTCATTTTAAACATCTGAAGAAGGCTTCGATGGCTTAAACTCAAGTAAATACTTTGAGTAATGAAAATGTCTTATGTTTTTATTGCATAAAATTCACTATATAAATGATAAACAGCTTTACAAAAAAAAAAAAACCAAAAAACTGGGCTTTATTACAACCTTTATTTCTGAATAACATCAACCTAAAGAAACTGGTTTTGCATTCAAATAAATCAAGAAGACAAATCTCATCCTAGAAATATAACACAGCAATAAGACGAACAAAAAAAAATGTCCTTCTTTAGCTGTAAAGGTGAAAACACCCATTGCAAAAAAACTAGAGTTTTTTTCCAACAACAAGTTATCTTTACCTTAAATATGCAGGCAGTAGAAATGGTTAAAAAAATGTTCTTATGAATATATTAGGTAAATTTAAGACACAGAAAACTTAAAAACAGCTTGAATGATTAATTAAATAATACAAAATAAAAATTTTTCATGATAAATACACCCTTTCCAGGCACATAGACATGCTGAAATATACTTTACCGGAGAGGTTGTGTTCTGTCTCCTTGTCGGCGGTCAACTTCCCGTTGGGGAACTCGGTACCAACGAAAATTGAGCTTCCAGTTAAAGCCACCCCATGTCATGTCAGATGCTGAGACGTACTCAAATGTTTCATCACTAATAACATCAATTATTGGACATACTACTCTGCTCCTGTTTCAGAGGAGAAATAAAGAAGTTAGCATAAAAAAAGTTAATTTAGATTTTACATGTGGTAAGAAACTATTGTCTGTTACTTACTGTTTTTGCCTCTTATGATATAAAAAACACAATGTGCTTCTCACAGCAAAGCATTTTTAACAAATGATCAAGTTCACTCATAACCAAAAACACTATCAACATTTCATTTTGCAAAACTTGATTTAGCATTTTGCAATAACATTCACAATTACTACCATTTAAAACAACTTGTTTCACAATCATTGGCACTTATAATACCATTTTTCATCATATAACTAATTATAATCTAAATGTTTCACAAAGGCTAGTAATAAAAATACTTTGTAACAAAAATTTTCCACAGATATTTTTGGTAAAAACAGACCACAACATATAAACAACTGGTAACTAACTTTGTACTAAATTCACCAATGATACTAATTATGTTCTTTGTTCCTCTTACCCATCCAATGTGAATGAGTTATTGTGATTAAACAGTTGGCTGATATAATATAATACAGAATAAAACAATACACAAGAAAGACTCCTTTTATTTTATTGATTAATCCTAGTTATAAATGGCAGAACTTGTCAAGGCATGGTTTAAGATTTGTAACTGTTTTGAAAAAAAAGAATACTGTAAACCTTTTTCATGATTTAAAAGGACCACAGAGTTATTGAGCTACTGAAAGTTTAGATTTATCAATTTAGTTCTATTTTCTGCCGTAAAAATTCTTTTTAAATTCTCATAATTTGAAATAACTTTTCAAACTTCCTCCTCTAATATTTCAATATAAAATGTTTTCTGTAAATTCAATGAAAATTTTGAATTGATAAAATAAGAGAAATATTGTATAAATAACTGGTGAGAATTTATCAAAACCATTTTGCATGTATGACACAGTAAATAATTTTTTATGTAATAATTAATTTTGCAAATGTTAACTGATTTAAATAAGAGAAATTAAATTTAACGTAATGCAACACTGTCTAAAATCCATTCTTAGTTAGGAAGATTCCTAACTCTGTGTAATATTAAAATATACACAGTTGTTCTTATACTATTCTCAATAAATGTAAAAAAAAATATTAAAAAATCAACAGTTCTTATTTTTTATTCTTGATTCTGGAAATGCCAGAATAGTCACATAGTCAGAAATAGCTGATACATATATGAATAATAATAATTACCTGTCCTCGGCAATTCTGGACAAAAGTGGCTCCAGCCAACCTGTAGTACATTCACAATGGGCATCTAAAAATGTGATAACTTGACCTTTTGTCTCAGCAGCCCCCTGAAGTCGGGCTCTTATGAGCCCCGACCTTTTACCAGTTCGAAGAACCTATAGGGAAATAAATAAGCAAATGCTACATTACCAGATATTTAATTTAATTTATAAACGAAAAACCTATTTTATGCTAAGTCAGTCTTTATAGTGCTATTAAAAGTGTCAATAATAATGTACTTGACTGTATATCTGAGGGGGTTTTTTCTGCAAAAGCATTTTTCATTATTTGAGACAGTGGATACATTACAAATGCAACAGTCAAACCCCATTAGTCGATTACACAATCTCAATACTTAGTGATGGGTACAGTTGACTAACTAGCTTCCTTCTTGTCTATATATTTAAACTTATGGATAAATAGCCACTGTACAGCAACTTTCACAAACTTTAAAACAAATAAACAACCACTAAAACAAAACAACTGGTTTATAAAAGAGGAAACTGTTTATGTAGGGATGTAGGAAATATTGCAGTTACAAAAATGTCTACTAAATGATGGAACAAGCAATGATGACATTGTTTGAGGAAATATATATTAAAAAACAGTAACTTTCTTCTACATTACTCTTAAATGTAGCTCATATATGATTTAAGGATAATTAATTTACAAACATTAAGTTCTTTATTTTCTCACTTACTTGTACAATTTTATTCAGGTACTTTTTTAAAAATCTTTATTTTTAAGTATCATACTTTTGGCAAAATTTTATCATTTGTGATATTCTAGTTCTATGATGGATTAAATTTAAAATATATGATATCTTTGATATTAAAAAATTAAACAACATGTGAATCAACTGTGAAATTTTCATAGATGTGAAACTCATTTAACTACTTTTTAAAGATAGTGATGAAATATTCAGTCATGTAGTTCAGTTGCACTTGAGCTTGGTACACTGAGAAATATTTAAAAGGTGTTCACACACTAATAAAAGTGTAATCAGAAAGTCCTAGGCTTTACAAACTTACTCCTGAAAATTCTGTTACTTAATAACAATAAAAAATTAAAGTAAGGAGTTGAACATATAGAAAACAGTAGCTTGGTTGGCCAGCAATCAGTTACAGGTCTGTTTTTGTCTTTTCTACTGATATATGATATTTCACTGAAAACATAACTTGTTTTAGTTTCTCCTAAAGACAGATGGTAAATAAAAATGTCTTTCAAATAAGCATATGCTAATATGGCATTTAGAAACAGTAAACATCAAGAAGATTAGTTTATGTTAATCAAAATATTTACTTATTATAATTACCTATTAAACACTGAGGATTTTTATAATAAATGTTTGTTTTAACATATTTTACACTATGTTCTCAACATAAGACTTACTTTGACAGGAACTTCCAGCTTGGAAACATACTCTTCCAACTTCTTTCCAAGATATTCTGTTCAAGATAAAAAAAACAAAAAACAATACCAGTTTGCCCCTAAATAAAAATCACCATCTACTGAAAGTGCTTGGGCTATAGGGTTTTTATCATTTCATCAAACAAACAAATTTTTTTCTTTCTTACCTAGATGTTACTGTACATTCAGAAAATAAAGTATGGTTCTCCATCCATAAGTAAAGTTCAATCCTACATCTTGTCACTCACACAGATCTTATGAGAAGGTACACTCAGTTCATTTTGTTGGCATTGGTTCAATATAAATTTGTGGTTCTAAATAGTTGCTTAAACTTGTTTACCAATGTATTTCTACAGATTTGTTTTACCACTAACTTTTTCAGATAAAATAACAAAAAATAATCTTTTCTGGAAAATGTCATAAAATAGTCAATAAATAAAGTGGCAACCAGATATTTTTTTCCACAATTATACAGTGGCCAAAGCAGCAAAACCATATATTGATAACATTTACCATCCTACCAGTGACATTTTTTAAGCAAGCACAGGATAATTTTAATGATTGAAGTAAATGAAGTGAAAAACAATACAATTTTACTTATCAGAAACAGCTTTTTTTCACTTTAAATTAACAAAGCTTAAGTTAAACTCTTATGGCAAATACCAAATAAGAAATTACAGTGTAATTTTTTTACTCCATTGAAAAGTTCCTGTATGTAAGTTATTCAGTTACATAATTGGAACTTCATATTAGAGTAAAATAAAATCTTTTTTACTTAAATATAGACTTGGTTACCCAAAAAGAATAAGCTCTTAACCAAAAGACCAGCAGCTAATAACAATTATTCTTCATTTGAAAACAGTCGATACTTGTTATTTGAGAAATATGCATCTTAATGTATGAAAATGTTAATATCAGTAAATGGTAATTTGGGTCTAAACTATTTTTCCTACAAGTACAAAATAATTTGTGTTCCAAAAGAAAAGCAAATTTTTACAAGAAATAAGAGAAGTGTTGAGCAGTTGATAAGTTAAACAGAGTTCCTTTACATATGAATAATAAAAAGACTGGACAAAATTCAAAAATATAAAAATTCTTTATTACTGACAAATAAAAGAAAACAGCAAGCATACCCATGTAGAGAACAACAAAGTTGGTCCAACAAGGATAATCTTTAGTTTCTTCTCCCATAAGATCGACCAACAGAGAAACTAAAAACTGGCATCTTCAAGAGTTTAGTTCTTCTTACCTAGTAGAACTTGCTTCAACAGAATAAAGAAAAGGCACTCACACTTCCAGAGAAGCTGCTTGTTCTCTTTACTCCATCTACAAGATCACCTTGTGGTCTTATGCCTCCACAGTATTGGTTGGCTGTGGCCTTTAGCGATGCCATCATCAGCCAGTGAATAGATATTGCAACATTAATCCTTAAAACCGGATCCTACTTATACTATTGTAATATCCTACAGGCAGACGAGAAGTCAGCTACTGGAGCATAGAGAAAGGACCACGTATTACCACCATGTCAGTATGGAAATCTAATAACCAAAAACTTTTAAATTCCTATATTACTATAGAAGGTAGAAACTGTATGATATGGTTCCAATTCATATCACATTTCTCCCCTATCTAGAGACTTTCAGCATGTTTTGTAAAGTATGTGTTGACAAAGTTATGAAGACCTGCTTATTTAAGCTGGTTCTTATTAAGATAAAATGTGAACAAAAAAGCAAAAACTCTTAAGCATGTATACCATAAAAGTAATGGGTGATGCAGAAGTTGCAAGTCACTAACATATTTTTGAATACTACTCTTACTCTGATTTTAAGTCATATTTGCATTTTCCTAACTATTTTTTTCTTTCATTGCAATAAATGATTGGGACATCACTAACCTCATAAAGAAATATGGGTGTTATTCTTGCTTTGAGGTTTATTGGTGGAGAAACTTGAGAACTATTTAAATCAAACTTGTTTTTTGTATTTTCTACAATAAAAAATAACAAATTGAAAATAAAGTTATAAAATAAAAATAGAACATAATCAGTAAGGTTTCTTAGAACTAAAAAAAAAGGCTTACAGTCTGTAGAAAAATTAAAAACAGTAAACTCTGTCTCACATTAAGTGACACAACAAATAAGAAATGGGAAACAAAGGCGAAACTGGAAAACCATGACCTCTATTGCAAATATACATGCACACAGGATAAACATTTTGCAAAGTTGTGGGTCACACATCATGTAATGAAAAGGTTTTTTTCAGTATCAAATAAGCAAGAGTTCCATTATAATATGATATATAGTAAAATTAGCATATTGCTTGGCTTTCATAAAAACCAAGAAATGTAAGGTCATAAACAACCCAGCAGCAAAAACAAAATCTATAGGAAAGATCCTGGAAATAACTATAAAGCTGAGGCAAGCAGTGGTTATGTCCATGAAATCAACTGATGTTGAGCTATCTATAAATATCAGAATGGAAGGACAATTTGAAAGATGCTCATTAAACAGAAGTCAGTACTTTCACTGTAGTATTGGTACATTACCAGATTCAACAATGCTTTAAGATGTTAGATCCATCTTCTTCAATTCTTGAGTGTATATGAAGGCCAAAACCTGCTAATAGCAGATCACATGCTTACAAAAAGTAGAACCACTTGAGGCATGAATACACACTGTCAGGTGGGATACTGTGGATAATATGGCAGTGATCAGAGCTTTGCAGCATATTACAAGGAATGTTGCATATGTTGGAGGTTCATGCATAAGAACTCTAGATGGAATGCATGAAAGTTCCTGTGTAAAGCAAAGGCTACATCACAATGTCCAACATCTTCAATGGAAAGTCTTTGGTTGAAGCATGATCAAAAATCCATAATCTAGCTTGCATTGAATGATGGCAATGAGAGACCTTAAGCAGAACACCTATCTACTTTCCAAGAGGTGAAAGAAAGCAAGAGAAGGGTGTTTAATCCCAGTGTACACTTTACTTTAAGCTGCTAGATGTGAGGAATAAAAGTCATCATATTATCAAAAGAATTTTGTCTCAGCCACCACAGGAAAATGTGCAGCAACAAAATGGAGTTTGAGGCCAGTAGTAGTCCATTTACCCAATTTACTGAGGGAAGTTTTGAGCTCCCACTTTACTTACTTCACTTAATACAACAGACAAGAAATCTGAAAGTCATTGACATAGAAACTGCTTGCAACTATAGGGAGAAATTATTCACTAATTGCACTGATCTTAATGATAAAAGCCCTCATTGTTCCTATGTGAAGAATCAAGTAAAAGTCAATCCCACATGGACCCAGAATTACCTCTCTACTAAAGCATTTTCAATAGAAATTGACAAATGATCATGTAACACTTAAGAAAATCTCATAATAACCTGAACCTCCATACCAAGTCAATAGATTTATTAAGGAAAACAAACAGTTAAAACAAAATTCACCCTCTTGAGAAAAAGTTCTATGAATGATTTTCTAAAAGAATCATATGATCTACAATAGATTACTGTCTACAGAAACAACACTGAGTGATGGAGAGTATACTGATTTTATCAACTAAACAAAAGGAGAATTAACCATCCTCTCAAAACCTTACACAGACAACTTATCAAAACAATAGATATATAATAGGAAGGAATCTTAAGATCTTTTCCAATCCAACAAATTAAGAAAAACTTTTCCTTCTGCAAAACCTGGTTAAAAGGAGCTAAAACTAGAAACACTGATAGAAACAACACAGCATTTTGTATTTTTGAGCCATTATGGAACAAGTTTTAGTCCCATCAGAATGAATGGTTTATGATAGTTATAAAGATGGACTAAAAAGAGTGAATTTTATTAGGCTAAGGCCTTGATGGCCAAGAAGGCAGAGGAATATGTGGAAGAACTGGGTTGGAGTAAAAACACATTCTATGGATGTTGGCTAAATTATTAACATCTTGAGTACCGAATTACAAGATTTAAAAAGATGTGTATTCATATTCATCTTTTAAATCTTACCCCCAAAATATTTTGAAGCTAGATGAAGAAAGGATTTTGGAAGTGAATTTAATCCACAATCCTTACTAGCTTTGATGTCTGATCTGCAGAGCATATGTTCATAAGCCTTCTGAGAGCTTATGAAGCTGGTATGAGTGGGATATCTGGAAAGTTATCCCAGGCTCATATCTAGTATTCAAAGGTGTATTTAAAAAGATATTTTTAGGTGATAACTCTTTGAGGTGTTCACAATACTATGGTGGTTACCACATTATATGTATGTCCATTATGTCATAATATTTTTCAAACAACGGGTTTACAGCTTTTATGTTTTGTCAATTTTGGAAAGCTGGCAAGCCCAAGGATATGTCGAAATGATCCTGCTGTAATATTATGTTGTGGTATCAATGATGCATAACTGAAACAAATTTATGAACAGGACTTAAAAACATCATGATGGTGGATGACTTTTACACCACTCTATATAGTTCATGAGAAGTCTTACAGTATGAGAAATAAAGTACTCTGTTACAAGATGGTTGCAATTCATTAGAACCCAACTGTGAATAATGTTTGTCAAAAGAAGTGCTAGAAACTGTTACTAGTTTCAGGCTTTACCGTCTAAATCTCTGGATATGGGTGGATCCAAGAGCTATATTCAAAATTTAATTTAACTACTTTATTATCAATTTATGCTGATTAACATCAAAACAGTCTGTAATACAAATGTCAATACTGGCTAAGTTTAATTCTCTTAATTTCAAAAAGAAATAGTTAAATTCTTAATCTCAATCTGTTTATGCAACTGAACCATGAATTGCTCATCTTAGATTTTCTTTCTTAGAATTTTTTTTAAATGTTCAATGTAATTACAAATACATTTTATAGGTATTAGAAAGTTAGAATATAAATGAAATAAACCACATGGGCATAGGAAGAGACAAAGCCATGGATGACCACATTTTCATGGCATTTGAAGTTATAACTTGTATATTAAAACTTTCTTCTTTTAATTCAATACATTATGTGTGTATACAGTACCTGTAGTTAAAATGCACAATATTAAATTTCCAAAATATTTTAGAAGTTATGCTCCCCAAACCCTTTCTAGAAATGACATTCTTTGTATGTCAGTAGTGTTTTGCAAACATTGTACATCACATTGTTTAGCTATGGCAATGGCTTAACCACTCAAAAACTGCTCCTACAGTAATGAACTCACATGATGTACCTCTACCCTATCATCCTTTCAACAATGCAAATAGTTCTCCCTGACATTACTACTGGATTATTTATAAACAAATTAAAATATCAGTGTTTTCTTATAAGTTATTTTGTTCAGATTTTTGTAATTAGATGATTACCTTTACTTTCATTGTTTACTGTTGTGATGCTCAGCTCAGACACCTAACATTGTGTTTATTAACACATTTATAGCTTGTATTTATAACTCAATCATTTCTCTACATAAATCTGTCCTGGTGTTTGCTAAGTGGTTTTTGTTCTGTTATAATGGTGTTTCCCATGCTCTGGGATTGTCTAAGTACATCTGTAAATAATAAAGTTAAATGAAAGCAAATGGGCAAAGCTAATAAACTTATGCTGCTAGAATACGTGTAACTGTCTGTTACAAAATCTAGTAATTTTAGAAAGAAAAAAGGTAATTCAGATTTTTTAAAAGTTTTCCACTTTACCTTACACTGCTGATTTTGCTACAGTTAATGTACAGAGAGAATAAAACAATAAATTTTCACTGAAAAACTTGAGATTTATTTAATAGGTTCTAGTAAATTAAATTTTAAAAAAATTAAGATGAAAAGAAGTATTTTAATGTTTAGTATGAAAATAATTTGCTCTCAGATTGACTCAGTAAAGGTTTCACAAAGCTTCAGATAAATCTCCAATACACATACTTTACTAAAAATCTGGTTTTTCTTGTATACAAGACTTTTAATGTTAACCATGAGTTGGCTAAAATTTTGTAACATACAGAGATATGTATAGTTTCATAGCTACTTTGTGGTGACAAAGTTGATCAAAACAACTTACATCAAATCTAGATACTTAACAGCTTTTTTTCATTTTTACAAATGAACCACCAACTTTAGAGTTTTATTTAGAAGAATCCTAAAGCACTTTAATAACTCTTGAGGTAATTAGAACACAATGTTAAAAGAATTTGCAACTTACCACGCTCACTTTCATCATCAACGAGAATAATTTCCTCTAACAATGCTCTTGGAGATGTAAGAATGATGCTATGAACAGTACGTAACAAGGTGGACCAGGCTTCATTGTGAAATACAATTACAATACTTGTTGTTGGCAGTTTATCAGGGTAGACCTTATTTTTACACCTGAGGAGTCAATGCATGTTATTATTAACAATATCATGATTAGAATTTATTTTAAATTTTTTATGGTTGATTGATCAACTACTGCTTAAACTGATTTGTTTATCCACTACATTACTGTAGAAAAATATACAATACTTTAAACTGTTCTACTTTCTGTTTATTTTTCTCTCACATTCAAAGACATTGCTTTAGTTAGGCTTTACATTTCTAATCATTTCATGTTCATATTAATCAATGTGAAGGTCTTGAGAGAGACAACTTGGGTCAGCCACTCAGTAAGTTCAGAAATTGTCTTTTACATGAAATATCAAGTCTTAAATGTAGATTCATGTTAAAACCTTTCACTGAGTAACTCTTTGTCTGTGGTTTCTAAACATTAATAAATACCCATAGTAGAAAATAAGTAATAACTCATAACGATTTCACAAAACAAGAAACCCAGTGTTTTGTTTCTAATGTACATTCTTAATATAATGGTTGTTTACACCTGAGTTGTCACATGATTTAAACTATAGTCTAGCTTTTCTTAGCTATGAGATGAACATTTATTAACAATCTAGTTTTAAAATCTAGCTTATTTTTATATTTTTAAATCTTAAGAACAAGCCTTACCCCTCCATTCGAAAATCAGGAAGAGATCTATTGAGAGCTATTTGATCACTAGCAAGCAAATTGAACTGATTAAGCTTGAATTTTTCATTCTTTAAATGCTCCTCCTCTTTAGGAATGATCACTGCTTTTCCATTCTCTCCAGGCCAGTTAGAAGGATTCTTCTGTAAAACTGGAAAAATAAAAACATTTTATAGTTATAGAAAATACAAGTGTTAGATGTACTTGTAGATGAGTGCTTCACTAATGATATCTTACATTGTTAAGAAGTGCCATTACAAGCAGTTGTCAGTTGGTTAGCCCTCTAGCTCAGCTGATAAAGCACTTGCATGATGTAATAGAAATTCTTGGTTCACATCATAATCATGTAAAAATTAAAAATTACCACACCCACTCTTGGAAGTTATCTTCCATATTATCTAGTAAGATTTTCTTTAACAATCTGTTTATATTCAGGTTACTTTTATGAAAACTCACAAACAGTACAAAGTAGATAACACCATACATGCCTAGCAGTTACAGACTGCTCTACATTACACCCCCCTCTCATTACTAGCACAATGCTCAGATTCATAATTCAAAGCTCTCACATTTCTCGCAGCTCACATTAATAAAATAGAATAATCAGAATTATTTTCAAATAAGTAATCCCTAAATAAATATGCTAAAACATTTTACAATCTGTAATAATGTTATGGGCAAACATAAGTTGCCACAAAGTATATTTTAATCTCTTCTATACACAATTTCTCCAAATTATAGGATTTGTCCTTTAAATGTTTTTGATAAGAGTTCAGATAATTGTACAAAATGTTATGATATGAGTAATAATTGCAATGCGATATCTTATCCTTACTTTAGTAATTTTTTAGGTTAACGAAATTAACCTGATTAAACACTGATGTGAAAAGAAATTAATGTATGTTTATTATATGTCTTAAGAAAAACAAAACATTTAAAACAACTGCATTTTTTCTAGACATAAGAACAATAAAAATGTATCCAGTTATGACAAAAAGAACTTAAGCGTTGAATTCATTTTAATTCACTGAAAATATAAAAATATTTAAACTCACCTGGATGTTCCCAGCTCCTGAACTCTCCAGCTGGTGAATTTGGGGATTTGACAAATGGAACACGGTTGCCATTGTAAACTATTCCTCGTAACTTGTTTCCACGTTCACAAGACGTACCAATACACTCAGTGTAGTACATTAACAGACACACTCCCAATAGAAACCATACAAGAGAGGTTGCTAAAACAATCTTACAGGTGTGTAAACGTATTCTTCCACGCATCATTTTTCTCAATTGATACCTATGTGTTTATAAATCACAATTTTTTCCAAATATTTACACATTCAGAAGTTACCCATTATTTTCACTTTTGTAAAATCATTACACTAGCAAACACAAATTAACATAGTAATACAACTAGAGCTTTCAAACCTCCATTTCTAGATAAGATATATTAAACTCAATTAATTTTTTAACATTTTAACACCATCCTGAATTTGAGTCCTTCAAAACATTGTCTTCTCAACAGCAACTTCTTGGACTCCCTATAAGAAAACAAAACAAATTTAGAAAAAATAAAACAAAATAATAACTAACAGTGTAAAATATAATAAATTCACAGGAAATAGTTAATGCCACTAGTTTGGTACATGAAAGTCAAAGACAACAAGACTAGAATAAAAATTCACACATTCACAGAACTTACCAATGATAGTTGTCACAAACACACATCTTGAAAATCATATATGAACATATCTTTCACTACCCTTTCAAGTGTAAACTTTCACAATAATCCTTTGAGATTCATCATTAAGAGCAAAAACAATTCTAAATATTTAATACCTACTCTATAGGTAGACAGTTGGTTCACAAGATAATATGTTTGAGAATTACAAATGAAAATATGCATACTTGTATTACGTAATATTTTAAACATTTCCAATCATACTTTCACACACTATGTTTATTTTGTATTAAAGAAGTAACTAATACTTACTCATGCATTAATGAAATGGATTAGAGGTCATGTCCTGTATAGCTCTTATATAAATCAGTTACAAGCCTATCACATTATGCGAGATGTTTCACTCCAGTGTCAACTCAATATCTACTTTCCAGATATATGCAAGATTCCTACATACATACACTTGAAATTTATTTGATGAAGTTAAATTTTGTGTAACATTATAGATACAGTATTCTTGCATGAGCTTTTCAAATAATTATTCATAAATCTGTACGTGTCAGTATTCTTTCTAGACAACCAAAGATAGCTATCTGAAAATTCATATATGCAGGTATATGTGCCATCTTATTACTCATACAGTTATTCAGTTATACAATTATCTGTTGTTCACCATAACAATTAACTGATTCTTCTCTTTATTCAGCTGTATATGACAGTAACTCCAACTATCTACAAATTAATTACCATAGCTGAGAGATACAGCAAACATTTGAATATCATGGATAGCTGGTAAATTTTTGTGATCCCTCTTGGTGAATGATCAAGATATCATTCATACTGTTTGTAACACTTATACATTTACCTGTCTATTCTATACAGAAGTATTTGTGTAATAGATGTTTGTTTTTGGATAAATTTGTATATTCATCAATTAAATCACTTGTTAAACTATTTTTAAATATATTACTTGATTATTCTGTTTGACTTTAAAAAAATCCATTTTTCTACTTTATATTCAATCAGTCAGCTAGTTACTAAACCTGTCCAACTTAAGTTCATGTAGTCAGTATCTTTCTACCTTATATTCTATCAGTTAGCTATTTACTAACATATCCAACTTGAGTTCATTTAGTCAGTTGCCTGTCAAGTCATTTTTCTGTTCATCCATTCCAGTATTCACCCATCTTCCCTCAAACTTTTCATTTCCAATGACCTCTGTTGAAAGTTTATATATAAATATATCAATCTTGAATATTATAATTTTATTTAAAGTAGACTAGCTGACCACTATTGGACTTGACTACTCTGATAATATCCTAGGTTCATATGTTACAGATTCCAAAAGATACTAGAAATTCTTCTTCATTTTTAACCCATCCTTTGTGGAGTATAGTTTACAAGTGGTTCATAGTTGTTGCCAGAACATTATAGGGATGAATGATGCAAAACTTTAATTGAAAAGATGCTCAATTACATAAAGACCATATAACTGAGCTTTGTTTTAACTACTTTTATACAACACAAAGCATTGGAAATTGCTGTATTCTTGTCCTGGAAAAGTCCTCGACTTGGATGATGTGAAGCTGACCAACAACACAGCTATGGTTAGTACTTGCTCCTATACAGGTCATTACATCATCTTTAGCAGTTTGAGTTGTTAATACAAAACTAATAAAACTTTATCAGCATCACAGAAATGTGTAAACTATAATCTACTTGACCATATCATACACTTCTGCTGGTTAACTATTCACAATGTTTGCACTAAATAAATCACTGAATTCTTACTTTCCTATTTGAATAAAAAATAGGCCAGTTTTTATACTCTTCTTTGCATGGTAAATTTAGAGATAATTGAATCCTGACCACTAATGGTAAAATGAAACAAAGTCTAATATAATATGCACTTTATAAACCTGTCAAAATCATCTTTTCCTTCAGTCAGTCACCAGTGGTTGACAGCTATAGTTTTCCAAATGCAGAAATACCCTTAGTGATTGCCACAGTTGGTATAGTCTGATGACAGATTCTTGGAGAAATCAGTCAAAAGAATAGTATTTGTTTATAACATTCTTGCTAAACAGGTACCTGCTACCACACCCTTCAAATGTTGGAGATTTTTTCTCTTACTTTACTGTCTTATAATATAAGTACTACATACTATAGCTTTGTAATTAAGGGGCCTAAATAAACTGTCACCAGATATGTAAAATTATAAGTTTGCTTTTTAAATGCAGATGGAGGGGACATTCCATAAATGTGTTATGGGGAATCCCAACAAAGCAGCCAGTCAGAATATATATGAATGTTTAATATCTTGTGAAATGCACTGTTCAAAATCTATAAAAGTTGTTCTTTTTCCCCCATCTCTAACAACTTGATTTTATTTATGTTAATGTATAATTTTTAAACCAAGTATTTTTGTTTCAAATATACCATTGAGAAAGTAAAATATGGAATTAATATTAGATTTCTTCACTATATGGAACTTTTTTTAATTTGCTGTAACACGATTGACAAACACGTATTTCCTGCTTCTACAACTTCATAGGCTTAAAGAAAAAGGAACATCTACTCTCATGTTATTATTTGTAGGTTTATATTACATGTATGCATTCTACAAATATATAAACCTCATTGAAAACAATTACTTGGAACTAGTTACAGCATAATGCAGAGCCAGGTTTTAGTATCTTTTTTCCCCATGTACAGTGTCATACAACTTGTATATTCAGTTGTTTCTGTCTGTAACTTGTTGACAATAAATTGAATGATAAATGAACAGAATGCACTCCTCATTTTCAGAGTAATGTGTGTATATGTATTTGAAATTAGTTTAATGTACACACAACAAACTCTTTACTCTATAGTGATCATAGCAGTATTATAAAATGGTTCTCTTCTTGTTCTCAAAAAGTCCACAGCCTATTCAGCTACTCTAGAATTTCAGTTGACAAGCCAAACTATCTTTCTCAATTTCTACTACAGTAGTATTTTGTGTATACTCCACTTATATGTTACAATATAGCATGAGTTACTGCAGTCATATACTTCTCTTCCAATACTAGTTTAATCTTTCTTTAAAATACCTTCAGTTCCTTTTACCACAGTGCACTCAGACTAATTCAATTACTTTAGAACCACATTTTGATGGTATAACTTCTTATCTCTTTCAACAATATATTAGACGTTAGACCTATCATTTCTACCAAAATTAACTTCATGATGAACTTTTCCTTGGCCATGACTTTCTCTCTTCTGCTGTTGACATATTTATTACTAGATTGTCTGTTCTCTATATTCTTGGCATCAATAAGTTACAAACACAATTTCCAATAATTGTCTGCTTTTTAAGTCTTATTATAAAAAATCAACAATCAAAATAGTTATTCACAAAATAAACTAATTCATAATGTCTACACCAAACAGTACTTTATACAATGATGTAAAACCCTCTTCAAGAGAAATATTCACTTGTTTTTTTCACTATATGCAAAAACAGATTTCAGCTCACATGCTGTCTTCTCATGTAATTTACTCCAATATTTATGATTTCTTTGTCTGTCCTTCCTTGGATCGTCTCCAGTAGGGCTCCTCCTGACAGAATCCCTTGTCTTCATCTTGACCTTGTATTGTCTGTACTTTTGTGATCTATCTGCATACTGACACAACATATCTTGTTCTCCTTCCTTCCTTCTTATTAGTCAGTATGACACTTATATTAATATCCTTGTACACCTCATCACTACTCAGATAAGTCCTTATCTTCTGTAATGAAGTCAGTCTTCTAATTCTGTTTCTATAACAGCTGCATCTCCCATGCCCATTTGTACCTCAATATCTGCACTAAAAGGTCTTCTTCCCTCTCAAAATACCTCTTCAGTGGATTGGCATAACAGACCTTAGTCATCTCATTCATTTTGACTTTATAATGCATTCTGTCAACCACTTCATGTACTGTAAAAAGTCCTTTCCACAGCTGGTTTGTTGTTGTCTATAGGTACCAGAACTAAAACTTTCTGCCAACATTTGAGTTGTCATTCTTCAAGGCTTTAAGAGGTTTAATATCATGCTTGGTCTTCCTCCTTTAAGCTCTTCTGATGACTGCAGTTGATTTGGCAGACTTCTTTGTCTAGTTCTACTAAATTTTTACTGCCCAGTAATTTTCCTATCACCAAGTCATATAGTGGTTCCTTGATACATATGGCCTCAAGATGTCCTATATAATATGGAGTAACACCTTTATCTTTGCCATGGAAAATGTTCTCACTGTCCTATCATTTAGCACATAGAGGTGTATCTTACCTGTCATCTGACCATCAGATACTAGATTTGTTTTCACTGTTGCACCACTGCATTGTGTGTCTTGTAGAACCTTCACTTTCTTGTTTCTGATGTAGCCTTCACATACTGGCATATTATGATTTGTCAGCAGTTCTCAATATTAGTATCATGCTCTGATCACTAACTGGCACTGTTGATCCATTTGCTAACTCGAGCTGACCATTAGTTGTGCTTCAATCAAAGTGGTCTACTTTGTCCTGATGCCCCCAAAAAATCTTACTATTAATTTGAAAGTAGTTTAAAATTCTGTTAACCAAACCATGAACTAATTTGCAATAACATGCTACGATTTTTTAGCTTCAATTTACTCCATGACTATCATAAGTAAAACAACCACATGTCCCCTCTGAGGTTTAGCTATGGTTTAGGAACAATTTGGAGGAATTCAAATTCAAGACTGAGACAAGACTTTATGAGACCACTAAATAAAACAGACTGAATGACTAGTCACTTGCATATCATAATGATGGAATGAGGGAGGGGTAATTGATATTTTAGATTAGTTTTGCACCACATCTGTAATGTTATAAATTTTGATTATTCTTTAACTGTTTTAAACAGTGCAGTTTTTAAAACAATAAGTATATTTTATCTTTCTTTCTTGTACAACATTTTAAACTTATTTTATTTTTTCAGGCATGATTACAGTGCAACTAAATTTGGCTTAATTAGGAATTAAAAAAGAAAACATGACAAAAATAATGTTTCCTATACTAATGATAAACAGTTGCTGTATGATTTTACTTTAGCTCTACTGAAATTTACTAATAATGTTAATTTTCAGGTTAACCTGAAGACAACCTAGGAAGGTCCAAACGTTGTTCCTTGTTTATCAATAAGTGTTAATACCCATACCAGCCGTTCTGATATACAAAATACCAAAATGTAATTCAATATTTGTAAAATTATTCACAGCAAAAATTATCGTCAAAAATTGTTGTGTTATCAGTATTAATGCACATTTTACAAAATATTCAGTAATGTCATTAACAAAATACTTCATACTATGGGCAACAACCGTGCTAAAAAACAACAAAATATGAGATGCGATATCTCCTCTGTATGTGTGTGTGTGTGTGTGTGTGTGTGTGTGTGTGTGTGTCTTCTAATAATAATACTCAGATATGGATACTGTTCAACAACCATTACTATTTCAAATTACTGATACTTCTATAAAACATTCAAAGATTTTATTAACTAATATATACTACATTTTTATTGATAAGTCGACACTAACGACCCTAGTGGTAGTGTTTATTTACACATGCAGAAAATAAGACTTGTTCGTGTTCACAAAATACAAATTTACATGCTCTCTACTATCATTAGTTTTAGTAGTAGAGCATGTTCATGTATAAAACGTAAACAAATTCCTAATCTATAAGTTTCGTGATAGCATTATTTCCTGACAATTTGCTCGAAGGATACAGTTAGTTGGCTGATGTAACGTGATGAACCAACATGCATATCTTGAAATAATCAATGTGAACAAGAATAGAGATTTCCATTATTACGTACAACTCAATCCAGCAATGATACGCTAAGACTAGTGTGAACAATTAAATGTAAGAATTGTAAATTAATGGTAAAAATTGTTATAACCTTTATATTGAAAATAGGGTTAATTTTAACGCTAAAAAAACCAGAAGAAAAATGTTATGAACGAACTTGAAGCAAATCTACGTATTTAATATATTTAATTTGAGAAACAAACAAGTAAACCTAATTATCTAACGGGGTGAAAGATTTACAGGAATGCTATTTATTTAGTTTAAAAATGTTAAAACACTTAAAATATTACAGAAAGTTCAGTTTCAGGAAGTATTTCGTTTTCCGAATAGTTCTATCATACACATTCTCAGTACGAGGTTGTTTGAATGTTTGAGATCCCATCTGCTCTATCCGACCTTAATTTTGGACTGACATGCAAATGGTAAGCAGCTAGTCAGTAGTACCCACCACCTCTTCCTAAATACGATAATCGAATAGTAGGGGACAGGACCTATATAATCGAACTAGTATACTTTTAGGACAACCTGATACATAGCACAAAGGTAGCTCCCTTTTTGCAGTGCAAGACAGAGGGAAGGCAGCTATCACCACCTGATTGACATATGAAGAAAATATTAGAATTCCTCTAAACTGAATGTTACGTGAATGGACTAGTAATTATTAATTAAACACCTGTTATATTTAACTCCTGACGTGCCCTAATGCTAAATTTAATATTTCAGTTATTTTCGCAAATATAACTATAGTATATGAGTATATAAAACTATTTTTATTTCCTTTTTATTTTATTTTTTAAGTGGAATTAAAAATCATTTAATATTAGGTTTTACTGCAATGATGCATCCAAAACAGATCGAAAAAATAAAATCGGTTTTAACTCAAACAATAGAGCATATCTCAAATATAACAAAAATAAATTTTGTATTATTCACACTGAATTGAGTAATGTTAGATTTCTTTATTTTATTTTTTTATGAAATATTCCATGCTGTTTAAACAAGATGTTTTCGTTTTTTAACTCCAGTGGCTTAGGATGAACATCGCGCGCGCGTTACATCAACCCAAAGCACTTACACTGCAATAATTATTGTTCAACTTTACTTGAAAAAAATATACGCTGCATATTATCGCAAGAGGGGGAGAAGGCAGCTGAAGAACAACAAGTGATGCATAATAACTTCTAAAAAAAATCTGTTTTCATTATGAGCTTCTTGTGCCAAACAGTTACAGCTTGGGTTAAGTGGTTACAGATACGACAGTCACTAGCCAAAAACTATCACCATAGTGGTGAGAGTAAAATCACAGCAAAATATTCCTCAGAGCAAGTTCTACAAATTCTTATATGTTTACTCCAACTCTCCATAGATTTTCAGATTATTTGTCGTCCAAAATTACACAATTAGTCCTGCTGAATGAAAGATTCGTCTAATATAACCAGTCAGTTTGTTTTCTTTTTTTTAATAACAAAGTTCAGGTGACCCGACAAAGCCAGATGTATAGGGCGCTCGACTCGCAATTCGAGGGTCACAGGTTTGAATATCTGTCACTTGTCCTTTCAACCGTGGGTGTGTGGACGTGACAGTCAATCTTACTATTCGTTGGTAAAAGCGTAGCCCAAGAGTTGGCGGTGGGTGATGATGACTAGCTACTTACTCTCTAGTTTTAAATTGCTAAATTAAGGACAGTTAGTGCAGATAGCTCTCGTGCAGCTCTGTGCGAAATTCAAACAAACCAAGCAAAATTCGCGTTGGTGCTTGCAAGTTATATGTATTTTTTTTATTTAAATAACTGACGATAAAATAAAGAAAAAACCCAGACTCACAAAAAATGAAATATTAAACTTGTCCAAAACACACTTAGACCCCCCCTTTAACTCACAGATAATGAAACTGAAACTCAGAAAACTTAATGACAATGGTTCGACAACGTAAAAGGTAAAGCTAAAGTCAAAACAGGTTAATCTTGCCTGTAACAATTTCGTTTTATGTTCTCAATTTTTGTTGTTATAAATAAGTTCAAGTATTTCATTGAAATATGTAATAAGAAGACTTCCTATTTATACTTCTCTGGAAACAAAAATACTGTAAATTATGGAACAATATTTATTCGTTTTTAAACGTTTTCGCAAGGTTTCTCGAAGGCTAACTGAAGAGACAATCCCCAATTTTGACGTGAAAGGCTAGAGGTAGGACACATGGTCAAGATAAATCCACTACTAACGATTAATGGTATTGACTGAAATTACAACGCTCCCACGACTTGTGAATCGAGTGTCTTAACAACTAGGCTATGAAGGAGTACTTCAATTTTATTATTATTATTAAATAGCCTTGGAATTACCCTTAGAATCCAATTTAAAACATTTCTGTATATTACTTACGCAACAAACTAATTGTTGATTCATGACGTTGACACTTATTAATATTAACCCCACTTATTACTACTTGGTCACCTGTGTATTTTACACAGTTAATAAGTGTTTTCATCCGTGTTTTTCTGTTATTTCTTGTTTTTTTTTTTAATACTTAAAGATTGTAATAAAAATATTTCAACATGATACAATGTATGGATCCCATCGCACGATGTGTAAAAGTCGGTAGATAAATCATTCCTAATCAGGCAATAGTATTTGTAATTGCATAAACATTTACAGGAGAAATACGTGTACACACACACACGTTTTACATTACTGTCGATTCAAAACTTTATTTGGTCAGTTCTCACTCAACCAACATCTCGGAATTCTGCGATTACGTTGGTCTAAACTTGGTTGTGCGTGCGCGCGTGTGTTTTCTTATAGCAAAATCACATTGGGCCATCTGCCGCGTCCACCGAGGGGCGTCGAACCCCTGACTTGAGTTGTAAATCCGTGGGGGACAACATGGTTATGAGCTTCTGTTTCTTAAAATTGCTACACAATTGTTACTGTTTGTTTATGACAAAGCGACTAAGGCTATCTATTGCTTCCCTAATTTTTAACTTCCGACAAGGGTGACGGCATCAACCCTTTCGATCCTACGATCCGTAGATTTACGGCGTCCTGCGATCCGTAGATTGCGTGCAAGTAGTACACTAACCATCAAACCAACACAAGTTACTACAGACCTTTAGTTTATAAATGATAAAAGATGAGACTGGTTAACACGTCACCTGCGTCAACAATTTTAAATATAAAATATATTTAATTATCAACACAGTTTATTATCGCAGTAGTAGGAATAAATGAATTCTGAAATAAAATCTAACATAACAAGTCATCATGATCTAGTTTTTTTTTTTACATAAGATTCTTATTAAAATAAAATTTAAGGAAAAATTTTATATACTTTGCTGAAGGATTTATTTATAAAAAAATACTTAACAACAATATACAGTCAAACACAAAAATAATCAATTAGAACAAGCAAACTCCTGCTTACTTTCAACCTCAGAATTCGTACTGTTAACAGATGGTGTAAAAGTGGGAGAGAATGAGTTATGGAAGATAACTTTACATAATAAGGCTTATCTAGAGGAGGGGTTGGAGAGGAATAATGTACCTACCTTGTCAGTCAGATGTATTTTCAATGTAACCAATACAATTTAGTTTATGCCTTTAGATTAAAAACAGAAAATCGCCGAGATCCAACAGGTGATTTGCACTAATTCAGATGGATGTTTGAGACTCCAGAATACGGAGATGAGTTTATATTTAGAACTTGCTGATTTGTGATAAGGATATTTAGGCTTGATTTGACGAGCTATACTCTACTGCTTGAAAGTCTGGGCAGGTATAACTGTTAGTGTCTGCGAAAGGTTATTGGGCCTGCGCCCCAAAGACAGGCTTGCGGTCTTTTCTGAAATTGTTTTATATTTAATACTTCCTCAATCTTTGTAGTTTTTATTGTTTAAATCCGAAACAACCTCTTGTGTGGAAATTAACTTTTATTTATTGCTAAGTTATAAAAATGTTATCCAGTTATGATTGGTGCGGTATTTTCCGATATCCAAGTTTTGTACATGTATACATCGCAAGCTTTTTATAATAAGATCACCCGATGTTCTTTTGCAGTATTATACAAGATTGTTTTACCCCAAAATGTAAAATTTTTGTCAAGTCCTGAAATTATGGGTATTAGTTCTCCAACTCAAAATGGAGTTGTGTTATAATAAGGTTTTTAAGGATGGTGTATGTTGTTACGGTCTAGTAACATATCTGGACGGAGATAATCATTTTTATTAGTCTACCTATGTTACAATGAAATGTTTTTTAATCTCACATTCGCATATTGAAAGTTTTCGGTAAATGTATTCAGTACGAATCTAATGAAGTCTTCGATATGGTTTCATCATTGTCAATTTCACAATGAACGTAATATCTTCCCTCACATCCAACCCTAACCGTACTTTTCTATTTATCAGGTACAACTGATTTATACTGCACAACAGTTTTTTTGTTTTTTTTAAGTTTTTGCTTCCTGAAAATGTTTTGCTGATTGTGACAGGTACCTGGTGGAAATGTACAAATATAGTTTTGGTTTTGCTCCATCACGTAGGAACTCTGAGAAATAGACAGTTAACTGTTTACCGGTAATAACATATTTAATTGCGTTTATGTTTCTAGTATGCTATTAAGTTCAACATAATTAAGTGTTTTGCTCCTGATTTTCGTTTGTATTCAATGTCCGGTGCATCATGTTGCAGTGTCCAACAGTTGTCAGCAAGCATTGACGGTTTCCAGTTGCCCCGATATCGTTTTTCCATTGTAGCAACGGCCTGGTGAAACTGAAGATTTCGATAAAACGGTACGTGACGGACAAATTTGGATGTGATTTTCGTGAAAAGCAGCCAAAAATCTAAGGAACACCCAACAGTGTTCAAGAAGCAAAAACTTTGTTGTGCAGTGTTATTACTTTAAGACATTTGTATTATATTTCAATTGGGCAAACAATTTTAAGTCTTTATTTTAATAAAATGTAAATTAAAACAATGGCAAACATTTATATTTAATGCACTTCTCGTCAGCACTATTCGTATGTTATTAATCACTAATACAGGTATACGTTTGAAGAAGTTTCTTGCATATAATGTTATATTCATGCAATTAGATATCCGTCCCAATATGGATATGAACCGTTTTCGAATATTTTTGATGCATTTAATTTTTATGGTAAAAGTTGAGCAAAATATCAACTGCGAGTGAACTTTCAACCACACTTCTTTAGTAAGTACAAAAATATGCTTAAGATTGCTTACAAGACAGACGAGTGGTCCTCGTTTACAAGTCTAAAAATGTTCAAATTTGTAGAATTATCAAAGCCCACATTTTTAGATCCTAGACACTAAAATAGTCATCATAGTTATAAAAGATTAAAGAATGCAGAGTTACTCAGAATTAAACGAAGAAAGTTGGAAATCGGTGAAGGAAATACTACTATTTTATGAACTTGACGACCGGTTTACGTGACTGAAGTCGGTGTTGTGTGCAGTAACAAGACTGATAAAAAAAATAAAATACGCGCCCTTTCTTTTCATGACCACTAATGTATGAGCGTACAAATATAAATATAATGGAACTAAAGATTAAAATCACTGGCACACATCTGAGCTGTAACGCAGATGTCACAATACAGCTGTTCATACTGCAAATGTGTATGAAAACCTTCCAGACTCAACCACACAATATACTCATTCATATATATATTATTAGGACTGCAAGGTTCTAGTCTCATAATTATTCACAAGGTTACGAAGCTCTGAAATTCGAGTACAAACATTTCTTTTTCTGTTGAACCAGCTGTGAATACATTTCCAAAATCTAAAACTAAATGCTCAAATCTTGTGATTTTTAGTTATGAGCAAGGCCTAGGATATATTTAAATAATAATATTTTACTGAAGGCACACCTTCAATTAGTAAATAAAATCAGGCAGATAGTATGAGCTTTCTATTTATGACTTATGGTAGTTTGTTTTTCCTTCAGTGTAGCAAGTAATTTCGGTAGCTGAAACACTATGAAGTGTAAACAAACTAAATAGTTAATAATAGCTGGAAATAGTTTAGTTTATTGCTGCACTTACAAAACCGTAACACTGGTGTCTGCATATAAACACTTTCTTTATTCCTGTGTTTTAGTTACTGTCACTTAGAAACCAGTTTTATGATTCACTATCCAGTGTGTTATTTGAGTGAGAAAAACGGGCACTTTTTGAGGTGAGCTTGAAAAAATAAATACGCGATCACCCCTATCTCTAGGTATGATATTACAGCTATTGGCACTTTCTACTCGCAACAAAATCTCAGTAAATTACACATTAAAAATTAACTTTATACACACACAAAAATAATTATATTACTTAAACTAATAATTAACTGTTGTCTATGTAAACAAATATAATAAAGACAATGCAGAACTGTGTGTGTGTGTGTGTGTGTGTGTGTGTGTGTGTGTGTGTAGGTTACTGTTGGTTACAAGAGTATTCTCTGCAAAAGTTCTCACATTTCATGTAAGACTTCCAAACCACTGAAAATAAGTTTTCTACAAAAATATTCATATTAGATACACAAAATTATCAATACCATATTTAATGACCAATAAGTATTTTCATCACAAAAATACAAATCCACAGTAAAGTTACTTTATTTGGAATAAAAAATACAAAAATATAGGATTAATATGACAGTTGTTCAACAGTTTATATAAATACTTTATACATGTTCATTAATGTCACTTGAACATGTTTTGTAAAGTTCATTTATCACAGTAAAACCTGCCTCCAGAATGTATTCATGTGTTGCACATGAAAGATCAAATTAAGTGATGCAATGTAATACACAGATATAGATTATAATGCTACGTGTGTATTATGCAATTATTTTTATTTTCATTGTTGCTCTACTGACCATCCTAATTGGTCCCCAAGAGATAATTTGTGTACACACCCAAGAGTGATGCCTCATACTTTTGGAAGTACTACTATAACTGAATATATGACCTTTCTGGATAAAAATTTCTAGATGCGCTAATAGAAAAAAGCCATGTTTGGGACTTTATTCATATTATTCCTCCAGTTATCAAACCGATAAGAATCTTCATAATAAATCCCCATAATAAAACAATGCATTCATATTCATGCTTATGTGATAACCTGCAGTAAAACTTAATACCAGCTGGTAGGTTACTAATTACAATAACAAAAGATCTGAGAGGATTTCTTATGTGAATAAGAATGACTTGGCAATAAGATAAAGAATTACTCATGTATTTTTTGCATATATACTTCAATAAACAAGTAGAAAGACATGTAAGCTCCTAGCTGGGCAAAGAAACTTTCATAGTATTAAAATTATGTTCTTTCTTTGATAGGTTATCTTTCTGCATGTGACAGATACCTGGATATGTATGTAGAGATTAATGCTGCACAAAGATCAAGGCTTTGCATAATGTAAAGTTTCTACACTGTGTCAGTTCTAACAGTGTCTTTACAACTAGACTGTACAACAAATCAGATAAAGAAAAACTCTAATATCTACATCTTAACACACGGCTGTCAGACAAGCAATTCAACCAAACAAGCTTAGGAGGTTATTATCATGGTATCCACACATGAAGACAGATATGTTCTTGAATCAGATTTACAATTTACAGTGCGTGTAAAATTTGTGGTCATGACTAATACAGTCAAAAGCTGATAAGACAGGTCCTTAACTAAGTATAGCTAGCTACCTGTAAATTACCTGAATAAAGGTATTTTCAAACTTTAGCTATACAAAGATTTGGTTTATAGTACCTGCACATTACAACCATACAGAAATATTTCCATGGTGTGTGTAGCACACAAGGACTTAGGTTGTTAACAAGTCTAAACAGTGTAAAGTACATAAGGACTAATGCTAATGATGTGTAAACATAAGTAAAATTGATTACAATGTGCAAAGGAGTAGAATGGACAACTGAAGTTGATATGTGATACCTTAATGGTTTAGAATAGATCAGGGTTAAAATTAATGCAATGTCTGAAAATTAAAGTGCACCAGAACTACAGTCAATATCTCTTGTAAAAATAAGATGTACAAGGACTACAAGGCATGTGCAAAAGTACAAAAGGAATAAAGCTAAAGATGGGTATAAGATATAGACAATGTAGTTCTATCAAAACATGTCTGTGCTTGAAAATATATGCAAAAACAATTTGCTGACATGCAACACGTGTCTCATAAAATACAATTAATTTTTTAAAGAAATACAGAAAAATTAAAGTCAGAACTTTTTCTTTATGTAGAAACTTCTTTATTTTCAACTAAAAAATTACAATGTTGGAGGCAAATGAAAACTGAATGAACTTTAGTGTAATGGTTAAGTACATTCTTTGTCATAGATGTTTATAAATGGAGGTTTTCCTAATTTCCTTTGTATAAAGATAAGGTTTCACTTTTAATATGATGTTGTGAAATAAACCATTGTTTCTCAAAGTGAGAGCCACAGCTTTCCCGGTATCCAGAAAAACTGGATAGAAATACATGTTAAAGAGAAATGGACCAGTCGGTTTTGAATATTGGTGAGAACAGGGTGTGAACCAATGTGAAGCAATTCCAGGGCCAGTAGAGAATGAAGCAAGTCAGTATAAATAGTGCAGTTTGAGTTCTGCTCATCTTCTATGTGATCCAATGCAAGAGAAATGGCATACAGTTCAGCAGTGAACACAGAAACTGTAGAGGGGATTCTGCATGCAACCACCAAACCACAACAAACCATGGCTTGACCCACACAGTCATCTGATTTCGAACCATCTGTATAAACAGGAATAGAAGAATGGTTCGAAAGATGTTCAGCAAATAACAGTATTTCCAAACAGGAGTGTCTGCTTTACTCAAATGACTTAAAGATAGGTCACATTTGGAGACTATAAGAAGCCATGGTGGGATGGGCTGACCAGTGGATACAGCAATGTTATCCAAGAACAAACCCAATTCATCCAACTGCACCTGGATACAAAGGCCAAAAGAAGCAATGGCAGATCATCTATTCTGAAAACGTACAGCCCACCGAAAAAGGAAAACCCCAGGTGGGATGCTTTGGTAAAAAACGAAGTTTTGAAGCATATACTAAAGACAGTTGCAAATGGTGGAGGTGCATGAGACTGTGTATAAGCTCTGAACTGGGTAAATGTGGAAAGCCCCAGTGTAGAGCCGAAGTCCTTCATGATGAATAGGGTCCAGCATCTTTAAGGCTGATGGTCTAGCAGAGTCATAGACCTGTGATCCATAGTAGAGTTTTGATTGAATAAGAGCATGATATATCTATAGCACAGAATGTTGATTTGCTCCCCAAGTGGTGTAAGAGAGGACACAGAGGATGTTCAGTGCTCTTGTACATTTGACCTGTAGCTGCTTGATTTGCAATATAAAGGTCAGCTTACAGTCAAAGATAAGCCCCAAGAACTTTGTCTCAGGGACCACAGGTAGCACAACTTCACCAATAGAGAGTTCAGGATTGGGGTGAATACACCATTTGCAGCAAAAGTGCATGCAACTGGTTTTAGAGAGAGAGAAGTTAAAGCCATTTGCTGTGGACCACTTCAGTAAACGATTGAGGGCAGTCTGTAGCTGCTGCTCAATATACCTCATGTATGCCAGTTGTGAACTTAATCCAAGATTCCTTCTGGCTTTCACATCTTATCCACCGAGCATGTGCACTGGCCTGCTGGAAAGCGATGAGGTTTGAGAGTGTGTGATATCTACGGAAAGTATCTCAGGTCCGTTTTGGAGCCTACCATGCCATGTGGCAGGCAAGGTTCCACCATGAACGAGGATATAGTGGAAAACGTGTCAGGTTTTAGGAATATATTGAGCAGCTGCTTATATGATACATTCAGGTACTGCTGCCACACAGTCATCTACTGCACGATCAATCACTGCAAGAGCAGTAAAAGAGGGACAGTTTGCCTGATCCAACCTCTACTGGGACACAAGGGACAGGTGGCATCGACCATGGCCAGTCTCTAAAAGATTACAGGAAAATGATCACTGCCTTGTGGATTATTGTCAACCCTCCATGAAAAATGGGAGAATAATGAAGGGGAGCAAACTGAGAGATCAATCGCAGTGAAGGACTGACTAGGTGCATGGAAAGAAGAAGAACCAGTATTGAAAAGAGAAAGGTTGTGATTAGAGAGCATACACTCTGCAGATTGACCCCTCCTATCAATATCAGCACTTTCCCAGAGAGGATGATGCCCATTCATGTTCCCCAGGATTAAAAAAGGAAAACGACAACTGTTCAATGAGAGCATCAAGGTCTCATTGATCATACATCTCTCCAGACAACAGGTAGAGAGAACAAACAGTGATGGTATGACCCAAGGAGACACGGATGGCTACGACCTCCAAGGGTGTGTTGAGTGGTAAAGACAGAGTAGGCACATGCTGATCAACCAACAGTGCCACCCCTCCATGTACTCATTCATCACACAGCCTGTCATTTTTATACAAAGAAAACTGCCAAAAAGTGACTGTATCAACAGGTTTCAGAAATATTTCCTGTAAGGAAAGACATACAGGATGGTAGGAAGTAATCAGTGTTTTGATGTCATCCAGATTAGAATGCAAACCTCAACAGTTCCATTGTATCAGTGTGGCCCTTTTTATTTATGTGTAGGCAAATTGGGTGGAGAACCCTTCTTTGTACAACCACTTTTTTTTTCCTTACTGTCCTTATTTGAGGGAGGTCTATCAACCTACATGAATCCTGCTCTGGGTCGATTGGGCAGTCCTTTGCTGTTGCAAGAGGATTCCAGTGAATGAGGACATGAACGAATGATTGTTTTGCATCTTGGGGTGGGAGAATAAGATGTACCCGGGGAGATGCCTATACACGGAACCAAAGAATATGGATTTTAGGGTTTGTTGGAATGTATGTAAGGGACAGAGATGGGTGTTGAAGTTGATTCATCAACTTTTTTAACCATGGAGGTCAAAAGATTTTTTATTTGTTTGGAGAACAATTCTTTTGGAGACAGAGAGATCTGTCTGTACTTCCACTGTAGTTGTGGAATGAAGTGCAGCAGCATATGTCCGACATGAGGTGGTGGACAGCAATTTTCAAGCCTCAGGATAAGTAATGTTATGAATCATTTTCAAAAGTTGCACCTCTTTTTCTTCTAACCATTTAGGGCAAAAACAAAAGTAGGACAGGTGAGAGCCATTGCAATTGATGCAATTAGGGTTTGTTTCACATTCTTAGGCATAATGGTCCTTGCCACTGCAACAAACATACGTCAAGGAACCAAGACGTGATGCCTTTGACTGACTGAACGCTGACACTGGAAACAACGGAGGGTTTGGAATGTATGGCCATACTCTGCAATTAAGATAACCTGCCTTGATGGTGGGAGGCAGACGTGGTGACGTAAATGTGAGAATGAGGACTTCGGTTGGCATCATAATTCCATCTTTATGAGTGGATATGTGCCTCACTGCAGAAACTCAGTGGGTAGAGAAACCAGTGAGGATCTTCAACTCTGGGGTGTTCTTCAAATCCCTCTCAACAATAACTCCTCGTGATAAATTCATAGTAGCATGAGGTGTTGAGATGTGGATGCTTCTACCAATATATCACCAGTCTCTCTAATCCTTTCTGAATGAAAAAGGAATACATTTGCCCTAAAGGTTTGTCTGAAAGTGAATGCAATATGAGAAAATGAGGAACAACAGGTGGTACAGATGGTGAGGATTGATGCTCAGAATCTTCAAGATGTGGTTGTTTACTATAGACTGTTTTTACACTATTTTATTAAAATTTTTTAACTGGGGTATCCATAATAAAGAAAGGGAAATTTCAGTGTCCACTGATTCCACCCACCATGGAATCCTACAAGGGGACACACTACAATACCAAAGGACACTGCAGCAACGCCAGGGTTTCGTGAGCACTATACCAAAACACCAGCATCAGATACAATGTCCACAACACCTGTTGATAACATCCAACACTGGTACTTAGTTGACCCTAGCCAAAGTGGACCAGCCAACTGACCCAAGAGGGCCACCCCAAGGCTGCCCATCTACAGGAATTCAAGGCCAAAGTGGTGTGTTAGAGTTGGACCCCTCAACCACCAGGATCCTCTCCTCCCCTTCACAGGTTGCCATGCACAGCAAACATGTTGGTGGATTTTTAGATCCCAGAGGAGTTAAACTGAAAAAACAGAACCTTCCCTGGGAGGTCCCCTCACCACATACAGGAATCCACAATGAGGGACAATTTATTTGTAGCTTGTAGAATAGTTAAGTGGTTATGCATATTTTATTGTTTTGCTGTTTCTCAGTAATGGGGAACAGAATGGTATTTTGTGTCCACTACTCCCTTAATTAAAATATTAATCATTTCAAAATAGTGTTTTTCAGATTTCTTAGTTCAGACACAGATTTCATTAAATAACTCCAAGCTTACGTATTTCAAGAGCATGCAAAATGGCAACTAAACTGACTATCTTTCAGGAAAGGTAACAAATGTCCAGAAGTGTAAAATTCACTTCAAGATGGTGACTGAGAAAAGATTATATGAGATCACTATATCCAGTATAGACTAATTATCAATCACTTGCATTTTAGATCACATGACCATTCATCAGATGCCAGATTTTTTGTGACAGTAAAATAGGGGAAGGGAGGGGAGAGATAACTGATATTTTATGATAGTTTTGAGTCATATCTATAATATTAAGTTCCAATAATCATAATTATTTTGAACAGTGTGGTTTTGAAGAACAATTAACCTTTTCTTTTCTTTTGTACAACATTTTAAACTTGCTCTTTATGCTTTTAGGCTTCATTACAGTGCAGCAAAATTGTTAACTACATTAAGTGATTTATTTAGTATGGCTTAGTTACAAACTTTAAAAATAAAGCCAATTAACTGTTTTGTAATGTTACCAAATAAGAGAATAGTTGGTGGTAGTTGCCCTAAACCTTGTGTTTCAGTTGACACAAACTGTAAATGTTAGATGCATTTCATGTACAAACTTGGCTTTATTTGTGGATTTTGTTTTCATTTTTAAAGCCAGGCTTGCCCCTGTAAGAAGTTAAGAGGTATAAAAATTAGACAAAATTAAAGAAATTTTAAAAATATAGAAACATTCAGAAGGTTCAAAGATTATTTTCAGAGATATAACATAGTAAGACCCAGTATTCAACCTTTAACTGATCTCTTAACTTCAGTGAGTTAACCAGTGTCTTATATTTTTACTTTAACTTTGACCCAGAGAATGGAATTGTGTGTTTAAACTTCAGAGAGAAAGGTTTGAGCACTGAAATGTTGTTTCACTTTTAATATATAGTTTAGTTAGTATCTTAACTGTAGCACCAATTTGGTCTTTGATTTTATTTGAACATTTGGAGCTTTATTGTAATCTTCAGTAGTTGTTAGTTTTCACTTCAAATTAAAGATTTATTTTAACTTACAAGATATTAGGTGTCAAACTGAACTGATAAGAAAGTTTAAATAAACCATCTTTCTCTTATCAATCTGAGAAACACTTTACCTTGTTTTATTTTTGTATTATGATTATAATTTTGTAAATTAACATCTGTCACTCATATTTCTATCAGTATTACATCATTTTCTTAGACAATCCTGCTTACAAATCATAATATGTACTTGTATCCTTTTGTTTTTTAGTTTCAATAAACAACTTTGATATCCTAAAATCTCACCATTTTATTACCTCTGTTGACAGAACCAATTTAATTTCCATTAAGATTATCTTGTAGTTATCCACAGCACATTATAACTAAACATAAGTGACTAATAAATGGGTTTTTATAACACTTTAGTCCATCACCTTATACAGTTGTCACATCTATTCAAACAGTTGTTGTTCCAAATCAATCTTCATATGTATAAATCATTTGTCAAGCTTACTGTCTTATTATCTTGCATAAAATATTTAGCATTATGTATTTAAAAGTTGTTTATTATTTACAAAAAGTAGTACAAATGGGTCAAAGTTTTAAGTAAAAATAGTTAGGCAATGGGTTAGAATGTTTCTAGTCACTATATCATTGGCAAGCAGTTTTAATAATACTTTCCAGTCAAGATAATATTGACAGTTGTTAATATTGTAAATCACAGTAACTTCATACAAAATAGCCTTACGTTTCCTAAAATTCAATATGAACTTTATTATATGAACAGTATGTTTTTACCTACACATCCAAAATAGAAGAGTCAGTGACAGTTTTTATATTGTCGTAAGTGCTACTGTTAAGTTTTTCTTTTTTACTAGCACATAACTTTATCAAATTTTATTATGGTCTGCTTCACATGAAGACTGCTTATCAGTTTGCACAAAGTTGTACAATCACTGCTGTATACTATGAAATACTTGTATTACAAGAGCATTTATTGTAGAAGAATTATTCAAAAGATATTAATGATTATTTCTGCTGACAGGAGTTACCCCTTGCATACACACATACAAATTTCTTTTGTACATAAACACTGTGTTTTCCAATGATTTTCAGAAAGTACCAACTTTTTTTTATATACAGTGGCTCACACATTTTTTACCATATAAACAAAAAGAGAGCGAGCAAATTAACTGCCCACCAATGGCATAGTGGTATGTCTGTGGACTTACAATGCTAAAAACCTGGATTTTGATACCAATGGCAGGTTTAATTTGGTTTGGTTTCAATTTTGTAAGCCATTTTAAGAGCCATTCTAATGTAAAATATTAAAAAACTGATAACAAGTCCTTCAGTTAGTTTTTTTATGGAGTGAAATGAAAGACCAACAAGTTTAGAACCTGATATTTGTTCACATTCCTACACATGCAATTTTTAAAACTTTTATGCTTTATGTAATTTGTTTGTGGAAATTATGTGCAAGTGAAGCTGTATGCAAATGTTTTATCAAGAACTACCCTAGTTATAAAACAATGTGAAAAATGTTTTTTTTTCCTATTAACCACATTAACCAAATATATATATATACTTTTCCTAACTTTCCTTTGAGTATGTCAGTAAATTCAGTCAGTCAGCATGTTCTGTGAAAACTGCCATTACAATGAGTTTTCTTGAGTCCACTCAAATTTAAAATTTTTCTTTTACTCAGAGAATTGAGAGTAATATTTTCAAAGCATCTGTTTTTCCTTTGGTAATCATTTAAGATGTCTGACAAATCAATTATTCTACTGTAAAAATAGCAGAATAGCACTAACTAGTGATTCTGCCAAATAAATTAAAATACGTATAAACCTGAAACTCAATCCAAGTTCTTTGCAAATAACTTTGTAAAAAACAGCAGCATGACAACTAGGTATATTACCTGAATAATTCTTTTGTATTTTAAATATTGACAATACTGCAGTGTATTGCTGATGTTGATATATATGTATTTATTAGTTTATTTGAACTATAAAAGACTGATCATTTTATAAAACCTGACTATGCATCACTGATTTAACAAATCTTCTAAAAAAATGAAAAACATACTCACTTAGAAATTAATTATATACAAAATAAAACTCACTTTTCTACAACTGTAAAAGGGTAGAAAGAAGTATATTATAGAAACCTATCCTTGAACTGTTTTACTTAACAATAACATCAGTTGTTGTGACTATAATTAAAATTTTAAAATACTGACATAACAGGACATTAACAATATCAATCATGCATATTCTTGAAATACATTAATTTCTCACTACAGTAATCTAGTTTAAAATCATTGACAAAAGATGATAAAATTAAGAAAAAAATCATAAAACAGTGATCAAGCTGAAATAAACCTTCAATGCTTGAAGTATTTTGAAATAAACCACAAGTTTAATAGTTTGGTGTTTTCTTTATTATAAAAATTTACAAAAACAAAATTACCTAAGGTTATCCCTCAAAAAATTCTATGTAAATAAATAATCACATGTTACTCTTTAAATCTAAAGTTATAAACAAATTGTATTCAAATGCTATTTTACTTTGGTCAAAGGATAAGGAGATACAGCCTAGGTATATGCTATTCTCTGATAGGATTGTTTGCGTTTATTTACCTTTCCAAAATAATTTTATTTTTACTTACTTAATTTTAAAGCAAAGCATATTTGTTAAATAATGTTTGATAAAAATAGTATATGCAGATAAACAAACCTGTGTTCAGCAGCAGAGTGTTCAAAATCCTGTGTAACAGAGGTTTCCAGCAAAAGTTGACTTTGGTGAATCCAGTGATGTTTTAGTGTGTTTTATACAATATTACCACAGAATTTTATGTTATAATTTGATAAATTAGCCTATTTTACTAATCTACTGCAGAACCTTGTGCATCATAAGAACAAAGTGAAAGAAGACCATTCACTTATAACTGAATGTAGCCTTTCACAACTATGTACCTATACAATAAACATCTGAAATACCTTTAACAGCAGACTATTTATCTTCAGTCAACTCATTTCACAAATTCATAATTAACACAAAATAAAACTGTTAAACAACATATGTAACAAAAGGTAACAACATAGTACTTCCCAGTTTCAGTTACATCAAACTTAGTGCAGCGAGATATGTGATCCACATAAAATAAACAATAAATTTCAGGTTGATAAGTTATACAGGTGTCAATATTTGGTTCATGGGTAACCTCAGAGTTGCATTTTAATGAATCTTTTACTTTGGAGATATTTTGAAAGGCATGTGTTAGATGGCAATTTATTAAAAATACATGTAGTATGAAGATTCCAAAAGTATTTTTTAAAAATAAACATGAATAATTATGTTCTATAACCTGAACTTGCACCTTAAAATTAAAAAAAAAATCTGACAAAATGTCAATGTAAAGTTTAACATCACTGCTTTCTATTTACAAAGCAATGAGTAAATAATATTAATTTGCTGTGAAAATAATCAAATCTACCATTCCAACAGCAGCAAGTCATTCTAATAGTAATATTATAAACTTTCTAAACAAAGTAATTACAACTTTTAAACTTCCATAATACTAAAATATAAATGCTGATAACAGTATTTCTTTTAAATACACATATATGTGTATACACCTACATTCAGAATTATTCTGTGGTTAAAAAGACTTTTCGTTTTTCAACTTTCAAGATTACAACAGTCTACGCAATCATGTGTAGAATAAACTTGAACTCGTGATTTATTAACTAACATTTAATACAACTTGCACAATAATTCATTTTATTAAATGAGCATCGACACTGGCATGGTAGTTTAAATAACAATAACAGTTAGAACTATATATGCTAATAGCTGTGCTTACTTGGTTTTTGACTACTCATCATCCAATCGATGCTTTATCTGTTCTGTTGTAAGGAAGATCAGTACTGCGGCGTTGGGCTTTACGATATAATAGTGCTAACTAATACTGCTGCTACTAGTAGTAGTAAAAGACGGTAACATCCTTTCATTTACAATATATTTTCGAATAAAATAACAAAAACACAAATAACGCGCAAAAACAAAACAATATTGAAGTTCAAATTTTAACTTACCAAATTTCGTGATCCACGAATTAACCAAAGCTTTTACAAAATTTATTCTCAATATATATAATTCACCACCTGTTCCACGGAAACTCCAGCAGATGAAAGTGAGCACCTGCTACTGCTATGGCCGCATGTCATCAACCTTAAACGTCATTTCCGTTATTATAGCTTAGTTTTGTATTAATTAAGTTATATTATGCTGTGTTTAAAGAGACATAAATCAATTTTGTCAAAAAACAGAAAAAATCTCTTTAAATACCAAATACTAGTAAAGTATTCTGGATAATTAGTATCTAATGTATAAATATTTTATTAACTCATGACACTAGCGTCATCTATAGAAAATATCTCATTGAAGACTGAAAACATAACTCGAAAGAATAACCTTGTATAAAAAATTAATGAGCATCCAGAAAATTTTGAATGTAAATCACGAATAGAAACAAATATATTACTGGTTATGATTCGAATATTTACATAAAAATGTAGAAAGGGTGAAAAATAATATTTCACGCTTCATTGTTCACAATAAAACACCTTGTTGCCAGTTTTATATTCGTAATTGAAGTTTTTCTTTGTTTCGCTTCCTGATATTATCCTTGTTTAAAATCACCTTTGCGAAACGACGCAAAAACAGTTACATTTCTTTTAATCTTACCGTAATGGTTTTGTCCGAGTGATTGACATTAAAGCGTGTGAATCATTATCAAAAACAAAGGTTGTATTAGTAAAAACTTATTGTGTTTAATGTATATAGAAATATATTTTTGTTTAAACTAAAAATGGATGTATAAGTGGTGTATAATACTTTTACGTTAAATATTTGGGAAAATTTAACAACCTTAAGTTAATCCTAATTTCAGGAAATTACCTTTATCTTTTCCTTTGCTTCCATTACGACAAATTGACATTTAACTTATTAGTCGTTTTATTTTTATCTGATCTACATTTTTAAAAAGATTTCAATTGCTGTTTAATTACAATTCAACTTTAGTTTCAGTTTCCTGGTAACCAAAATTTCCTTAATTCAAAAGAATTTTTCATATATGAAAATTCGTATTGTAATGAAATATTTTTGATATGCAAATCCATCACTGATTGCATTATAGAATTTTTCAGAATTGTATTTTCTTATCACAGTTGTCTCCCGCTAGTACAGCGGTAAGTCTACTGATTTACAACGCTAAAATCAGAGGTTCCATTCCTCTTGGTGGGCTCCGCAGTTAGCCCGATGTGACTTTGTTATAAGAAAACACACAAACGCACACTTATCACAGTTAACTTGTAAAACTACAGACGGGTTTATAAGTACATGTATTATCGTTTAAAAAAAGACCAAAAAAGTCTTATTCTTGAAAATAGATATCTACACAGAATTATTTTAGAAACCACATTCATATCCGGATGAAGTCAAAACGTAACTACATAATGTAACGCCCCTCTCTTTCTCAAATGTTTAGAAAAAGGTGGTCGAAATACCATACTTGCCCTTTCAGCCTTGGACGAGTGATAATGTATCGGTCAGTTCCACTATTCATGAGTAAAAGAGTAGCCTAAGAGTCGTCGGTGAATGGTGATGGCTAGCTGCTTTCCCTCTATTCTTTCAATACTAAGTTAGGAATGGCTAGTTTACGAAATCTAATTCAAACCAAACCGAAATACCAGGCACGTTTGCTCGCATTTCAGCCATACGGACTTATAAAATTTGAATTACTTTTTATTGAAAAAACATATTTTAATACCATTTAATCAACAATCAGATGTTGTAATTAATAAGTATAAACAACTGGTAAGTATCAAACTAGCTAATAAAAGAGAAAATGTTTTGCTGTAGTCTTTGAACAAGATAAGAATACAAAAATCGAAAATAACTGCTAATGCTTTACATCTTTAGTTCCTGTATCAATCAAATTGAGATTGTCATTGGTGTTTTCAACTTCAACAACACTTCATGGAACACATGGACTAAATTGTCAGGTTAAAGACTCTTAAGGTTCATATAGAATAGTTCTCAGTTTAAAATTATTGACCTGAGGGATGGTAATCAGTTAGCAGCACCAGCAACATATCGAGGTCCAGATTTTCGATATGCAACCATGCACAATAACAACTGGCCTAGTACAAAAAAAAAAACACATAAAAACTCGTGCGAATATTTGGATCATAAGTGTTTTTTGTTGTTTTTTGCCACCAAGGAACAACGGTAAGTCTAAGAATTTAGAACAACGCTAAAATTCGGGGTGGATATAGCAGGTAGCTTTAGAACAAACAAATAAGCCCAGTCGATTTTAAAGCTTTATTATTTTAGATTAACAATTATTCATAATTCTATACAATTTACTTGCGCGCACATGTTCATAATTTCATATATTTTATTTCCCTTAATTTGTTAATTATTTTATTATATGTTTTACGTCATCATCATTACGATTATGAAACTAATATCAGAGCAACAGGCCCTCTGTAGCACAGTTATATGTTTTATGACTCACACTACTAGTAACTAGGTTTCAATACTCGTGGTAGGCAGAACACAAATAACCCATTATGTTGCTTTATACTTAATTATAACCAAATTCTGATCAACAGCGCCTTTTTAGGTAAACGTGGAATGTTTTTCAATCCTTCACCAGAACGAGTAGAAAAATAATGTAATAAAAGATATGAGCTGCTGAAATAGCATAAACTATAAACGTTTTCAATATATATATAAAATAAAATAAAATAAAATAAAAGTTAGAAACTGCCAAGTTCGATGTTTCCACAATCCCAGTTTTTAACTCTAACTGCTTGACGTTTGTGAAAAACCACTTGATATAGTATCCTAAAATTACAAGAACGGTAAGAGCTTACTTATCAGATGAAATAACACGTCATCCGCTGATTTTTGTAAAGAGGCTTTCTCATTAACAATATATATATATATATAACAGATGTATTCATATATATTCAAATGTTCGTGAGTCAGTGGCTCAATGCTAAGCTTGAGGGATTCTATAGTCTATAATCTTGGGTTTGATCTCTGAGTTTGGTACAGTATATATAGCCCATTCTGCAGCTTTACGATTAAAACAAAGACTATATATAAAAATCATTCAGCATAAAGCACCCCATTTGACCCACTCATACAAAAAATAAGATTATTAATATCACGAGAAGTCTTAGTAAACAATACAAGTGATCCATTAAAGATTTACGCTAAAAGACCAATAATAAAAACGCAGACACCTTTTACAGATAGGATATTGCTATTTGATACAGAAACTGATTTAATTTCTTAAGAATAAAGTATTTTGTTTGTTTTGTCATCACTACCCACCGCCGACTTTTGGACTATTCTTTTACCAACGCCCCCACGCCTGACAGGGTGAATATGTTTGTTGCGACGGGGATTCGAACCCGCGACCCACAGATTACGAGTCGCACACCTTAACCCACCTAAACATATCGGGCCAGCAGTTAGGCATTCACGAAACAAGCCTTTTTCTCTTTCTTCGACGTGCGACTCGTAATCTGAGGGTCGCGAGTTCGCATCCCCGTCGCGCCAAACATGCTCGCCCTTACAGCCGTGGGGGCGTTATAATGTGACGGTCAATACCACTATTCGTTGGTAAAAGAGTAGCCCAAGAGTTGGCGGTGGGTGGTGATGACTAGCTGCATTCCCTCTAGTCTTACACTGCTAAATTAGAGACGACTAGCACAGATAGCCCTCGAGTAGCTTTGTGCGAAATTAAAAAAACAAACAAAAACAAAACTTTTTTCGACCACTTCATACAAAGGAAAGAAAGCAAACGTAAAATGTAGCAAACTGTTACTAGGCTTTGATCGTTCCTTTTGTGTGTTTAATACGATAGTAAGATATTTTTGTTGAACAATTTTAATCACGAACAAGAAGAAAATGTTTAAAAATGAAGTATTTAAATTATTCTTATTTTATTAAAGTTTGAATCCTTTTCTAGGTTTATCAAACAAGCCTACAAGTTATAGATTTACAGAAAACTATCAATCAACTATTTTTAAGCGCAACCTATCATTGTTATTGTTTAATAATAAACGCGACCCGCTATAGAGAGGAGTGGAGAACTGGAGTTTCAGGTTTAATTAGGCCAGATAGGTCAGTTGTAAGGAAACTACTGTAGTACTTTAGTTCAATACAGGAGTAACATTTTAAAACTGAGCATTATGTATACTTGCTAAATATTAAAACACAATATCTCGTTGAGTCTTGTTTGTTTGTTTTTAGAATTTCGCACAAAGCTACTCGAGGGTTATCTGTACTTGCCGTCCCTAATTTAGCAGTGTAAGACTAGAGGAAGGCAGCTAGTCATCACCACCCACCGCCAACTCTTGGGTTACTCTTTTACCAACGAATAGTGGGATTGACCGTCACATTATAACGCCCCCACGGCTGAAAGGACGAGCATGTTTGGCGCGACGGGGATGCGAACTCGCGACCCTCAGATTACGAGTCGCACGCCTTAACACGCTTGGCCATGTCGGGCCATCTCGTTGAGAATAACGTCAGTGTTGTCGTTTTCACAGTCTACACTTTTGTAGCCAGAGTAGAAATAAAGGAAACAAATTTCAAAAATTGATTTATTTAATCCACCTTTCTCAAGCCGTCCCGAATTTAGCAATGAAAGACTAGAGGGGAGGCAATTAGTTATCACTACCCATCGCCGACTCGTGTGCTACTCTTCTTATCAACGAATAGTGGAGTTGATAGTAACGTTATAATGCCGCCTCGGATGAAAGGGCGAACATGTTTGGGGGGATATGGATTCGAATCTGCGACTCAAGCGCCTTGAGGTCAGAATTTGGCAATATCTATCGTTAGAGAATAATTATTCTGATATGCTATTATGTGTTAATAGCCAATAATTAACTTTTAGTTCTGGATCGTAATTTTTTTATAAGACTAATTGAATAGAAATAAAAGAGGATTTTTTGTCTCTAAGCTTTTTTACACTATGTATACCAGAGGTAGCCCAAAGTCCCCATAGTTTCCTCTAACACCTCCCCTAACGACAATAACAACAGCGTGCTTTAGGATGCTTGAAAAGTGCCCTTTTTTATCAATAAGATCCTGCTTTTTTAACGTCTCCTGCACGTTGTTGAAAGTAACCACATATTATCCTCAAGGGAGAGAAGTAACATTTCAAAAACCCATACTTTGAATAAACTACTGAAACAACAACAAAAAAGACATTTTCCAAACTAGGACTCTTTATCCTGAAAGTTTAGCTCTGTTAAAAGTACTGGTAGATATAATGTTCAGAATAACCTGGTGCCCAATGCGTGTATGTATAATAGCCTGTTTCGAGGTCACGTCTATAATCCTGAAAAACGTGTACTGTAGAAAAGTGTCTAGATAACAAACAAAAGATGGTTCACGTACCTGTCGCTCAAACAGTTTTTATTGAAGCGTCGTGTCTTTCTCTTTTACTGGTTGTATTTTAAAAGAAAAGCACTGCATCGTTTGCTGAATCCAAGTTATGTAAGTTAAAATCGAAACTTTATAATTCTGATGAATCCCATGATGGATGTATATTATGTTCATTAGACGTTGTTAGATACTCTAAAGTAATTGTCTAAGAGTGGTCTATACATTTAACTCCCTGTTGATAAGGGTATCTTGTCAAGTAACTGAGGAAATGACAACTATTTCTTTTTATAGTAAAGCGTTCTACTTTTAACCTGCTTTTGTTTGGGAACTGGAAATTTTGCTGATTTCTTTGTTTCGAATAGTTTGGTTTGAAATTTTGCACAAAGATACTCGAGGGCTGTTTACGCTGGTCCTCTCAAATTTAACACTGACTAGAAATAAGGAATCAGTAATGATGAAAAAAACCCACTTGTAGAGAAAAATATATTTGTAAAAACGGCTCGTTTGTGTTGAGAAAAAATTTATGTAGAGGAGCGAACAACGTTTCGACCTTCTTCGGTCATCGTCAGGTTTACAAAGAAAGAAAGAGGTAACTGACCGATAGCTGACCACGTGTTTGAAGGGGATTGTGTAACTAGTGTTGGAATGTAGAGGGCGTGCTTAGATGTTTGATTATATTTATTAATAAAAGTATAAAGGTGTTCCTTTGTATTGGTTTATTTTGGGCTTGAGTTGTTGTATAAGTAAGGCTCATTTAATTTTGCTTTTGTTTATGTTTGTTTCTTTATTTAGTATTTGGGTGTTTTCTATGGTTATGTTGTGTTTATTTGATTTGCAGTGTTCGAAAACGTGTGAAGGTGAATTTTTGTGTTCTTTGAATCTACTTTCCATTTTTTTACTCGTTTCTCCAATATAGAAATCGTGGCAGTTATCACATTGTATTTTGTAAATAATGTTGTTGTGGTGTTTGTCAGTGTAGTTTTCGAACACTACAAATCAAATAAACACAACATAACCATAGAAAACACCCAAATACTAAATAAAAAACAAACATAAACAAAAGCAAAATTAAAAAAGCCTTACTTATTCAACAACTCAAGCCCAAAATAAACAAATACAAAGGAACAACTTTTAACCTATAATAATAAATATCATCAAACATCTAAACACGCCCTCTACATTCCTACACTCAGTTACACAACCCCCTTCAAACATGTGGTCAGCTATCTGTCAGTTATCTCTTTCTTTCTTTGTGAACCTGACGTTCCTCTACATAAAAATTTTCTCAACCCAAACCAGCCGTTTTTACATATATAAAACTAAGGAACCTTGTCAAACACTAATAGTGGGGCTGGTCATATATTATAATGCCTCCACAGTTGAAAGGACAAGAATGTTCGGTAACGGAGATTTAAACCATGGGCACACAAAGTATAGACACTCGGATTCATAGTCCGGCATGCTGACCATTATGGCATGATCATCCTAAGAAGTGAAATACACTGCAGCTGTTTTGTGGTATGTGGAAATCTTTATTCAAACTTACATTACTGAAGCTTATAAAAACAAAGTGTGAAAGGTCTGAACTTGTCTGGTTACTTTCGGCATTGTTTTAGGTGGGCGAGTGCTAATTTGAGAAAATTACAACGTTAAAATTTGGAATCTGATTCTCCACAGTATAGATAACGTATTATGTTGGTAACCTTTCAATAATCACGAATCCACATAACTTCTATCCAGGGGACAAGGGCTCCAGCTAGTATATAAATATATTTATGTGTGAACAAACACCTTTTGAGTGAAGCTGAAAACAGTAATGGAGGCGCGTGGCCTATCGGTTAGCGTGCCGAAACGTAAATCTAAAGTTCTGTGGTTGGTGTCTGCTACCGCTAAAACAAAATATCGTTGCATACCTTGGGACCGTGGGTTCGTTTTAAGACCGACTGTTACTTTTGCGTCCCCGAGACAACAGTAAAACTCCCAACTTAGGTGTTCGCAAAATTGCTAAATCTCCTATCAGCTATTGAGGCGTCACTGTATTGTAATCAATGTAACGCTGGAAACCAAGGGATTTCACGAGACATGATATTTCTGGTGATGTACTAATGCTCGATGTCAAGCGTAACAAACATTTTAATGGGCTGTAATCTTATGGGAACAACTAAATTTTGGGTAAAGTGTTTGTTAACCTGGAGCCATCCGAACCTGATGTACGGAAACAAGTCCCCCATCACACCCTCTTCATTACGCCATTGCATTTATCTCTTTTGCGAAATCCAACAGACGAAACAAAGGGCGAACAACCTTTCAATATAAATATAGTAACATTCACTTATCTAACTCAAGATTATGCCTTTGACGTTACTAAACGAGTGTACTAAAGTTTTGTGTACAATTGTACTGAATATCTAATGATGCCACGTTAACATTTCTATCCCCTTTTAGCTGTTTTTAAATTTTAAAAACGAAAGATTATTAAGAATCGCCATTAGCAGATTTGTGAGTAAAATGTTAATTATGACTAATTACCTCGTTATAAAGGATAATTTCTGTTTATTTCACATCGCAGGAAAGGTTTTCACGATTGTTTGTTTGTTTTCAAATTTCATGCAAAGCTACACGAGGGCAATCTGCGCTAGCCGTCCCTAATTTAGCAGTATAAGACTAGAGAGAATGAAGCCTGTCATCGTCATCCACCGCCAACTCTTGGGCTACTCTTTTACCAAGGAATAGTGGGATAGACCACCACATTATAACGCTTCCACGGCTGAAAGGGCGAGCATGTTTGGTGTGACGGGGATTCGAACCCACGACCTTCAGATTACGAGACGAGTGTCTTGATCACCTGGTCATGCTGGATCTAGGTTTTTACGAAACTTATCGTACTTACATATTTGTTTTTTCAATTTATAAAGTGCTTTAGTGGAGCCAAGAAATTCAAAATAAACTCACTTTAAGTATGGTTTTATTTTTAATATCCTTGGGTGGGGATGGAATGAAGTTTAACATATTTTAAAACTTTATGGTGTAAATAGGAAATATTATCTTAAGAGTTTTGATGAAAAATGGAAAGCCAGAGCGAATTGTTTAATTTTAGCTTTTGTTTGTCTTTTACGTTGATTCTCATACTTATGCCTAAAGTTTCAAAGAATTAGCTAAAAAAAATACAAATTTAATTAGTTATTGTTATTAACTCCCTTCTTCTGGAAGCTTCGATATCGTATAATGAGTTTTAAATATGTACCAGATCATAATAGTTACATGTTATCACAATATAAGCAACTTTCAGTTGAAAGATTCATCAAATTGAGTTAAAGAATCTTTATTTTTTTGTTCATGCAATTGCCCTTAGCTGTTAAGCGGGAAGATTGTTTTTGTACGTTTGTTTTTCAATTTCGCGCAAAGCTACACGAGGGCTATCTGCGCTAGTTGTCACTAATTTAGCAGCGTAAGACTAGAGGGAAGGTAGCCTGTCATCACCACTCACCGCCAACTCTTGAGCTACTCTTTTATGAACAAATAGTGGGATTGACCGTTAAATTATAACGCTCCCATGGCTGAAAGGGCGAGCATGTTTGGTGCGACGGGGATTCGAATCCGCGACCCTCAGATGGCGAGTCGAATGTCTTAACCAACCTGGTCATGCCAGGCCTAAGCGGGAATATGGCTTTAACATAACCATACATTCCTGTGCCTCCTGTGACAGAGATATGTCTGCGAACTTGCAACTCTAGAAACCGCGTTTCGATATCCGTGGTAGGTAGACAACAGATAAATTATGGCGTAGCTTTTTGTTGTACTTCAAACCCACATTCTGGTGTCTATTTCTGTTTTACAGATTTTGTAGATAAATAAACGATTCATTCAGAATGTTCAGCGGTATAATACTGATTAAAGAAATAATATTCGAAATGTTGGTTACGCAAGATGCAGCTTTGCAAAAAATATCCAATGAATTTAAATATTATTATAGTAATTTAAGAATACATTTACTGATAAATACTGGAGCAATATTATTAAGTTTAACGTAAATGCCTGTCATTCTCAAAATACACTGTGTCGGTGTGAAAATTATTGATTGTTACACGTGCCACTACAAGATGACGTGATAACTAGTTTCGTACTGTTAAAATATTGACAAAACTAATGACGTTTGGTATTTTAGCCGGATTTGAGAGTTATACACTCTGTAGCCTATAAGTGAACCAGGAAAGGGATTTTTATCCGTTAATATTAAAACGAATAAATAAACATTCCAGTTATTTTTCCTTGTGTCTCCGGTGGCAGTGTAATTCACTTTACACTTTCATATATTGCTCGGTTAATTCAGATCAGTCTCTAGATATGAAAGAAAATGCAGCTGAGTGAGAAATTTTAGAAGAAAAAAAAAAAATTGTGATAGCATTTGTATTTTTATAGCAAAGCTACTAGATGTGTGTTTCCTGCCGTCCCTAATTTTGAAACAACCAAACAGATGGGAGTTTTTTGATCACCAAGATCATACTACCTACAGACAAAGATCAGTGAAGCGTTGTCATAGTGCTGAAATTTACATTCTGTAAATGACATGGAAGAATTAGTCCCATAAAATGAAAAGAATGACAAAATGTTTTCTTGCCATAACACTTTAACCCAGCTCTGTAATAATAAATCAACGATATTCATCGTAATTTTGAATAATAATTATAATGTTCAATAATTATATGGAAAGAGTGTTTTTAGTTTTAAAATGGAATTTGTTTCGCAAAATGATCGTGGGAAATGCTAAAGAAAAAAAACTCTTCACAAATTTTGTAATAATTCTTATAGTCTGGGCCTATATACCTTTTACATTTGTTAATGATTACTTCTGATATAGGTTCACCTAGATGTTATTTATTTTTCGAATTTTGCCCAATGCTACTCGAGAGCTATCTGTGCTAACCGTTCCGAATTTTTAAGAGATTGACTAAAGGGAAGACAACTAGTCAACGCTACTGACTCTTGGTTGCTCATTATCAATAGAAAGTAGGATTGACCGCCTCCCCCTGTACACGTTGTAATGCCCCTCAAAAGGCGAACATCTTTTGTGATGGTATTTGAGTCCGTGATCTATAGATTGAGAGTCGAGTGCTCTAGCACGAGGTCATGGCAAGCCAGGGTGAGACTGGAGATGAACGTGCTAGAAAGTCAGAAAATCTTACTTTTTCATGCGGAGAGTAGCTTATCTTAGTAGATATATATCCAATACTGCGTGTGAAAAAAGTATCTGGAAACCGTGACATCTCTATGACAGTTGGAAGCATACCAGTACCCCATATTTGTGATACCAGCCATGCCTGAGCAGCATTATAAGCATAGAATTAGAAGTTTAAACGCGTAACTATGAATATTTATTTAAAATATTTGTTTTGTAAACGTAATTGACGCAACCAACATATTAACTAATAAAGTTCGCCGAATCTACTAAACCTTCAAAAATACGCGTAGAAAAAACGCTTGGAACCAATACAACCTTGAAAGTTGGATTTATTTGTTTTCAGATATTCTCGTAAAGCTACCCAAGACCGATTTGAGCTAGCTGTCACTAATAACCTCAGGCTATTCTTGTTTGTCCAATTTGTGAGATTTGACTTTCACCTTTATAATGCATACTAGGCCTTAAATTTCACAGCTTTTTGTTTTTTCAATAATAGAACGCTAATGTGGACCAGACGATCAACAATCCGACACTACTGAGCCATGCTCAGTCCATGAAATTTGGAACGTTGGTCGAGAACTTGGAATTCTAATTATAGGCGAGTAGCAGAACTGGTATAAAACAAAACAAGAAAAACCTATTTCCTTCAGATAACGAAGTGGAAAAATCGATAATGTAGCCTAATTCAAAATGCGCGTGTTTGGTACGTTATTATAAGGATAACGCGAACTCATTTCAAAATGTACTATAAAGTATTCATATTACTGATACGCGCACAAAATATCTTGAATATTTGTCAAATAGCTACCATTTTAATATTTTAAACTTTCACCAAATACCCTGTTTCATTTATAATTTATAAGAATATTGATAAGGAAATCATATTTTCATGCTCTTGTTTGTTCTTGTTTTGAATTAATCACAAAGTTACACAATGGGCTATCTGTGCTCTACCTACCACGTGTATCGAAACCCGGTTTTTAGCATTGTAAGTCTGCAGACATACCGCTAAGCCACTGGGGGGCGTCATATTTTCAACAAAAAAGTTGTTTCAGCTTCTAATAAGTTAAAGTAGTTAAGGTAAGGTTGTTATGATCAGTTGCAGGCTGTTGTCACTGTTAGTTTATACAGTTGCTTAACCTTAATTGTTAATTAGTTACTTATTTTCCCGCTCCTATCAAACTATCTTCCGGCCTCTTGGGGTCACTCAAAAGAATGAACAGCTGGTAATTTTATTGCACGAGCTATCGTAAGAAAATTCTATATTTTGGCAACATTCGGAAAACGACCCTTACTCTTGCGTTATTCATTAGTAAATGGTTAATAATTAGATTCCTATAATTGTGGCTCAGCATGGCCAGGTGGTTAGGGCGCTCGATTCCTAATCTTAGGGTCGCGCGTTCGAATCCCCGTCATACAAAACATGTTCGCCCTTTCAATCGTGGGGGCATTATAACGTTCGATCAATCCTACTATTCGTTCGTAAAAGAGTAGCCCAAGAGTTGGCGGTGGATGTTGATGACTAGTTGCCTTCCCTCTTGTCCTATACTGCTTAATTAGGGACGGTTAGCGTAGGTAGCCCTCGTGTAGCTTTGCGCGAAATTCAAAAAACAAACACCAAAACAATCGTATTAAGAAGACAATTCATGATAACAAGAGATAGAGAAACCAAAACACAAATAAACAGTATAAGAAATCACATTAGAGCACAAATAAAACAATAAAAGCAAGATAAATGGGATAATTTCTACTCAAAATTAAATGATAAAGCTGACCTGAGAAAATTCTGGACACACCTTAGACGACTCACTAACGACAATTCAGCCGCAAAGAAATATCCTACACTTGAACACAATAATACTGTAGCATACACAAATAAAGAAAAAACCGAAGCTTTCAAAGAACAACTACAGATTACATTTAAAACACATGCTGATCCAGATGTGAATGCTTATTCGTACAACAAAGTCATAAATTATATACTAAACAATAAAGAGCTATTTAAACCAATTTTCCCGACAAGTATATCTGAAACAAACACAAGACACATAACAAACTACGAAGACACGAACCTAACGAAAGAAATATCCATGCATGAATTTCTTGAAGGAATGAAAAACACAAAAAACAAACATTCAGGTGAAGATGAGATACAAGCCATCCTCCTAAAAAAGGGCACTCCAAAATTGTTTGACCATCTTAAAGCATTTTATAACTTATCACTATCCTCAGGATATATACCAGTTTCTTGGAAGCATGCTAATATATTAATGTTCCATAAGGAAGGAAAGCCAGCAAATAAACCTAATAGCTACCGACCAGTCAGTCTGACCAGCTGTGTAGGCAAAATCCTTGAGAGAATAATCAGTAACAGACTCTCCACATTCTTGGAGATAACATCAAAATTACCAGAAGAACAAAATGGTTTCAGAAAATGTAGGCAAACAACCGACTACCTAGTCAGACTAACTGATAATACATAGCACTGTCGCTTGCTTTATTGACGTTGAGAAAGCATTTGACAGTGTGTGGCATAATGGTCTAGGGTTCCGTATGAATGAAATTAGACTACCACGTGCAATTAATTATTCGCTGGTTATTTAACTTTTTGGAAAATAGAAAATATAGAGGGAACCTTTTCTGAATACTTTACTCCATAAGCTGGCGTCCTTCAAGGAGGGTTGGTTAGCCCTATATTCTTCATCATGTATGTAAACAATTTGCCATTGAAGGTCCTAATCATGGATTCTCCTCACAGTTCGCTGATGATGTGGCACTCTAGAAAAGTGCCCCAACATCAGCAATAGCAGACACAAACATACAACCTGAACTAAATAGAATAAGCGAATACTGTCAAAAGTATAGAATAAAAGTATATACAGCAAAAACACAAGTTGTCGTCTTTACAAAACTAACAAAATACAAAAATCCACAGCTTGAAATATATATAAATGGAACACTTCTTCAGACTTCCACATCGACAAAATTTCTAGGTCTAACCTATGACTCAAAATCAACATGGATTAACCATGTAAATGAAATTAAAAATAAAGTCTGGCGAATAACCAACTATGCTAGGAGTCTAACTGGTAAGAACAGTAGAGCATCGACAAACAACCTAATAAAATTTACAAAACATACATTAGACCAGTAATTGACTATGCAGCTCCAGCTTGGATAACAATTAAAACCAAGCTACAAACAATACAAAACACACTCCTCACAACAGCATACAGAGTTCCCAGAGCAACATCATCTAAATTCATACACAAATATTTAACCATAAAAATTGGATGATAAATGAATTATTATGCGAACTAGACAGGTACCTCATACATGATGACGATAGTCCTAAACACTTCTCCCCAATCAACATATATTTTAAACATAAAAATAAATAAATGAAACCACCACCCCATATATATATATATATAAGAAAAAAAAAAAGGCCACCATCAAACTAGACATCCTTCTGATAGGGCAAAAGAATATCTGTAAATGTATACAGTACATGGACATTGACCTGAAAAGGGTCGGAGCACGGAGCAATTCAACCCATTCTGATCCTAAAGCAGTAACTAACACCAATCAACATTGCATGACTATACAAGTAAAGGAAGTAGGAAGAGGTCAAAGAGCACCTGATCCTCCAGGGTATATATATGATACCAAAAATCCCAGAGAGAGAATCGTATAATCTAAACTCAGACTACTCTGATCATAAAGCACTAGCCATACCACCCTATACTGCATGATCATGGGAGTAAAGGAAGGAAGAAGAGGTCAAAGCATACGAAACCCTCCAGGGTACATATGATTACTCAAATCCCAGGGAGAGAGAGAATCGTATAATCGTGAAGGACACTAGCCTACTAACCATACCAATGACCGATTTACTGTAACAATAACACCTTATATAGGCCTAAAATCGTATAATATTGTTCAAATTCAGTAGTACTGAAAATAAAGTGGATTACATTATAAAAACGAAAAAAATCTGTACTTTATGGGAACTAACCCTATTTGTTTTAATCACTGCCAGTCACATTTTGATCAGCTGTATAGCGCAGTATACATAATAAAAAACTTAGCTATGCGCATAACAGGAATCGACACCTAGATTTTAGAGTAATAAGTTCTTATTCTTTCCACTGAATCAATGAAAGGCGTACAGGACAGAGAAACATTAAGTGTATGGTTGCATTCTTTTTGTAACCAGTCAACATAAAGTTTGAAAGAAGCAGATTATGTCGAAAATACCAGACAGGATATATATAATTCGTGTTTGGGTCATGCCACAAGTTAACCAAAATGAAAGATATATCTTAAACTAATAAGTGTAGTTAAAAACATAAAAGATGTGGTGTTATATAAATGATATTAACGATCCATTTAGCCAACAGTTAAAAACTGATGTTATACATAAATAGTTGTTGTTTACTGAATAGAAGCTTACAGCCCCAGGATATAACTTACCGGTATTTACCCGACCAGAAAGTTGTGACCGTTGTAGGCTGAAGGTGTCTCGTATAGGTTATCCTACGAACTCTGTAAGTTCGTGCAACAATGGCAGACTCGGGTGAGCTGCAACTTAGGTTGTTGTAATATTAATTTAAAAGTATGATGTTGTTGTGCTGGACTACGTTATATGAAACTTCAACTTCATTGTATTAAACTCTTTATTATTTTAAAATTTAAATCGCTGAATAGATATTTTAAATTTGATTAAACGTCAAAGCATAACTAAAAAGTTTTGCTAACCACATGTATATGTATGTATAATGTAGTGGTTGAAGTGCCCAAACGTGAAACCTGTACGGTGGGTTAGCATTACACACTTATCATATCTCGCTTTTCTTCACCAGGTAAGTGAGAAACTTTTTCGTACTTTATTCTAAACGTCATTGGCATCATAATCTTGTATTATATTTTTACAGTTTTATGTTAATATGATAGTATTATTCTAAACGCGTAAATAAATACTTCCAATACTTTATTAAAGACGACTTGCGGCAGATTTGACTTGTTGTGTGGCGTCAGAACTTGGAAGTCTATTTGTGTTGGCTTAACTTTACTTGTTTAACGTATCTTCTGCAAAAATCTTCAACAAAAGAAGTAAAATTATTTGGGAAAAAAGTTAAACAAATTTATGGACTTACCAGAACTTAAGTTAATTTATATTTTTGATGGAATAAAATTAAGCCTATAGCTATAAATGATGCCAGGTGTGTTCTAATTTAATGGTCTTGTTTTTAAGCAGCGTAAAGTAGAACTTAGCCGTCATAGGAAATATGTTTCATATTCAGGCTTTGTATTTCATGTACAGAACAATAGGCGTATTAGATATTACTAAATTGTTGTTTTTAGTTTTTTACAAATTACAAATTTAGAACACATCTGTACTGTAATTTGTAAATGTTATTTCCATGTTATGGAATGTCTTATTTCTATATTGAATTTTTGTAATGATTTTTTTCTTAGTTTAGTATTTATTCCTAACACAAAATTACTCAATGGGATATTTATGTTCTGCCCACTGCGGGTATCGAAACTAAGTTGTAGCGTTATAAGCTGTCAGATTTACTGCTGAGCCATCGGTTGGGTAAAGGTTTCTTGGTTTATAAATCGTTTTTATCAAAATATTTAAAGTTACGGTATAAAATTTGCTATTTTTACCCTGAATATTGCATGTGAAACACGAGCTGAACGAGTATGTCAGAGACTCCTATATTCACACAAAGTAGTTATTCATAGTGTTAAATTGCTAACCAGTAGGAGGGTGACCAACCAGAAATACCCACCGCCTACATGACTATTTTTAACCGATTCATTGTATTGACTCTCACTTTTGTAATGCTTTCTCCCACAGCTGAACATTTGGAGTGTGTTCAGCAGAATATCTCAGTTCGAATCTTGGACTTTATAATTTGCAGTCCGGCAAGCTAATCACTGTGCCACGTTCGGTTACATTATGCTACAGTTATTTGTTTGGCCAAAGTTTATTGTATTAACTATCGAAATGTCTTTGAAACACTGATTTCGCTATCTGTTTTCAAATACTTATAAACGAAGTAGGAATCCTGTTCGACGAAACAAGTATCAGAAATTTTAAATTCATTTATTTTGTTCAGAAAGCATTAATTTTCATGTACAAATCTTGTGACGCAATTACAATCGTATATTTATTTGAATATTGACGTTTGTTTAAGTTGAATTTATATTTATATATATACATAACTTATAGTGTTAAAGTTATACCACGGCTCTCCAGCTTATTCACTAAAGTTGTAGAAGATCCTAGAGTGTAAGAATCAACAATATGTGTGTGTAAGTAAACACTAGTGTATTGTTTATATTCTTGCGTAAACTAAAGTTTCGAGAAACTCTCCTCACGCCTATAAATATAACCAACGTGACGCACCAAGAGACAATATATGTATGTAATATTAATTTTTTATAGTTCTTCTACGATATACCTCGGAAACTATAACTATAGTTGACGCTTAGTGATTGGCAACTTCAAATATTTGACCAGGAACGTTAGTAAATTTCGAACATTATAAATCATTTGACTACAGCAAATTCACATCGGACACCAGTACTTTTATGAAAACATTACATGACTTCGCTAGCAAAAAAATCGACGTGTGAAAGGCGAAAAAAGTAGAATACAGAGCTAGCTTGCTCCTTGTTAAGGGAATTACCCACATTAACTCAAAATAAATCTACTCATCGTGAACCCTCTTAAAAGATATTAAAGGAAGTTTCAGACCAGAAAGAGCAATCAACATTGTTTGTAAGTTTGTAAAACTCTTTTACGTGAATCATTATTTATAGTCTCCGTTATTTTAAATTGTTATTGTTTGTATATTAAAATATATTTGTGTTAAGAAAACTGTGTATATCAATCTTGTTGACAAATATCATAAATAGGATACATATCGATGTATAATTAACTTCTAAATATAAATTATAATTTAACTCAGTTTTAGACTACTTGAAATTGTAACACGTAATGTAATAATGTATCCTGCAGCACTGTAATCAGTATGACCCTTACTCGGTGTCCCTCATCACGACTCTTTATGATAGTTATACACAATTCTCTATTTTCCGTTCAAAGGGGCACTTTTCTATCAGGCCAAAATTGATTTCACCATTTACTACTATAATTTTCTGACTCTAACGGGACTTTTTTCTGTAAAAATATATTCTTAAGCGTGTAATATGAGAAAATGCAATTTATCACGGTAGCAATTGACAGAAAGTATTAATTCGAAGCTTTTGCCACAAAACAGTCATTGTAGGCTGAGATGTTAGTGGACGAAGTAACACAAATTGCTGTTACTCTTTGGTGTGTCTTTCAGATGCACTTGTTTCTTAGTAGAATGGGTGATAGAGACGACTTTACTAATTTTTTGATGGAATTACTATCATATATTTAGTTGAATGTCGATGTTTGTTTTAGTTGAATATATATTTAGAAATGTATGTAACTTACACTGTTAAATCCGTATTCCGAAATTCTCGCCTATTCACTAAAGTTGTAGAAGATTCTTGAGTATAAAAATCAACAATGCACTATGTGTGTAAATACTACTCATTACCAGTATTGTTGCTTTGGCTGAAATTTCTAGAATCTCTCTTCTGAAGCTGATACAAGGTAACCAACGTAACGCGAAGAGACAGTATATATTGCTGGTTTGCTACAGTTGGTGTATTATAAATCTCGGAAGCTATAACTGTGATTAACGTTAATTAATAGGAAAGCTACAGATATTTGACCAGGAACGTTTATAGATATAGAACATTACACACTTTTTAACTTCAGCGTGTTAACTTCGGACGTCAACATTTCTACGAAGATATTATATAACTTCAACTGTGAAAATATGTGTTATCAGTGAAGAGTTAGCTTAGCTAGATCTGCGTTACGTGAATTGTACTTATATCAATTCAGAACTAATTTACTGGTCGTGAACCATCGATAAGATATCAAGGAAGTTCCGAATCGAATTGTAGACTCAATATTGTTTGTAAAACTTTGGTATAAAAATCATTATTTCTGATATTTCTTGGTGATAACCGTTATCATAAATTGTATTATCGTTTGTTCGTTAAAATATATTTGTATTAAGAAAGAAAATTGTGTGTGTCAATCCTGTTGGAAAATAAAATAAATTTATACATCTCTGCATTAAATTAACTTCCATATTAAAAAGGCCCGGCATGGCCACGTGTGTTAAGGCATTCGACTCGTATTCTGAGGGTCGCGGGTTCGAATCCCCGTTGCAACAAACATGCTCGTCCTTTCAGCCGTGGGGGCGTTATAATGTGACGGTCAATCCCACTATTCGTTGGTAAAAGAGTAGCCCTAGAGTTGGCGGTGGGTGATGATGATTAACTATCATCCCTCTAGTCTTACACTGCTAAATTAGAGACGGATAGCGCGGATAGTCCTCATGTAGTTTTGCGCGAAATTAAAAAAAAACAAACAAACAAAAACTTACCAGTCTTTTTACTTTTATCTGATCTACATTCTTAGAAAGATTTCAATTGCTGTTTAATTACAATCACAATCGTAATACGTAACACAATAAACTGGTGGCTCGTTCGAGATAAATTATAATATGTAACAATGTCTTAAAGTTTTCACATTCGCAGATAGGAGGTTTGAATATTGAAATCAAAATCTGATGAAAATGGTGATTGCAGACAATGTTTGTGTCTCTTCGTTACAGAAAACAGTGTTTATAGAATCTCTAGACAAATAAATTAGAGCGTTCGAAGTTCCTTTTGCTCATGCTCTGATGACAACTATGTGATATAATCTGTATTTTACACCTACAATAACGATTTTGAACAGAAACGTCAGACTACTACACACGGAATATTTATTTTTATTTTGTTTTTATGATAAGAAGTTTGATATTGGACTATGGGCTAAAACATTAGGCCAAGAATTTATTTTATATTATGAATAAATATTCGTTTAATGATGGAGTGTGGTTATACGATTTTTTAAACTTTATTTTATTTATTTGTTATTAAAGTTCCACGGACATGATCACTTTTAATTAGCAGCGAACTATAAAATTTCATACATTAATTCAGGAAGGGTGGCTTATGTTACCACACCCTCCCGCATCCTATGTTGTTCAATCAAATCCAGCTCGTGTGTTAGATCTACTCTCAGTTACCACAGTTACAAAGATGCAATGTGAAACGATATGATTAAGAAATTCCTATGTCGAAAAGTAACTCCATCTGTGGTTAGTAGATCCACAATACCAAATTAAAGGTTCAATAGAACACTTGGCTAATAAAAATAAAACTTTGTGTGCATGTGTTAAAGTTAAACATATGTTTCGTATCATGGCAATAAATGTATTTGAAGAGTGAATGAACATTTTTGCTTGTGTACCTCGTTGTTTTTAACACTGTTGACAAATATAATTTTTCAACCCGAGAATATTTGTTTTTGAATTTCGCGCAAAGCTACTCGAGGGCTATCTGCGCTAGCCGTCCCTAATTTAACAGTGTAAGACTAGAGGGAAGGCAGCTAGTCATCACCACCTACCGCCAACTCTTGAGCTACTCTTTTACCAATGAATAGTGGGATTAACCGTCACATTATAACGCCCCAACGGCTGAAAGGGCGAGCATGTTTGGTACGACCGTGATTCGAACCCGCGACCCTCGGATTACGAGTCGAATGCCTTAACACACTTGGCCATGCCGGGCCAACCAGAGAATAATATCAGATGTTATTATATTTTTATTATGTGACAGTGACTTAAGAGTCATCGTTGTCAGATACGCTTCAGTGTGAAAATGCAGTCGAGGCTTTTTATCTGTAAAATTACTTCCAAAGTCCATGTTGAGTGTAGATTATGCATTCAAATTTTTTACTGTGACAAACCACATATACTTTCCACAGCTATATGACAATTTTTATTTTTCTGTTGTACGGTACCAGTCTGTCCATGCTGTGAACTGTCATTCCATATCAGATGGAGATATTTTTTCAGTTATCCATTTCATGGTGGATCAGCAATAAGTTCATAGACTTAAAACCCTAAAATTCGGCGTTCGATTCCCCGCTATAAAATAAAAAAAATTCTGGCATCCAGTAGTGCTATGTCTAGTAAGCTCAAAATAATCTTTCTGTTCAAATAATGTAGGCGAGATGGTGTATGTTGCTAAGCCTGCAGTATACTGTTTATATGGGCCCAAGTACTACATTAGAAATAATTCCTGGTTGGGCCTCGTTTTCAAGACATCATTAAACACCTGATGGATACAGTTTTGGCACTTAGTGGTAAAAATGATTCGCAATACCTTGTCCTAAGCCAATTTGACTGAGGCACCAACCTGTTTTCATTTTATATTTACGATTGATACATTATTTCGGAACAGCGTTAAGTTTGAAACTGTTTTTAACGGAGCTAAAGCATAACGTTAAAGTTGCTCTTCAGTCCTCAATGTAAGATGTTTAAACTGTAAACCTATAAATTATAATTTTATATAGATATTATACACATTACTATCAAGTTTTCTGTAACATTAAAATGGTTTTACAATTTTACATAAACTACATTTTTACGCAGAAAATAATTTATGGTAATAGACCTCTTCTCATGTCTGTTCATGTCATTTCTGGAATATGATAATAAAATGTGCTTAAGCAGAAAATATATAAACTGTTAAGTAATTATTATAAGCAGTTTTCCGTCATCAGCATCTCTTAAAGTATCACAGTCTAAATACAGACGGATAAAATATTGTTGGGATATAAATACGACAATTTTGGCTCTGTTTAAAAAAATAATAATAATAATTGCATTACACACCTAAAAATAACCTGGTATTTTCAACCCTAACAATTCATATACCTTTAAGCTTCTCCTTAGTCATTAACGCGTCGGACTGTAAATTCGCTGTCTCAACAACGTCCTCTACATTTTATAAAAATGATTATCAAATTACACCATTCGATTACAGACCTCAATAATTGATGGTAGGCACTGCTGACTTTCTGTTTTCCCTCTAGTCTAGCACAGATAATCCTTGTATAGCTTTGAAAAATGTCCGAAAAGAATTAAACAGGCTGATTTAATAGATTTCAGTAGCATTTAAGTGTAGCGTTGCATAAAATATTATCATTTTCAATTTAAATATGGTTTATTTCACTTTTAATTTCAAAACCAGTAAAGCAGTAGTTCACCACTGAGAGTCAAACAACCGACATCCTATACTTCATTTTCAGTTTCTTGTGTTATGAAATGTTCGTGGGAAATAGTGATTACTTTTATTTCATTAGATCATCAACCTTTGGTAATTTGACTGTTTTACGGCCACAAGGAGAACTGAGGTGAAACATGGTTCTGTCAGGATCGTCATCTTGTTGAACACGATGTTTTAACGTTGTCACAATTTTGCCAACATTATTTTTTCAGACAAATATGCATAACTATAACTGCCATCTTTTTGAGGAAAGACAACTTGAAACTGTGTAAGTTCATACTTGAATTCAGGAAAGTCTTATCATGAGTAACAACTTCGAAAAAGTTAGTACACTCTTGTTATAACGCAGCCATTTTTGTTGTAACAAATTGAAACTTATGAAGCATTTATCTTGAAATATATCAAATAATGGCACCAATTCACAATGCAAGTTTCATTGCCAGTTTTGCATCTGAGTAGCTCCAGAATTTACACAGCGGTTTTAATCCTAATCATGGATTTTCCTCACAGTTCGCTGATGATGTGACAGTCTGGAAAAGTGCCCCAATACCAGCAATAGCAGCCACAAATATACAACCACAATTAAATAGAATAAGTGAATACTGCCAAAAATATAGAATAAAAATAAATACAGCAAAAACACAACTAGTCGTATTTACCAAACTGACAAAGCACAACAAAGAACAGCCTGAAATATATATGAATGGAACATTTCTTCAGACTGTCACATTTCTCGGTCTAACCTATGGCTCAAAATTAAAATGGATTAACCATTTAAATGAAATTAAAAGTAAAGTCTGGTGAAGAACCAACTATGTTAAGAGTCTAACTGGCAAGAACAGTAGAGCATCAACAGACAACATACTAAATATTTACAAAACATATGTTAGACCAGTAACTGACAATGCAGCTCCAGCTTGCATTACTGTCAGTGACAAGATAATAAAAACCAAGCTACAAAGAATACAAAACACACTCCTCGCAACAGCAAACAGAATTCCCAGAACCACATTAACTAACTTCATACATGAGTATCCAAACATACCAACGATAGTAGATATACTCCTACATAGTACAATAACGTATTTTGATAAAAAATATTGGATGAAAAATGAATTATTATCCAAACTAGAGAGGTACGGCATACATGATGAAGATAGTCTAAACATCTCTTCCCGATCAACATATATTTTAAACACACACACATACATATATAAGAGAGAACAAAAAGGCCACCATCAAACTAGACTTCCTACTGATAGGGCAAATCGTATCGATAAATAGTACATGGACATTGCCCTGAAAAGGGTCGTCGGAGTAAACTCAGACTATTCTGACCCTAAAGCAGTAGCCATACCAATTCACACTGGATGATCATGAAAGTGAAAGAAGGAGAAAGAAGTCAAAGCGTACCTAACCCTCCAGGGTACATAAGATCATCCAAATCTCGAGAGAGAGAGAGAAAACATGTTTAAACGCCTCTGATTTTGAATCTGCATTGGGCAAATTAAGACTAGACAGTGAAGCTGTTTTTACTTTTGTCATAACATAAAACGGGTAGGATATAAGTTGATTGTTTGAAAGTACGTTTAGAGACTTACAGTGCTTAATGCGATGCTCGTTTCTCCTCGATGGACATAGCATATTGTGTAGCTTTGCGTTAAAACGAGGAGACAAACAAGAAGCTTTGCCAAATTAAAAAAAAAAAGTAAAGCTTGATCCCAAAAGCTTAATTGTTTTAACTTTAAATTTTGCATATTTAAATTACTTTGTTTGATACTGAGCATGGTTTCACCACCGGAAAATATTGCCTTACTAATCTCTTGGCATTCGTTGGAGAGGTTAATACTTACGTAGTTATAGGTATGGGTGTGAATTTGGTGTATCTGGATTTTCCAAAAAGCATTTGACAAAGTGCTACATAAAGAACTTACTAAAAAGTTATCTCTGCAAGTATTTGGGATAGGTTAGCTCAGTGGATATAAAACTGGTTAGCTGAAAGAAAGAAAAGGGTTGTTAAAAACGGAGTTTACACACACTAGATTAATGTCACGAGTGAAGTACCTCAGGGCTCATTGTTAGGACTTTGCTCTTTCTGACTTACCTCAGTAATGCAGTTAATGGAATAGTCAATAGATTATTTAAATTTGCTGATCATATTAAAGTTTAGAAAAACATTGAGTTGTTGGTTCAGAGAAGTTTTACTAGGATAGTATGTAGGACGGTAAGGCGAATAAGTTAAAATCTCTGAACTTGCTTTATTTTGGAAGAGTTAGAGGAGATCTGGTTGAGGTGTTTAAGATTGTTAAGGGACTTAATGATGCAAGTGTATCAGACTCTTTCGTAGTTAATGGTGAGAATGGTTAGACTAGAATAAACAAATATAAATTTTAGCAGGGTAGGAATAATTTTCAGCTAAGACAGCTTTATTTTTTGAACAAGGGATTTGGCGTTTGAAACGGATTACTGTCAGATATGGTAAAAGCAGTTTATTTAATATGATAATTTAGAGGAAAGGTTGATAAATTTAGAGTTTTATGCTGTTTAATTTAGTGAAACAAAATGTCCCTTTTCGTACTTTAATATCACGTTATTTTATTTGTAGCTTGGAATAAACTGAACTGAAGACCTTATAATTCATGCGATGCGTTTTTTGAGATGTAGACGACGTTTTCGACAGACATCACTTTTGCTAGTTTTACCCACTGTCATCACTATTGGATTAATCTGTTTATTACGACAGTATGGAGATCCTGAGGATGATGACGTAATGACTATGATACGGAACGATAAGCATCAGAAAGAATATATTGATAAACGTGGAATTCATGTTGTCGTTGGTCATTATCTAGGAAATAATTTACCATGGGAAACAACACCTAACCTTACAAACGGTACGTATGCAGTTCTCTGAAGATAAGAACAATGATACAGTAAAATAAGTTTAGAGACTGCTCCCAGTATTTATTGGTACCCATAGAAAATGCCCCGTTATAGAGCTTTTTCGGCACGGTTTGGTTCAACATCAAATGGATATCAACCAGCAACAAACCTGTAATTAAATATTTTAAAATGTGTATTTTTAGTTTATGACAGTGTACTTGTTAAAATATTTATAAGTTCACTTTTAAAGCATACACAAAATGAAATATATTAAAATAGATTTAGTGGTGTAGTGATAGATAGGACAGCCGCCCCTGGACCCCAAGTAAACTAAGGGTTCCGTTTGAAAGTTTTTAAAATCGGTATTTGAGATATTGAATATTGGATTTCATGGGGAAATATTCTGAAATACGAAAGAAACATTAATGGGGTGGGCACAACATTTTTTTGCGCCACAGCCTATTGAGACATAGATCACCATTGCTTAGATTAACAATAAAAAATATTAACAAATATTTTCGAACCTTTTCAGAGATCTTGAATACAAACGGATATTCACCAGTTCCAAAAGCTGGTGATAATGGGCAGCCAGTGTACATATCTCCCCATGAGAATGCCAAAATGAAAACTTTGTTTCATATCAACCGATTTAACTTACTGGCCAGTGATCGTATCTCAGTTAATAGAACAATTCAAGATGCAAGGAAACAAAGGTCAGTGATATTATGACAGTAAGGTATGAAATTAGGTTTTGTAATCTAAGATACCTGTGTTATAAATATACTTTTACCAGTGGATTACTCGTGTTAATTTAACTAAAACAAATAGACGTAGACAATATTTTTTTTCATGGCTGATCTACCTCAAACTATCTGTTGCATCCGCCAAGGGGAATCAAAACCCTGATTTTATTATTGTAACTCTCTAAACTTACCATTGCACCACCAGAGGACATTTTTGGCATTATTTTAGAGTTGGTACTGTGTTTGTTTTCTTTATATTTTGGAAGTAAAGGGTAACGCTGATGAAAAACAAAACAAGTGGAACAATTTAAAAGCTTCTATTGTCAGTTTGTTTTAAATTAAGTCTGATCATGCCAAGCTGCATTGGAGTTAGCCCCATAACTTGTACAGGCCGATAATTGCAATTAGCTTCACATTGCAAAAATCTTAATATCTAGATCAAAACCTTTATTTTCATTCGTATGCTGCTAATAAATGTATTCATTGGATAATTTATCTGTGTATGCTATTTAGCACTCATAAATGAGTTCATGTAATATTCTTATACCCATGAGGGATCAAACATAGTTGTTTGTATACATATATTGTCATTTACATATATTTTCATTGAATACTGTCAAGATTGTCTTCTACTCTCAGACAAAGTACTTTAAGACAATCTTGGATTATACCATACAAGCTGTATTTTGATAGGTCTGGCACTAATATACTGCTGTCTATGATTCATGAAAACCAACATATTTTGTTAAGGCATTGTGATTAACTAATTGACAACTGAATTTGGTTAAACTAAGTCTTTTTATGCAAAATTCAAATGTTTAATATTTGTACTATTATTACAATACTTATTAACATGTTCAGACAAAACATTACTTCCTCACTGAAGTTAAGAAGTTGTGTGCTGTATATCTTACAGATGTATCATAATTGTCTAATGAGGACCATGTAGTATTCTTTATGTTGTGTCAATTGTAATTTGTAGAGCTCTTGCATCTTAAGTAAACTGGGTAAATGATTTTCAGAAAAATGACTGTTTTTGCCTCACAAAAGTTCAGAAAGTGACTTAAGGTTTTCCAGCAGAATCTTTGAACTTCTGGCCACCATACATTTGTTCAAACTATTGGTAGTTCAGGGTTTTACGTCTACTAACACCAGCTGTTCTAATGTTTTTAATCAAACAGCAATCTTGCAATACCATATGGCCATCTCTTATAGTGAAACTACTTGAAAGTAAATGCCACAAAGTTCTTTTATGCCTCATTAGTATTGTGATCAATAAGGTATTCAAACTTAAGATAATTGAGTAGTATTCAATTAGTGTTATGCATACATTGTACCTTACATGGTAAGATAGAATACCACCCCAAACGTTTGCCTATGTACATTGGTTGATACTGCTTGTTTGTGCCTTTTCATTGCATTCTATGATAGTGTTAGGCTTTTTGAATTGACCTTATGTATGTGATTACATTTATTTAATATCATTGTAAGTAGGTTGGTGTCCTATAATAGTTTCTAACATTGTATACTCATGTTGTAACTATCAAAGTGATCATTTTAATTATCTTGCTTTGTATTGACTTATGACTTATCATCTGAAAAATTTAATGGGGGTAGATACTTGACTTTTCAAAAAAATAAAAACTGGTCAATTAACTGCTAAAACATTGAGATTCTACTTAATTTTTATGATCAAAGAAATATCAGTGAGCAGTAAATAATTAAGAACTATTTACTTTTTTATTTACCTAAAGTTTTGAAGTTGTTTTAATCTTTTTGTTGGACTGTTCCCACATTTCAGTTTATTATGTAGAAATTGAACACAAATATCTGTTTACTTGTATCATAAATTAAAGTTTAGGATAAACATAATAAAACTGTGTTGTTATCATATTTCTGGATGTTGTAATTGACTGTTTTTTAACTTATGCAAAGATTTTAACTTCAACAAAGTTAATGTCTAAGTTAGCTGTATGTTAATCTTTCTATCCAAAAATTGAATACTTTGTGAAGCACTACCTTAAGCTAGTTAGATATGATCTTACGTCTTTGCATATTTTCTTATTTCACAGAAATTTCATCTTCTATTGTCATTTGTTCATGATCTTTGAAATTCAGTGATACATTGTTACTCCATTCTCATCAACATTGAATTCAAGAACTTTACTTTTACCAGATTTCTCCTGGGATCTTTTCAACTGACTGTTGTAATAAATAGTGATTAACTTCTTAACTATCATCAACTTCAGTCATTGTTTTTGTTTCAACTACATTCACTTGACATACTGTATTAAATTTCTTGTTACTCAAGTATTTTTCTTGGTAATGTGGATTAACTAGGTATATTGCATTGGCCTTGGGGTGATAATTTGCTTAAAAGGAAAAAAAAAAAAGAGTTTATTTCTCAAGTCTTGAACATGTACATATAATAGATAGGAGTTTTGCACAGGTTCTTGTACTCAGTTGATTGGTGTGTAAACCATTCTCTGATTGCTCATGCATGCCATTGTTGTTCAAGTCCTCCATTGAAACCTTTGGACATCTCTTCCCCATATTATCTTTCTCTTAAGAGGTATTTTTTTAATTACATTACCCAGATATTTTTACTTTTGCTGTCTTGTACACTTTGTTTAACAAGGGTAGATGGTTTTGTTTCCATATCATTCCTTTCCATGACTTAGACTGTCCAGAGGGATGACCAAATGTTTTCTCTAATCATCCTTCCTTTCATTGATTCTCTGTACAGTTGTTGAAACCTCATTTGTCCTGTTGAACAATAAGATGTCACTTCCCTTGCAAAACTCCACTAAGAGGCAATCAAAATGATCTTTTCTTGCTGTGAGATCTTCCCACTTTTCAAAGTTTGTTGTTTTTCATTTTGAAAAGTATGTGTATAAATAAATAAAATAAATATATAATAGGGAGCAAAATTTGCAGTGCATGAAAAAAATGTTAGTTAATAAATGATAATTTTGTTTAAATATAAAAGTGACATGTACATTGTATCATCGTATTGGACTATCGCATACGGCCAATTTATAAAGTTTTCTGGGTATGTATTGGCTTTTACTTTTTAGATTAGAATATCTTACAGTATGTTGAGTTGCTTTAATTGATTTGTATTCAGATATTCTTTGAAGTAAAACAAGTGTTTACTTTTCAAAGTTAATTATTGTAATATTAGGACACCTTGAAGTTTCATGATAAATTCATTTGATTGGAAGCTATTTTTGAGTAGTTATGTAGTTGTTTATAGGTTTGTGTTTGTACATGTGACTATACTAAGACTTTTGTCTGGTTTTGTAAAAATAAATGATTAATGAACATATAAGGCTAACTACTTGTCACATGATAATTTTATAGTGAAAGGTTAATACTCAAGTTATTTTTTTATATTGTTTCTATATGGTGACCTGATAATGAAAGGTCAATACTCAAGTTTTTTTTATGATGTTTCTTAGCTGTCGGGAGAAATCATATGTGACATCAGGCCTCCCAGATACAACTGTAATTATAGTTTTCCACAATGAGGCTTGGTCCACATTGCTTCGTACAGTACATAGTGTTATCAATCGGTCTCCACGACAGTTACTTAGAGAAATAATCTTAGTGGATGATGCCAGTGAAAGAGGTAATTCTAAGTTTTTATGTTGGCAGTTGTGGTGAATGGTTTTTATAAGAGGGTTAAGTTGTAACTTTCTATGAAAATAATGAGGTAAATAATTTTGGTTAAAGGCAAGTTAATATTTTCTTTTTCCATAATTTT